>NW_003852446.1:1252684-1255949 GCF_000181295.1 Otolemur garnettii
GACCTGGGAAGGCAGAGCCTTCCAGATTTCATGTGGCTTGTCTGCAGTCTTTGTCAGGAGGGTCTCTGATCCCTGCCCTGATTTCAGCATCACAGTCTTCAAGCAAAGAACACCTACTTTAATTTTATCAGTTTCAAGGTCACTAGGGAGACTATCAAATACTTTGTTCACCTGCAATAAGTAAATTTCTATGGGCCCTGGGACATGAGGCTCAAGTCTGTCCTGTGCTATAAACCACTGTAATCCTAAAGCATGGTCCATGGGGGCCATTCAGTAAGTGATTGTGAAACAAATGGATGGATGAAAGAATTAAATAGGATAGATTGATAAAGGTTAACCTCTTGCTGATTCTGACCATTATTCCCAGAGAGACAAACTGAGGAAGTAAATTGGCCCAGGGCTGCAATGACAGAAAAGGAAGGAGATGACTTTCCCCAAACTTTGTCTACCCAGTTGCAAATATTCAGACAACAAGACAGCACAGAGAACTCAGTAGTAAAAGAAGAATCCTGAATATACTATAGAGATGGAGGTAGCCAAGAAGTATAAATGGGAGGAGAGAAAGTTGGCGCTAAAAGGGAAGTAACATGAAGAATGACTGTACAGAGTTCAGTTGTTAATTTGATAAGGAACCAGCCAAAGGATGCAAGTTTTAGATTTAGATTATGCACAACTAGTGTGACTTCTTCATGGCCTTCCTCTCAAATGTGACTACACTGAATGTCCAAGATCAGCACAGAATAGAAAAGAAAATGCACCAACCAATAAGCACTTATTAAACACGCCTTCTTAAAGTATGTTTTGATATAATAAATAAACTGAAATGTCATTAGCACAACTAAATAAAAATACTACATTGTCGAGGTTTTAAATGTGGACGAGTCTGAAGAAATTAATTAGTTAGTTAGTTATAACTACTTAGTAAAATAAAACTGTGGTTTATCATTGGATAACATTATTTTGCAAGTGCATCAAACAGGCCAAAAACTAAATAGCAACTTCATGAACAAAAAAGGGGAAAAAAGAACCCTTTTATCCTTAGCCTTTTAAACCATCTGGTACAAACCAACTACTGATAGTATAGCTAAGCACATATGCAAAAAAAAAGTGTTCAGAATACGTTTGGTTTTTGTTGTTGGTTTTGCTTTTCTTCAAGGTCTTTCTCTCCTTCGAGATTTATAATGAACCTGGTCACACCACAAGTCAAGTCAGAAGGAGGACAGAACGTTTCCAGAGCTGGTTTGGTCTTCTGAGATCTTTAACAATGGCTGACCCCTAACAATTCATACAAAAATAGAAAAAGTAAATTTAAAAGTACTAACACATTTCTCTTTTAAAGTACTTTAAGAAAAGAAAACAGGGCCTTGGAAGTTTTGTTCTCCTTTCCTCCCATGTTGCAAACCCTTCTGTTGCTTTTGGTTGGTTGGTTGTGGCCTGCTGGTGGCGCTGCCCACAGTGGGAGGCCCTCTTTCCTGGAAGCTGTTCATATTTAGATTCTGAGACCCGGTGTCGGATGAACAGGGCACAGTACCCTTTTCTTTTCCAGTTTAACGTTCCCTTTTTTGCTGTCTAGTCATCCTCATATCTCCTCCTTCTTGGTAGCAACACCACAGTCTTCATCATCTCGAGCTGCCCATTTGCCCACAATGGCCTCAGCTTCCTCATCTTCACTTCCATCTTCTTCCTCACATCACCTTCCTCCCCTTTCCCTTCTTCCCCATCTTTCTCCTCTTCTGCATCTACCCCATCATCAGCCTCCCACTCTCCATTTTCCTCACTACTGTTCCCATTAGCAGGGGCGTCTCTTCCCTTTACTGTCCCTCCACAACTAACTTCCCCTTTAAGTCCTTGCTGATGATCTTGGAGCTGCTGTCCATGTCCACATCAGAAGCAACAGATTAAAAAGAAAGCCAGGCTTGGCACCTGTAGCTCAAGTGGCTGGGGCACCAGCCAAATATACCAGAGCTGGCGGGTTTGAATCCAGCCTCGGCCTGCCAAACAACAATGACAACTATAACCAAAAAATAGCCAGGCTTTGTGGCGGGCGCCTGTAGTCCCAGCTACTTGGGAGCCTGAAGCAAGAGAATTGCCTAAACCCAAGAGCTGGAGGTTGCTGTGAGCTGTGACACCACAGCACTCTACCAAGGGTGACAAAATGAGACTCTGTCTCTACAATAAATAAATAAGTAAATAAATAAATAAATAAGGCCAGAGTCCAGGGACTCTAGCAAGAGAGCGGGAGGAGGGACTCCACCACTGGCCAGCCAAGCCCAGAGACAGGCCCAGAAACAATGCAATAATGGGTTTTCAGAGCAGCCAGTGGCTGATGGACTTATCTGAATTCAATTTAATAATCGTTTGGCCAATTGTTTTTACCAAGGAATTATATTAACACATGTACAAGTGGCTTCTTTAAGCAAATCACTAAAAAGAGGTAAAAATGTTTACTCCCTTTCCTCAAGGATGGGGAGCTCAGGTCCGAAGGTAAGTCTCTAAGAATCGGCTCAACTGCAATTTTTCATCAGTGGCAACAGACAGGGCCAGCTGCTTCCAAGAAGTGGTAAGAATCGGGCTCTTGTTTCTGGAAATCAAAAGGACTAAATGGGAGCTGGGCTGCTGTTTTACGAGCACAAGACTGTTAATCCCCTTACCATGGATACAAGAGCACGTTGTTCCTTTTTAGATCACAAGACTTATCCTTGAATAATTAGGCAGAAGAAGAAATCCATTACTTGCCCTACACCGTTTAACTCAGAAAGAGAAAGCCACACCCGAGTTACCTCCTCGTGCTCTACCTTTCTTGCTAAAAATGATAAATTATCTAAAAGCTGATATTAGAGGAAGTTAGGCAGATAAATTTCCCAGCTTACCTGGGAAATAGACCAAACTTTAAACTTAGAAGACAGCTTCCTTAGAGACTTCTGGCAACATTTTAAAATCCCCATGAAACATTTTTCATGAATCTGGCCTAAACCATCTTAGAAATAGTTGAAAACAGTTCCCATGTTCAACCAAGTCTCCAAAAAATTCCAAATCTAATGAAACCAGACCTTTTTCTTAACTCACTTTGTTCATCTACCTTCCATTCTGGTTCTAAGAAAATCCAGAAAATAGGAAAACACAAAATTTGATATTAAGATTTGTGACTGGCTCGGCGTCTGTGGCTCAAACGGCTAAGGCGCCAGCCACATACACCTAAGGTGGCGGGTTCAAATCCCCAGCCCAGGCCCGCCAAACAACAATGATGGCTGCAACCAAAAAATGG
>NW_003852446.1:1256378-1259952 GCF_000181295.1 Otolemur garnettii
GCTATGAAAGCCTCCCAGCCACCCTAGTCAAAACTGCCCTTGGCTCTAACCTACAACTCTGCTCCTCCCAGCAGGCCTGGCAGGAGCAGGGCCCTGAGAGGGCTCCAGCCTGACCCCCTCCCTCTCTGCACGTGCTCCCCTCCCCCAAGCTTCATTCTCCTGCAGGGGCAGGAAAGGGAGATGGGGGTGAGATCATCAAGAAGCAGCAAGGCTCTTTGCCTGGACCAGGGCCCTCTGTGGTCCCCGCTGCTGTCACTGGTCCTCTGCACTGAGGGGTCCACATGCTCTGAGTTCACAGTGCACCTGGGGGCCTTTGGGGCTCACCCTGGGCTGAGTCTTCCCCTGATGTGGGTGAGGGGCTCTGACCATCTCTCTCTCACTGGGCTCTGCTTCCAGGGATCCCCCTCTAGCCTCACTCACTACCTTGCCTTGCCCTGAGGTTGGTTCTGGGCCATCCTGTTCCCTTCCACAGCCTCACCTCAGCCCCAGGAATGTATCCAGGTTTCTGTCCCAGAAACACAAGCAGTGACTGGCAACACCATTGTATTCTCTAGAACCTCAGTGGCTGCTACTCTGCTGCCAATTTAAGGGAGTGCCGAGAAAGTCTGCAAGTTGGGGGGCACCTGGCCAGGAAATAAGGTGCCCTCTCCCCTCTCGCAGACAACTCCACCCTCTAAGAGCAGCCCTGCCCCTGTAAGAATTTCACTCCAAACACATCATGGCTAGTAAGCAATGGCACTCTCCTCAGAATGGGGCCGCACTGCTAAGTCTACCCAGGAACCTTCCCGCCCCTGTGCTACGGGGATGGGGTGCACATGCCACAGCCCTCTGCTTCTCTGACCCTCTCAGGGAACCCCTGCCTCCTCCTCCGGCAGCTCTCCAGGAAGCCCTGCCTGGAGGCAGCCAGGACCTCCCTGTAGAAGTCACATCCTACCACAGCCTGGGAGGGCTGCTCTAAGTGTGTGCCAGGGGTAGCTTCCTAATATGAAGAGGCATCCTCGGCAAATAATGACTCTGCATCCTTGGCGGTGACCACACTTGACAGAAGAGAGATTGTAGTAAGGACCGGGCAAAGGCTGGGGTGGAAATGGGCATGTTCGTTACCCTGTTAATCACCGGAATGTGTTTGTTTTCAGTTCATGTGATTTGTTTTATTCTTTGGGCTTCACGGGATCTTCTACATCTTCTGCAGTATTAGTGGATCATCAGTGAGAGGGAAGAAACAATAAATAGCTGATGCCCGAGATTCGAATCCTGACACCTTCCTGGAAAGGGTCACTTGCCACACTCCGGAATTCCCTGTGTCCACACGGGCACCCAAAGACCGCTGGAAGGCAGAAGGCTGCAAACTGAGCCTTTGCCAAAGCTCCTGGTATCTCCCACCCACTCAGCCCCTGGAGAGAGGCAGCCTCTCTGCGAAGCTGTTTTCAGCCCCATCTTGCAGTAGGTGGTGCCCTTCCATAGGAGAAGGCTCTTCCCTAGGGACGCCTGACTCTATAGAAAAATGTTTATTGGCTCAGCACCTGTAGCTCAAGCGGCTAAGGTGCCAGCCACATACACCAGAGCTCGTGGGTTTGAATCTAGCCAGGGCTTGCCAAACAACAATGACCTATAACCAAAAATAGCCAGGCATTGTGGCAGGTGCCTGTAGTCCCAGCTACTTGGGAAGCCAAGGCAAGAGAATGGTTTAAAGCCCAAGAGTTGAGGTTGCTGTGAGCAGAGACACCACAGCACTCTACCTAGGGCAAAAGCTTGAGATTCTGTCTCAAAAAAATAAAAAAGAAAAAAAGAAAGAAAAAGAAAAATGTTTATTGACCCATTGTCTAGTTTTGCAGTTTCTATTTTGACAACTGGCATTGGCAACAAAAGCTTTTATATACCATGTGCTCAATTCTAAGTACAACATCCTTTCAATAAAATAGATCAGAAGCTGGGTGGTGCCTGTGGCTCAAAGGAGTGGGGCGCCAGCCCCATATGCTGGAGGTGGCGGGTTCAAACCCAGCCCTGGTCAAAAATTGAAAAAAAAAAATAGATCAGAGATTCACAGGCTCCTTCCATATCCCAGGTTCTGAAGTAAGCCTTCAAAGGTAAGCTCCTCAAAATTAATCTAAAATATTACATATTTACATTAATTGTTCCTAGGACCTAGACATGTGATTTAACTTAGCATGTGCTAGGTGAAATGTAGGCACTCAGAGGAAGTCATAATGCTATGGAGGCAGCTAAGTACAAAACCTGCTTACAAGAAGAGCTAGAAGAAAATACCAAGAGACTATTCAAAGGGTCAGTAGTGTGAGAAAAGCAGAGGCCTTTTTTTTTTTTTTTTTTTTTAGAGACAGAGTTTCACTTTATCACCCTGGGTAGAGTACTGTGGCATCACAGCTCACAGCAACCTCCAACTCCTGGGCTTAGGTGATTCTCTTGCCTAAGCCTCCTGAATAGCTGGGACTACAGGTGCCCGCCACAACACCTGGCTATTTTTTGTTGCAGTTGTCATTGTTGTTTAGCTGGCTTGGGCCAGGTTCAAACCTGCCAGCTTTGATGTACGTGGCTGGTGCTGTAACCACTGTGCAATGGGCGACAAGCTGACTGGCTATTTTTAGAGATGGAGGCTTCCTCTTGCTCAGGTTGGTCTCAAACCCGTGAGCTCAGGCAATCCACCCGCCTCGGCCTCCCAGAGTGCTACGATTACAGGTGTGAGCCATGGCACCCGGCCTTGTTACACACTCTTGATAAATTGACTCTTATTATTATAAAATGTCCCTCTTTATCTCTAGTAACATTTCTTCCTTTGAAATCTACTTTGGTATGAATATGACCACTTCAGCTTTTTTTTTTTTTCCCAAGAGTCTCACTCTACTGCCCAGGCTAGAGTGCTTTGGAATCAGCCCAACTCACAGCAACCTCAAACTCCTGGGCTTAAGCGATCCTCCTGAGTAACTGAGACTACAGGCACACACCACAGCACCTGGTTAATCTGTCTATTTTAAGTAGAGATGGGTCTTACTCTTGCTCAAGCTAATCACCAACTCCTGAGCTCAAGTGATCCACCAGCCTTGGCCCCCCAGAGTGCTGGGATTTATAAGCGTGAGCCACTCACAGCCAAACTCTGGCTTTCGTATTTTCTTTTTCTTTTTATTGAGACAGAGTCTCACTTTGTGCCCTCGGTAGAGTACCGTGGCATCACAGCTCACAGCAACCTCAAACTCTTGGGCCTAAGCAATTCTCTTGCCTCAGCCTTCCAAGTAGCTGGGACTACAGGCACTCACGACAATGGCTGTCAGTGTTGTTTAGCTGGCCTAGGCCGGGTTTGAACCCACCAGCTTGGTGCATGTGGCTGGCGCCGGAACCACTGTGCTATGGATGCAGAGCCAAACTTATTTTCATGGTATCACTTTTCCTGTAATCTATCTGTATCTTTAAAGTCCATTTATTATACATCATATATGGTTCAGTCTTACTTTTGGGGGGGGGGGCGGAGGATACAGTCTCACTCTGTTGTCCCAGGCCAGAGTACTGTGGAGTGAGCCTAGCTCACAGCAACCTCAAACTCCTGGGCTTGAGCAGTGCTCCT
>NW_003852446.1:1260309-1264942 GCF_000181295.1 Otolemur garnettii
CTAGCGCCCTGCCCACTGAGCCACAGGTGCTTCCCAAAAGAATATTTCTTAATCCAGGGCCTACATATCTCCCTGGGTTCCTGGATAACAGGCAATGATAGAGAAGGGGAGGGGATGGTTTTGAGAATAAAGGATTCATAGGAAGAAGATTTATCTAGTTTGCCTTAACAAGAACTTTTGCAGAGAAAGTTTTTTTTTTTGGGTTTTTTTTTTTTTTTAGAGATGGAGTCTCACTTTATTGCCCTTGGTATAATGCTGTGGTATCACAGCTCACAGCAACCTCCAACTCCTGGGCTCAGGCAATTCTCTTGCCTCAGCCTCCTGAGTAGCTGGGACTATAGGCGCCCACCACAACACCCGGCTATTTTTTTGTTGGAGTTTGGCCGGGGCTGGGTTTGAACCCACCACCCTCGGTATATGGGGCCGGCACCCTACTCACTGAGCCACAGGCACCTCCCTTATCCCTCCTTTTATTTTTTGAATGTATTAATTAAAATATATATTCAAAATATACATGGGTATACACACAAATACGTATATCATGTGTTTATTTTGTGCCGAGATTCCACTCCTCTGTTTTATTCCTTACATTTATAGCTCACCCATCAGATATTATGAATATGAGGGAGAACGATTAATACCAATCCTCTTCACCAGGCCCTAAATCATGAGAGTTAAAACAAAAAGATGAAGCACATAGGAAACCAAAATAAAAGTCTATGTTGGAAGACAGGACTTTAATTAGTATGCAAATTTCCTTCCTAATTTAAAAAACATCCTGAAATGAAATAAATTCACCTACATTATCTCAACACAGGGCAGAACTGAGGCAGGTATTATCATGGACTAATGTGCAAGATATTTCACATCCAATATGATATGGCACCTGCTAATCTAAACTCTCCTCAGCTGTAAACAGAAAGCACATCCTTAGGGTGTATGTGCCTGTCCATGCGAGGCTTACTTCTGCACTTAGCTAGGGAGTAGCACAGGACAATGCCTTCCAAAGAGGCAGAAAACCACGCCCAAGTTCTTCTTCCAGCTCACCAATCAGGTAAGTCATTTCACCTCTCAAGGGAAACATGAAGGAGGGAGAAGACAGAGAACAGGAATGTTATCCTCATCACAAATAGAGAAGATTCTTCTAGAAGAATAGAAAAAATAGAAAACTATTAAAAGTTGTAGTAAGTGCCTTTATGAAAATAAACAATGTGCTAGAATAGGTATGAAAAGGGGGAAGAACCTATACACATTTAGGTTATTTTGAAAATGAGAGTTCTTTAATATCAATTTATCTGCAAGAAAAATTATATACACGATAGAAATGCAGAAAGCTGCCAGGCGCGGTGGCTCACGCCTATAATCCCAGCACTTGGGAGGCCGAGGTGGGTGGATTGGCAAGACCTCATCTCCAAAAATAGCCATCCTTTCAGCCGGAGACGCCATCTTCCAGTAATTCACCAAAATGACAAACACAAAGGGAAAGAGGAGAGGCACCCGATACATGTTCTCTAGGCCTTTTAGAAAACATGGAGTTGTTCCTTTGGCCACATATATGCGAATCTACAAGAAAGGTGATATTGTAGACATCAAGGGAATGGGTACTGTTGAAAAAAGCATGCCACTCAAATGTTACCATGGCAAAACTGGAAGAGTCCACAATGTTACCCAGCATGCTATTGGCATTGTTGTAAACAAACAAGTTAAGAGCAAGATTCCTGCCAAGAGGATTCATGTTCGTATTGAGCATATTAAGCACTCTAAGAGCCGAGATAGCTTCCTGGAACACGTGAAGGACAATGACCAGAAGGGTGGCGCTGCCTGTGGCTCAAAGGAGTAGGACACTGGCTCCATATGCCGGAGGTGGTGGGTTCAAACCAAGCCCCGGCCAAAAACTGAAAAAAAAAAAAAATGAAAAAAAAAAAAAAGAAAAGAAAATGACCAGAAAAAGAAGGAAGCCATAGAGAAAGGTACCTGGGTTCAACTGAAGCGCCAGCCTGCTCCACCCAGAGAAGCCCACTTTGTGAGAACCAGCGGAAAGGAGCCTGAGCTCCTGGAACCCATTCCCTATGAATTCATGGCATAATGAGCATATAACATAGCACACAGGAGTACCAGTGGACCCATGTTTTTAGGTGCTGGAACCTGTTTATTTCCCATGAGCTTACAGCATAGTAGGTGTACAGCATAGCACACAGGATAACCAGTAGACCCCATGTAATAGTGATACAAGGTGCTGGAACCTATTTCCCATGAATTCAAAAGTCAGTCAACGCTTTGTCACATTTAATGGCAAGGTGCCTCCCTGAGCTACTGGAACCTCTTCCCTATGAATTCATGACATGGTAGATAAAAATAATAGCCTACCGCTACTGTAAAACTGTTTCTTGTTCATTCACTAAAGATGTGATTTTTTTTCCCCAAAGAAGTATCAAAGCAAATTTTAATGTGTCCAAAAATAAATAAATAAATAAAATAAAAATAGCCAGGCATTGTGGTGGGCACCTGTCATCCCTGCTACTTGGGAGGCTGAGGAAAGAGAATCATTTAAGCCCAAGAGTTTGAAGTTGCTGTGAGCTGTGACACCACAGCACTCTACCAAGAGCTACAAAACAAGACTCTGTCTAAAAAAAAAAAAAAAAGAAAGAAATGCAGAAAGCTTAGGACACATAACTGCAATTTGCAAGGGGAGGTAGATATTTTATCTTCCTATTACCCATCAAACAAAGACCATTGTTAGAACACATTATAAACTATAAGCTGACTTAGGTTACAAAAGTTTTTTTTTTAATTCCATATAAATGTGGGGCTCTTCAAAAAATTACGTCAATAAATTATCTTCAAGATCAAGGTTCGCAATAATGCACTATCTCAAATAATACCACAAAATTCTAAGGTAAGATTTTTTCACTGTTTACATACTCTGTTGTTTCTCTGTGGGGAATTTTTCTCATGGAGAAAGCCACCATCGCTTTGAAAAGATACTCTTCATTTACATCCCAGGCATACTGAAAGAGAAGAAAAACAAAAATTCAGAGGCATGTGGTAAAAAAGGGTCCGTTGCATTCTAATTGTGCCCACCATAGTGGTGTCCTTTCTCTCTCTCTCTCTAACTGGGGACACGCTAAATCATATCCCCACTGCTCAGTTGCCAGTCAACAAATAGGGCATTTGGACATTTCACCTTGGCCATTAGTAGTCCATTTCCTTCCTCTCTTCCTCTGTTCCCTCATAAACTCACTCCCAGTTTCCTTTCCTTTATTAACATCAGCACAATCGTCCTATTTTGTTAGCTGGAAACCTGAGAGCAAGTCCATGTTAGGGCTGATGTGCTCCCCCCAGGGACACACACACATTCCTGTTCAAGTCCTAATCTGCCACACCTCCGCATTGAACTGTATTTGGAGGTAGTGTCTTTACAGAGATTAAGTTAAAATAAGTTAAATTATAAAGGTGGCCCCTAATCCAGTATAACTGGTGTCTTTAGAAGAAGAAGAAATTCAGACAGAGATTCATACAGCGGGAAGATGACTTGAAGACACAGGGGGACTTGAAGACACAGCCATCCTCAAGCCAAACAAAGGGACCTGGAACCGATCTTTCCCTTACATTCTCGGAAGGAACCGACGCTGTGGATATCTTGTTGTCAGACTTCCAGCCTCCAAAAAGGAAAGAAAGTACATTTCTACTCTTTAAGCCACCAGTCTGCCGGCAGTGTGTTACAGCAGCCCTAGGAAGGTCTGTACTATCTTTCACTCCTTCTGCTCCTTCTTTTAGCAAAGAAAAAAGCCTGAGGCAAAAAGAAACTCGTCTGTTTAAGGACCACTAAGGAAGCTAGTGTGACTAGAGTCAAAACAGGAAGGGAGAAAGCAGAAACAGCTGAGGGGAGGGGAAGGGCTGGATAGAAGGGAGCTGGTTTACCACGAGGACATGTTCAGAATTTGGGTTTCACTCGGGGATAGGAAAACATTTTACTGGTACTGCGTTTCTCCTCCTCTGGTGGAGGGGGGAGTGGAGTAGTAAGTAAAAATAAACGGCTCCTAAATAACAACAAAAAATACGTATCACTCAGCTACCTTCTCTGGCTAGGAAGGTTTATGACTGCACCTCTTTCTATCTGCTAGATACTCTCTTAACACAGTAGAACTCCTCTAAGTTCACCACCCAAGGGACTGGAACCTACCGGCTGACATACCGAGGTGGTCAACAGAAGGAACTAGGCCTTCTGTACAGACATGTACATGTGATGCATGTTCGGTCTATGAAAATGAACTCAACTTAAGGAGGTGGTCAGGGTCATTGGTCAGCTATGGAAGGTCTACTGTATATCCTTAAAACTTTCTTCCATTGCTTCTACTTCACCCCCATTCGCCTACAGTCCTATCTTACATTAGCTCTGCAGCGAGATGTCACCATCGAGAAGGGAACGTGCAGTCTCTTCTTGTTCCCTCAGATACGAGTGCTAAATATTGCATTTTAATGGCCGCTTTAGATCCTATCTGAAGTGTTCCTTCAATCTTTTATTTTTTTAATTAAAAAAACTATATTTACTTAGAAGCATTCAGAATATCAACAAAACAGCCACAGGGGGTTTTCTGTAGTTACAGAGTGGTATTCTTTTTTTTTTTTTTTT
>NW_003852446.1:1264962-1283806 GCF_000181295.1 Otolemur garnettii
GTAGAGTGCTGTGGCATCACAGCTCACAGCAACCTCCAACTCCTGGGCTCAAGCAAGTCTCCTGCCTCAGCCTCCCAAGTAGCTGGGACCACAGGCACCACCACAACACGCGGCTATTTTTTTTTTTGGTTGCAGCCATCATTGTTGTTTGGTGGGCCCAGGCTGGATCCGAACCCACCACCTTAGGTGTATGTGGTTGGAGCCTTAGCCACTTGAGCCACAGGTGCCAAGCCCAGAGTGGTATTAAGTTAACAAAACAATTATTTCATATAAGCTGCATCAAAGACAACTGAAGATTAAAAATCTACCCTGCAATATGTAATTAATTTGTGCTGTGCACCTACAAGAACCTGCTTTAAATTTCCATGAGCGTTTACAACACCATACTATACCAGGCAAGGCTAGTGGCTACTGAAAATACCACCAGGACAAGGCTATCTAAAGACACATTTGGTAGTGTGTTAACTATACAAAAAAAGACACTGTATGGTTTTCTTTTTTTTTTTCAGAGACAGTCTCATTATGTCGGTAGAGTGCTGTGGCATCACAGCTCACAGCAACCTTTGCCTAAGCCTTCCAAGTACCTGGGACTACAGGCGCCTGCCACAATGCCTGGCTATGTTTTGTTGCACTTGTTTAGTTGACCCAGGCCTGGTTCAAACCCACCACCCTCAGTGTATGTGGCTGATGCCATAATCACTGTGCTACAGGTGCCAAGCCACTATACAATTTATTTTTTTTTAGGTCTCTTTATTTATTTATTTTGTAGAGACAGAGTCTCATTTTATCGCACTCAGTAGAGTGCTATGGCGTCACAGCTCACAGCAACCTTGACCTCCTGCACTTAGGTGATTCTCTTCCCTCAGCCTCCCGAGTAGCTGGAACTACAGGCACATGCCACAATGCCCGGCTATTTTTTGGTTGCAGTTTGGCAGGGGCCGGGTTTGAACCTGCCACCCTTTGTATATGGGGCTGCCGCCCTACTCACTAGGCCACAGGTGCCACCCACACTGTACAGTTTAAAAACAAATCTTACACAACCTTACATTTGAGGTTTTTTTCTTTAAAAGGAGTGAGCTGTGTATAGGGGGGTTTATAAATGCTTTATAGACAAAAGTATCTGTGCTAGAACCAACTTAGCCATCATCATCTTCTTCTTCTTCATCTTCCACCTCGCCATTCTTTTTCTTGCCTTTTTCCAGTCTTGACGACGCCCTTTTTAGCTGCATCAGGCTTTCCTTGAGCTCAGTAGGCAGCAATAACTTTTTTTTTTGCTGGTTATATCTATCAGTATTTATTATTCTTTTTACACATACATGTGTTTATTAAGTTTCCACTTTTTGCCTTCACAAGATTAAAAAGGCTTAAAATTTAATAACAAAAACAATGTTTAAGATAAGGACTAGAAACAAAAGCCTCATAAAGAACGAACGAAGATAAATACATTTAGAAAAGAAATCAGACATTTACTGCATCGAAATATTACGCAATAATAATAATAATGCAAAGAAAGTAACATTCACATTGTCAAATAAGAGTATGTCTATTATAGAATGCTTTGACTCTGAGGTTCAGTATGGAGCCATCAGTTAACTTCTTATTTTTTTTTCCCAAAGTCTCAAAGTCTCCTCCAGCTTTGCAGCCTTCTTTTCCTCAGGCTGCTTGTCATCCGCAGCAGTGTTATTCCACATCTCTCCCAGCTTCTTTGCAACATCACCGATGGATAGGCCGGATGTCCTCCTTTGGATTTGGAGCGATACTCAGAACAGGACATGAAGAAGGCCGAAGGAGGCCTCTTGGGTGCATTGGGATCCTTGAACTTCTTCCCCCTCCCCCTGTAGGAGGGATATAGGTTTTCATTTCTCTTTCATAACGGGCCTTGTCCGCCTTTGCCATATCTTCAAATTTTCCTTTCTTTTTAGCAGACATGGACTTCCACCTCTCCGAGCACTTCTTAGAAGACTCTGAGAAGTTGACTGAAGCATCTGGATGCTTCTTCTTGTGCTCCTCCCGACAAGTTTGCACAGAGAATGCATATGATGACATTTTGCCTCTCGGCTTCTTAGGACCTCCTTTGCCCATGTTTAGTTATTTTTCCTCAGTGAGGCACAGAGTCACCCAGTGCCCCTCTGGCTCTTACTTGCCCTGGCGCTGTCTCTATGGAGCTCAATGTACTGCAATTCCTTCAATCTTTTAAAAGCTAACTTTTCCTTTTATATTATACTAGGAAATTCTAAAAATAATTAACTGATGCATGACACAGCTCCTTGGTTTTGAGAATACATTTCTTTCCAAAATTAGTTTTACTCAGAATAAGAGTAGCTATAGTCCAATCTAATAAATAAATGAGCAAAACATAAAGAAGAAATGAGTCTGGTTAAAAGTAGCACATGAGGGGCAGCACGTGTGGCTCAAAGGAGTAGGGCACCGGCCCCATATACCAGAGGTGGCGGGTTCAAACCGGCCCTGGCCGGAAAAAAAAAAAAAAAAAAACCTACAAAAAAACATAGCACATGAATACTCTTCCACAGGGAAGCCTTGTTAATAGAATTCCAAGATGGGGAATAAGCTGCTCAAGTGTAGATGAGAATAAAAAGCTCAATGCAGCAAATGAAAAGGAAGATGCCAGCCAGCTCTCCCTGGGAATTGATGTTGCTTTTAGATCTTGGGGATGATTCGACCTCTGTGCTGACACTGATCCCTCTTAAAAACAAGAGCACAAGATGGTTAGGTAGAAGTCCAGTTTGGGTTACAGAACAAAGCCTCAAGCTATTTAGATCAGAACAGGATTGACTTAGTTCTAGACCAGGTTGAGTATCCTGCCAGTGGAACTAACTTACCTTGGGTAAATATGAAAAGATTGAAAGATTGTGCTTTGGGCATAGAATATTTCTATCAGGGCATTCAAAATGTTTCAAAGACACAGTCTTCAGTCATAAAGGGAATTGAGACCATGTAGTAAATAGAAAATGTACAACTTAAAAGAGGATAAGGAGAGGGATACTAAAGCTAAACATTTGTGCACTCTATGGCCCAGCCCCAAAGAGAAAGCATATGGTAAATACAAATACATGCACAAAAACATCCAGAGCAGCTTAGCCACCTGTTGTACATACACTTGACACATAATAGGTGCTCAATGTATAAAATTGAACATGCCCCTTTAAATCTCACATATGGCTTCACAGACCAAGTGGTGCATATTAACTGCATGTATTATCTGTCAGTTCAGAGTCCCTGGTTCCTCACTTCAGTAACACTTGTTCTAATGCCCCAAATGGCCCTGGCTCACCTTGCTTTTTGCACATATTGAAGAACCCCATGTTTTAGGTACGTCATCAGCATAACTCAGTAAGATCACAAAACAGGTTAGTTGGTTTAACTCTAAATTCATGACAACCTACCCCCAAATTGCCTGGGAATCCCTTAGGTTTTTTTCATCAGTTCTCTCTCTCAGAGAACCTCACCTCACATCTCACTGAATGCCGTCAAATTGCTTCACAATTCATAAATACATCTCAAGTCATCAACTTCAAACTCTGACATCCTCCTGACACTGAGATACAAAACTTCCTCCATAGACACACGTCCTATCCACCTCCTCCCCAAAGTGCCAGACTGGCCTATGCCTTTCTGTGGCTATTCCTCCAACTCTGCCCTTCTCAGGATCTAAACATAGCGGTTTCCCCTCCCTTCTGGGTATTCAGCTCCCGCTGGAGCCTTTTAGCCACCCTCAAGTCTTTCCCATTCGAACAGCAAAGACAAGTCACTTTACTCAGTCTTCCTTTCTTCCATTTGTTGCTGTCTCTCTCCTGCCCTTCACAGCCAAGACTCTCCAAGGAGTTGTCCACAGTTCCATTCCCACATGTTCACCGCCCATTATTTTTACCTCTCTCCGTTATCTGCCTTCCAGCTGTGCTACTCCACAAAACAGCTCTCCCAAAGCCACCACCAGCCCGATGTTGCTTAACACTATGAGCATTTTTTAGCCTTCATCTGGCTGGGGCTCTGAACAGATCTGATGCTCTTTTTTCTTTCTTTTCTTTTCTTTTTTTTTTTTTTTTTGAGACAGAGTCTTACTATGTTGCCCTCGATAGAGTGCCGTGGCATCACACCTCACAGCAACCTCCAACTCTTGGCCTTAAGCCATTCTCTTGTCTCAGCCTACCAGGTAGCTGGGACTACAAGCACCCACCGCAACGCCTGGCTATTTTTTTTTTTGGCTGTAGTTGTCATTGTTGTTTGGCAGGCCCAGGTTGGATTTGAATCCGCCAGCTCTGGTATATGTAGCCCTAGTTGCTGAGCTACAGGAGCTGAGCCGATGTTCTTTTTTCTTTTCTTTTTCTTTTCTTTAGAGACAGAGTCTCACTATGTCGCCCTGGGTAGAATGCTGTGGTGTCACAGCTCACAGCAACCTCAAACTCTTGGGCTTAAGCGATTCTCTTGCCTCAGCCTCCCAAGTAGCTGGGACTACAGGCACCCACCACAATGCCCAGCTATTTTCTGTTGCAGTTGTCATTTAGCAGGCCTGGGCCGGGTTCCAGCCCGCCCACCTCGGGGTATGTGGCTGGTGTCCTTACCCACTGAGCTATGGGCGCTGCCACATTTGATGCTCTTGAACACTCCCTTCATCTCAAAACAAAACTCCCCAACAGAGTCCAGTAGTCCTTGACCGGGCCCCTCCTTTCCTTCCAGGTTCCTCCTTACTGCCTGGATTCCAGAACCTCAGCCTCCTTTCTGTCCTTCACGCTCACCAACCTCCTCCCTCTGCTCGGCCTTTGCACACGCTGTTCCCTCAGTCTCTGCTTTTATCCCCTGGGCCACGTCTCATGCTTTAGATCTCACAGCAAATGCCAGGTGCTGAGGCCCCTGATGAAGCCAAAGCCCTCTGCACTTCAAGGTCCTTTTGTCAAGATTTGCCTGTGAATATCTAGCGGATGACTGATTCTCCCACTACCCTAAGCTCCACAATAGCAAGGACAAGCCAGATTGGAATTGCCATTGCCTCCCTAGCATTCAGGATGGTGCCTACATCAAAGGGTTCTGGCACAAGCAATCTGGCACAGAGAGTGGATTCTGCGGTCAGACTTGCCTGGATTCAGGTCTTACCTTACCTTGCTGACATGAGATATTGAGTGGATTACTTAATTTCTTTACACCTCAGTTTTCTCATTCATCCAGTGGGAACGGAAATACCTGTACTACCTTCCTCAAAGGGTTGTTGCCAGGGCTGAACAACTTAATAGGAGTCAAGTGCTTAGAAGGGTCCCAGCCAGAAAGGAAACTAACTTATAAACAAATGAATGCCAGCTGCTATAGCAACCATTACTTATTAAGTAATGTAATACACTGGTGGACTGGCCTGAAAACAGATTATCTAGTTTTTTAGCACTTTCGTTTGTTTGTTTCTAACCTGAGGCATCTTAATATCACCTCCTAATTGAGAAAAAAATATTATTTTGCAGGCCACACTGTTAAGGGAAACTAGAATTAGACAATACTGTTTTATTAATTCAACGGTCTTTGCTGTTATTATGAGTCTTTTAAAATTTCTATTTCATAAGCATATATTTCACGTCGTTACCTTGAAAACAGAAGAAATTCACATTAACATTGGACAATTGGAGGCCATATAAGACCTTACGTGGGTAGAACTGCCCCTTCTTTTCAATGATGAGAAAACTGAGGCTGATATAAGCCGCTTTTGCTTCACCATGCCAGGTTGAGATGTTCATTATTTTTTTTTTCTGAGACAGTCTCACTATATCACCCTTGGTAGAGTGCTATGGTGCCACAGCTCACAGCAACCTCCAACTCCTGGGCTTAAGCAATTCTCTGGCTTCAGCCTCCCAAGTAGCTGGGACTACAGGTGCCCTCCACAACCCCCGGCTATTTTTGTTGTTGCAGTTGTCATTGTTGTTTAGCTGGCCCAGGCCAGGTTCAAACCCGCCACCCTGGTGCATGTGGCCGGTGCCATAACCACTGTGCTACAAGCGCCGAGCCTCGATGTTCATTTTTTAATTTTTTGGTTTAGCAAACCCTGGTTGGGTTTGAACCTACCACCACTGGTACACGAGGCGGTGCTCTAACCATTGAGCCATGGGTGCCCAGCCGAGATGTTTGGGGGTTTTTTAATTATTTTATGTAATACAAAACTTCACATATTTTCTAGCACACACTGCACATTAAATACTTAGGCAAACCTACTTTATTAACAATTGCTATTTTACTATAATCTACCTTTGTTTTATGAAAAGATCAGATGTGAGGTCTTTAGAAATTAGTTTGAGATTAAGACGAAGTATGCAGAGGGGCCTATTATTAGAGAAAGGGTGTTATTAGCAAACAAAAACTGAGATGAACACTCGGGTGTGTCACTTACTGCTTTCTCTCCAAGAGCTGTTTTGATACTAAGTCTCACTTTAAAAGCATTTTCTCCACCTGCCAGAAAGAAAAAAGAAAGCGGAATATATAGTGATAAGATCTGTGAAAACAAAGACTGATAAATCCTGCTATTTAATTCAACTCAAAACAACAGAACATAGAATTATAATTAAGCCACCCCACATACTCCTGGAAGTTACCCCCAAATCATCACAGAGGGTTTCAAACTGATTAAACAGTTCTGACCCCAAGTTTCAAGCTAGGTAATATCTGCCGATTTAGAAAAATAAAGAGTTCGTTCAGTCAAGGACTTGTCAATCATTTAGAAAACCGCTAATCTATTTTAAAGTTTCAAGGCGACGTACCTGGTTGACAGAGTTCAGCGTGAGTAGCAGTCACCAGGGAAAAGAGCAGCCACAACATTCTTTCAGAGTGGAAAACACAAGGCAAACTGCGAAAAAAAAAAATTCACCCTTCACTTAAAGCTGTCTTAGCCATTCTGTGACCCGGATTAGAATATCAAAGAAACAAGCCAGCCACCACCTAAAAGGTTTAATGATTAACACCCATCATTTGGGTTAATACTTCTATAAAAGCAGCCCATCTCCTGTCACTTATTTACAAAAATCTGTTTGAAAAGCAGATAAGTTGTTTCTTCCAGATTCCACCTCCAAAGAACGTTTCCTCTGCTGTGTCCGAGTCGGAACGCTCCCCCAGCCCTTCTGTGGCTGTCTGGCGCAGTGCACAGTGTTAAGCACCGGGTCCTGTCGGGAGCTTTTCCTCGGCACGAACTTCCCACCTTTTCGGGGCTAAAACCCTGATAGCCGGTTCGCAGATAGGCTATCGTAATTTAGGAAACAAACTCAGACTCCTTTCTATCTCTGGGAAACAAAGGCTGTCTTCCAAGAATGGCCTCACCTGACTCGCACCACAGCGCGAAAACATCCAGGGCTTCCACTTCAAACAAAGGGACTGGTTTGGTTCAGCCCTCAGGTCTGCCACTTGTGTGAAATCGAAGTTAATGACAGAGAGCAGGGGAACATTCTGTAATGATGGGAATGTTCTGTCCGTGCCATCTAATATGGCAGCCACTACGTAGGTGGCTATTGAGCCCTTGACTCTGGGACCTACCGAGAAAACAAAGTTTTCGTTATTTAATGTAATAAGTAGGCACGTGTGGCTAGTGACTACACTGGTCAGTGCAGCAAGACGACAGTGATTAAGAGCTTCCTACCTGGAACTGGGTGCACTGGATTATTTCTCTAATCCTCCGAACGACGGTCATTTTTATTGTAATCATCTCACGAAGCTGTGGGCAGCAGTGGATGAGTGGAACGGGTGTCACTTTACCAGCTCGGCTGACTTGCACTTGAACCTCGTCTCCACCACCCCAGACCGCGTGGTGTCTCTGGTCATCCTCGGTGAAAAGTGAAATTGCATCAAAACTTCAGAGATGCTCTGAGGATGAAGAAGATGAGCGTAAAGAATCTTTCTACGGGTGGGCACCCCACCGATGCCAGTAGATGCCCCCCAGAGGGTCGGTGGCAGGCCTTTGCTTACTACTGTGCTGCCTCTTCATGAATTCAGTCCCCACATTCCACCTTCTTCCTCGAAAATCGTCAATGGCAGAATTACACAGGGTGACCCTGACATCAGATAGAATAACCGGATTTTTAAGGCAACCAGGAGGAAAATCTCAACAATGACGCTTCTGCAGCACTTTGAGATATATCCTTCCCCCTCCTTGTAAGATGGCATTTTGTTGTAGAGGATCCATTTCTGCGAGCTAAATCCACCTGAGGAAGCTTTTCCTCTTCTCCTCTACCTTGGGTGCGAAAACACAGAGTCAGGAAAAGCTGTACTAGAGGGAGAGGCGGCCAAAAGTTAGCCCAGCCATGCTAGCAATTGTACTGTTAGGTGCAATGGAAATTTCCAAAATGAAGAGCTCACTTAACTGGCCCCTAAAAACACTGTAAGACTAGATGAAGTCACCTTGGGAAACGTCAGACTAGAAAGTTATTATGGATGGAAAGTCTAGACCCATAAAGGTAGAGATTCTAACAAAGCATTTTATTTGCATCAAGGAACAAAGCCATGTTAAAAAACATAGAAATCCTATTCAGTTTTTTTTTAGTTCTGCATATCACGAAAGTGACAAATTTCTTCTATGCTTCCACGTAGTCTTTTTTTTTGATTTTTTTTTTTTTTTTGCAGTTTTGGCCAGGGACCAGGCTCGAACCCACCACCCCGGGTATATGGGGCCAGCGCCCTACTCCTTGAGCCACAGGCACCACCCATTCACTTAGTCATTTATGTAACTAGGATTAAAGACTATCAAACACTGGGTCTTAGTACAAGCCGTTCATTTGAAAAGAAAAAAACAACCTCTTCTCTTTTTGGTTATGCTACTTGAATATCTGTTGTCTCATTTTAGAAGTCATTGAAAAAAAGGAACAATAGAAATTCTTTATAGACAATATAGACAAGGGAAGAGAGAAAAGTAGAAAATCCCCATAATGCCACCAGCATGGATGGCCAATGTTAATATATCTCGGTGGTTGAAACACACCTTTCTCAGCCTTGGATCTTCCTGTATGTTCCTGCATGATGTTGTTTTGTTTCTTTGTAATGCCCAAATCAGAATGCAGCAATGCAAAGATGGAAATAGGAATAACCTTTCCCTCCAAGGGAAGGCTGCTGCTCCACTGAATGTGGTGAGTGACTTTAAAAATGATGTGTCATCTGATAAAAGTATCCTTTCCTTTCCACTTACTAAAAAGTATTTTTACCAGTAATTGACGTTGCATTTTATCAACTGCCTTTTCAGTATCTGTTAACATCACCGAAGTATTTTTACCATTTGGTGCACTATATTAATCAATTTCTTTACATTGATAGAATCCTTAAACCAGTTTTATTAAATTTCTGTTTAACATGCCGCTGGAATCAATTGCTGGGTTTTCTCCTGGGATTTTTAGCCTTTTTCTTTGAAAAATATCATGTAAGTTCCTTTTCAAGTGTTGATTCTTGAAATTCTGTTTTCCTAGCCTTTATGTTGTTACCATCTTGAAAATAGTATAGAAGAGTTTCTAATATTGCCCATGTGTAGAAATACATATAATGCATATAAGAAATAAAGAGCTTGGCTCGGCGCCTGTGGCTCAAGTGGCTAAGGCGTCAGCCACATATACCTAAGGTGGCGGGTTTGAATCCAGCCCCGGCCCGCCAAACAACAAGGATGGCTGCAACCGAAAAAAAAAATAGCCGGGCGTTGTGGTGGGTGCCTGTGTCCCAGCTACTTGGGAGGCAGAGACAGGAGACTCGCTTGAGCCCAGGAGTTAGAGGTTGCTGTGAGCTGTGATGCCATGGCACTCTACCCAGGGGGACAGCTTGAGGCTTTGTCTCAAAAAAAAAAAAAAAAAGAAAAAGAAATAAAGAGCTCAAAGGTGAAGAAACTGGACCATGCGTCTTTTAAAGGAAAAGTTCTTTAAAATTTTTCCTATTTTTTTTTTCTTTTCTGAGATGGGATTGCCTGAGCTATAGTGCAGTGACATCATCATAGCTCACTGCAATCTCAAACTCCTGAGCTCAGTCAGTTCTTCTGCCTCAGTCTCCCCCAAGTAGCTGGCCCTACAGACACAGGCCACTTTGCCCAGCTAATTTTTCTTTTTTTGTAGAGACTTTCTATTTTTGTAGAGATGGGTGCCTCAGACTAGTTCCCTGGCCTCAAATTATCTTCCTGCCTCAGCCTCCTAAAGTACTAGGATCTTTTTTTTTTTTTTTTGAGACAGAGTCTCACCATGTCACCTTCGGTAGAATACCATGGTGTCACAACTCATGGTAACCTCCAACTCTTGGGCTTAAGTGATTCTCTTGCCTCAGCCTCCTGAGTAGCTGGGACTACAGGTGCCCATCACAGTGTTGCCTATTTTTTGGTTGGAGTTGTCATTGTTGTTTAGCAGGCCCAGACCAGTCATGAACCCACCAGCCTCAGTGTATGTGGCCGGTGCCCTACTCACTGAACTACGGGTGCCAAGCTGTAAAGTACTGGGATTATAGGTGTGAGCTGTCAGGCTTGGCTGGACAGAAATTTTCATTTCTTATATTATCATTTATTTTAGGATTTATACTTCTTCCTGAGTCCATTTTGGCTGTTTACAGTTTCCAAGAAAATATTCATTTTGTTAAGATCTTCCAGTATTCTTATGATGTTTATAGACTATTTTTCATAAAATATCTACATTTGTTGCTATGCTCTCTTTATATTTCCTAGTATATATGTTAGTTTTTCTCATTTTCCTTAATACTTGCCAGAGGTTTGCCTATTTTTGTTGTTGTTTAATCAAAGAATAAGATCTTGGATCTAATTTACTATTCTGTCTGTTTTTGATTCATTGATCCTATTTACATTTATTAAGGCCTTGCTCCTATGGCCACTATTCTTCCTTTCTTCCTTTAATAACACTTGAGTCAGTTAATAGACTTGTTTATTTTTTCAAATTTCTCACTTAATGGAACGGTGCCTGGGCTCAAAGGAGTAGGGCACCAGCCCTATATACCGGAGGTGGCAGGTTCAAACCCAGCCCCAGCCAAAAACTGCAAAAAAAAAAAAAATTCTCACCTAATAATGACAATATCTATGGCTATGAATTTTCCAATGATGTAAAATGTACAGGTGTGCAGTGACCTCATTCTTATTTTCTAAATAGGTTATAATTATTGCTTTAATTTTTTTGCTTAGGAAACTATTTGATATCAGGAAAAGAAACAGCAGCCAAAAATATAATGATTCAAAATACAGAGTTTTGTAGCTCTTGTCACATGGAGAAAAAAAAGATAAGATCAAATAACAAATACGAGACTGCCAATAACTTGACTTCAAATATGAAGACACCATAGGTTACATGCCACACAGAAGGTACTGAAAACGAATTCATTGTGGAATAGCTTGATGGAGATCTCAATAATTTGGGGGGAGGTTTATTGTTTTTTGAGACAGAATCTTATTCTGTCACCCGGATAGAGTACCATGGCAACATAATTTACAGCAACCTCAAACTGTTAGGCTCAAGCAATCCCCTTGCCTCAGCCTCCCAAGTAGCTGGGATTACCAGCACCTGCCACAAAGCCCTGCTAGTTTTTCTATTTTTAGTAGGGATGTGGTCTCACTCTTACTCAGGCTGGTGTCAAACTCCCCCCAGAGCGGTAGGATCACAAGCATGAGCCACTGCGCCCAGCCTGATGTACAAGTTTTAAGTAATAAACTTTCAGAGGATTCATGTCTGTAACTTGCTTCATAAACTACTCATTTCAGCAGTTCTACATATGGGGAGCCTAGTAACTTCTTAGTAACCATGGTAATGACGACAAATAGAGCCGTTTCAACCATTGCGAATGTTACTATTTACTTTCAAATGTTCAGAGTTTAGAGAATGTAGATAAAAAGTTGAGATTACCGTTGCCCAGAACAACACAAAAGGGCACCGAGTCGCCTGAGACAGAAAAAAGAAATTGATTTCTCCATGTTTTTTATACTCCACAACAGTATTGAAAAGCAGTTTCTGGGCATATAACTATTGATCTACCACTCTGGGTGGTAAATAAAACATGAGATCACATGAAAAGAAAACACTATGTCATTTTTTTGATTCATGGAAGATGCCTTTTAAAGTTCATCAGAGTCATAAAAGCATGTGGGGATATGTAGGCTCCATTTACCTGCAATAAAAGCCCAGGTAGGGAAGATGGATGTTCCGTTTAAATTTTGACCCTGATTATTCTGCTTCATTCTAAACAGGAATTTAGTAAACATACACCTATAATTCGTATAGTGATCCATGAAACCATTTCAACTGTGATGTTACTCTAAATTTTTATTGAGTTTTGGGAAATGTATCTGGTTGTGACACATTAAAAGAAATCAAAATCTGGCTTGGCGGCCGTAGCACTGTGGTTACGGTGCCAGCCACATACACCAACGCTGGCAGGTTCGAACCCAGCCAGGGCCAGCTAGACAACAATGACAACTGCAACAAAAAATAGCTGGGCGTTGTGGTGGGCGCCTGTAGTCCCAGCTACTTGGGAGTCTAAAGCAAGAGAATTGCTTAAGCCCAAGAGTTGGAGGTTGCTGTGACCTGTGATGCCACGGCACTCTACTGAGGGAGACATAGTGAGACTTTGTCTAAAAAAAAAGAAAATCAAAATCTTTCATAACTGAACATGGAACCCTTTTATAAGATTTTTAAAAAGCTTTGTACTTTTTAAGCTAACATCTTAAATAGTCCACTCGATGATTTTCTAGAAGTTGTAGAATTCTGAATAAATGCAATCCTTCCTGTTTAAGTTAGAATGAAATTGATATACTATATAAAAAACAGTATCAAGGTACTTGTAGTAATCGATACAATATTTTTACTATGATTAGGTAACAAAAATGACTTGATTCTCTTTAAATTGTCAGTATTGGCATGCATGGAGAAACGACATTTTGGCCTATTGTGCAAAACTGTTCTATTTTAACTCAGTAGTTTTCAGTTGGGGGTGATTTTGTCTTCTCGAGGACATTTGACAATGTCTGGTGACATTCTGGTTGTCACAAGTGGGAGGGGAGAGGGGTACTACTGGCATCTAGTGGGCAGAGGCCAGGCATGCTACTAAACCCCCTACAAACTTTAAAAACATCATTCCGGCTGATATCTAGTACCTTTTTTCTTATAGTTGGGTTAACAGCAATAACTCACATAAGGAAGAAAGAAGAGGTGATAAAAGGGGACCAAATGTGTGTGTGTGCGCATGTATAAAATTAAACATACTATAAGATTGTAACATCATTTGTTGTATATTCTGAAATTATTACTAAAACTATTTTCTTTTTATTAAAATGGCTAATGAGAATAATTTCCTGGGTTTTGGAGTTCTGGATTCACAACAGGCTGCCAGCACAACGCTCCATAATTTGTAAGTAAAGGGGACGTTGGAAACTCACTGTCAAGGAATGCCCCCCCCCCCACCTTCCATTGAAATCTTCATCAGCCCTCCCCCTCCAGGCAATATCAAAGATCCAAACTATTTGTCCTCTAACATCTGAACCCAAGCTGGTTTCTCAGATGCAGCTCTGGACTCCTCTGAGCTGTTCTACCAGCTAGTCCTGGGAAGTTGGCCAAGCTGGCCATGTCCTATCTCTGTGCTTTGTGTGTGTTTTCAGGAGATTTTTTTTAACTTGAATCCTGTGAGCTTTCATGATTTACCTTTAAAGATCTTAGCCATTGTTTATTGATTATCACCTCCATTGTTTACTGATTATCACCTCCTTTTTTAGCTTTTGCTTTTGTTCTAGTTTTAGAATTGATTTGTCGTCCACTAATTTTTTTTTGCAGTTTTTTTTTTTTAGGCCGGGGCTGGGTTTGAACCCACCTCTCTTGGCATATGGGGCCGGTGCCCTACTCCTTGAGCCACAGGTGCTGCCCAAGTCCACTAACTTTTTATTCTATTCTAGTCTATGTGTTCTCACAGCATTTGGTTCGGATTCATACATGTGTCTATCAGCAACATGATTTACTTTTGTGTCCTAGAAAATTTTAAGTTTCTGGAGGGCAGTTACTATATCTGGTTCATTTTTGCATTTTCCATAGCCCATGAATATTTGATAGTTTTAAAGAACTGAATGAAGGGTGGGCATGATGGCTCACGCATATAATCCCAGCGCTTTGAGAGGAAGGGGTGGGAAGATCACAGTGAGGTTAGGAGTTTGAAGTCTAGACTGGGCAACATAGTAAGACCCCCCCCATCTTCACAAAAAATTTTACACATTAGCCCAGGGCAGTGGTGTGTGCCTGTGGTCCCAGCTATTTGGGACGTTGAGGCAAGAGGATTGCTTTAACCTAGGAGTTCGAGGATGCGATGAGCTAAGATTGTGCTATGGCACTCCAATATAAATGAGACCCTGCCTCAAAAAAAAAAAGTAAAAATTATTGGCTAATTTGAATCATAAAGTGAAGTTCTATAAGCTTAGACTGTGGAAATGAAGTACTATGAAGCACAGTGCAATACTGTTTTTATATTCCTAGTACTAGAAAAACAATTCCCAGAATCCCTGATAAACAAGGACCCCTGTGCTCTGGAATACTTTTGCCTCCACCCCCATACCTTATGCCCTGTTTAAGATGAGAAAACATGACACTAGGATATTTGAAAGCTCATCAAATTTTGCAGGTTAATCAATAGCCATAACCATTATGAACTTTGTCTTATTCTTCACAAGTTAACATTTTTCTATCTCACAGAGTTAATCACTACTGCTGGGAAATAAAAATTAATTCAGACAAACTGAGTGAGTGTAATTCTGCCAACTTCCTAAGGAAGGAATTTAAAGGCGGGTTTCTTAAACGGGACGTACGTGTGTCGGTGTGGATCATCTTGTTGATGGAAACCCATACATCATAATGAGTCCCATGTAGTAAAACAAGACTTTACCGACATTTCTTCTCTGTCTGTTTCCACATTACTTGGATTTAAGAGTTTTCTCCTGGTTTTAGCAAGTCAAGATTTTTTTGTGTATATAAGCCAAAACTGTCAGTCATATTCTATGGCAGTTGTTCTCACCCTTTAATACAGTTCCTGTGGGTCACGACCCACAGGTTGAGGACCACTGCTCTGTGAGGCAGTGCTTCCCATCCTTCCTCTGTCTGCTGGGGAGAGGCCACTCAATCACCTTTAGCTCTGACTATAGGTACTTCCTTCGCCAATTTCTATAAAGACACCATGAAACTAGTAGGCTACTTTCATTTTCACAACAGAATCTTAAAACTACCCTCATTCTCACTGATATAAAAAAAATAATTAATCAGTATCCCTAGCCAGGCACGGTGGCTCACGCCTATAATCCCAGCACTTGGGAGGCTGAGGCGGTGGGATTGCCTGAGCTCATGGGTTTGTGACCACCCTGAGCAATGTGAGGACCTTGTCTCTGAAAAAAAATAGCCAGGCATTGTGCCAGGTGCCTGTAGTCCCAGCTACTAGGGAGGCTGAGGCAAGAGAACCACTTGAGCCCAAGAGTTGGAGGTTTCTATGAGCAATGACGCCATAGCACTCTACCAAGGGCGACAAATTGAGACTGTCTCAAAAAAAAAAAAAATAATCAATATCCCAGAATTCTTGTTCCTTGGATTTGGCCAATGATGACTTTGAACCTTCTATCTGAAATCCACCAAAAGCCTTATAATGAGGCTAAAATATGTGCTTAAGAGACCCCTGTTTCTGTAAGTCAGAGATGCCAGATAGGTAGTTGTCCATATGCCGTGAGGGTAAACTCCCCCCACCAAGTTCTGAAAGATCAACTCACAATTAAGGCAGATAAATAAGAAGAATATGTTTATTTACTGTGTGAGAATCCCTGAGTGATTCCACAGTATCCCAATGGGATCCAGATATTTTTACTCCTTTTAGAGGGGACAGAAAGATGAGGAACATAGGTAATTCTGTTTAAGGGCAATCTATGGTTGCCAGGGAGGATGAATGAGGGAAACGGACTGACTTATAAATGATTCTCTTTGGAAATTAAATTAACATTGAGCGGTATTATATTTAAAGTGGTTTGGGCCAAGTCTGGTTGCATTCTTGATCTTCTTTCCTGCAATATAGTGGAGGGGAGGAGGAGGGGAGGTGATTTTACTGATGGGTGCCTGATGGGTGCATCTAGTTTATGCAGCTAGAGGGAAAGCGCCTTCCAAGGGCCTGTGGATCTCTAAGGGCCTTTAATTCAATACTCCTTATATCAATGGATCATATTTGGGGGTGAAATTTCCTGAGCTCCTTCATTTACAGCCATTTGCCCATCCTGCACCCATGATAAACACTCTATACAGAACTTTTTCCTTCTGAGCATGGACTCAGTCACAGAATTTTTCAACTTGGCTATTCAGTCAGCCAATATGAATAAATGGGAGTTGACATGTGAGTTGAAAGTTATTTGTCACCATGGGGAAAGATGATCTAAATGCTACCCTGAATTAAGCCAGACCATTGAGAGCCTGTGTACATAGTTGAATAGGAAAGTTTGGATGGCTCATAAAATTGATTTAGTGCCCTGTGCTTTGTGATTATGCCAATAGTTTCCATTGAGGGGATCTGGGTGTAACTCCTTATGACACTTATTTCCCACTTAGCTCACAGCATCTTCATGATGACGAATCTGATGCTTCTCAAAAACAAACAGAATCCTGACTGGTTTTGATGAACACTGAAAACCTTAAAATAATTGTTTTTTACTCTCTTCCCTGGCCATTCAGCAGCTTACAGTCAAATCTCCTGCTACCTTCAACAACTGTTCTGGATCTGATGTGTGCATGGTTGAACGTCAATCTTAGAATTGGCTACCTTATTTATTCTCCCTCTATGAATTTACCTTCTGGTTTCTTACACTCTTTCTTTTATACAGTGTTGTCTGCATTTTGGTAAGCTGCCTTGAACCATTTGTGGGAGAAGGTGAAATATAACTAATGCTATAAAAATCCATGCAGTTACTTACATGGGCTGTACTTGGTCCAAATTCCTGTGTTTGTTCTTTTAGGCAAAAAAATGACTGTCATTTGAAACATTTTACATAAATGAGATAAAATTCTCAGGGCAAGGGTGAGCTGAATAAAAATGTTTGGTTAAAAATTACTTCTTACTGTGCTCTTTCTAGTTCAACGTTGTGAATGTTCCCAGTGTCTTCAAGGTAGAACTGGATGGAAAGTGGGGAGACAAGGGAACTCTTACACATCACACGGAATTGTTGGGGTTGGAAGCTCAGCAGGTACTACACATGGGAGGAGAAAACAATTTCTCTAGCCCAACATTAGGATATAAACGTAGAAACTTTATCCTAGCTTCTTAGAAGGAGAAAGAGAGTGACAGAGTGAAAGAGAGTGGGGAAAGAGGGGAAAAAGAGCAGAGAGACGGTGTAGCATCCTAAAGAAAGAAAGGAAGTATGCCAGTAGTAAGATCAAGGGGCCGCTAAATTTAAGGGGGGGGGGGGCAAAGGAAAAATAATAATTGTAGCCAAATTCCCAAGGTATTGTGAATGTGAATGCTGTATCTGCTTTTCCTCTGGCAAGGTTAGAGACAAACTTTTTTACAGGTGTTTCTGATCCTGAAGCCTAATATTCACACCCCATTTTTCATCCAGGGACAACTCAGGAATCCTTGAGGGTTATAAGAAGAAATTCCAAAAGACAAAGCTGCTCGTGAATGTAAAGAGAAGAACTGACATTTGCTTTTGGTCTGCTCTCTTCAGTGGTTTGTGAAAATGGAACTCCAAAGGGGCCTACCAGTAAGTCTGGTAGGCAGAGAAAGAAAGCAAAAAGTAGAGAGCTCATGATTTGTCCCTTATTGAAAACCATGAGTTAGTAATTTCTCTACTAACCATGAGTTAGTAATGAGAGAGTCACTGTTGAGACTGACCATCCTTACAGTGATCATGACATCTTGATTACTGGCATATGCAGAATTATATGTAGCAAGTCTTACTGCCATGGGAAGAAAACTGTAGTCCTTTACAGAACTGAAAAGGACATCCTTTCAATGAAGATTTATTGAGAATTTATTGTGAAAGGAGATGTAGTAAGCACTATGAAAGTGGCATCCTGGCAGTATGGAGATTACTCAAAGAGCTAAAAAGTGGATCTACCATTTGATCCTGCAATCTTTTTTTTTTTTTTTTTGAGACAGGGTTTCACTATGTTGCCCACTACAGTGCCGTGATGTCACAGCTCACAGCAACCTCCAACTCTTGGGCTTAAGCAATTCTCTTGTCTCAGCCTCCCAAGTAGCTGGGACTACAGGTGCCCACCACAATGCCCAGCTATTTTTTGGTGGTAGTTGTCACTGTTGTTTGGCAAGCTGGAGCTGGATTCAAACCCACCAGCTCCAGTGTGCATGGCTGGCACCCTAGTCCTTTTCCAGCTACAGGCACCAAGCCTGACCCTGCACAGATCTTTTTATCCAAAGGAACAAAAAGGCATTCTATCATAAAGACACTTGCACTCCAATGTTTATAGCAGCACGCTTCATAATCGCAAAGATATGGAAACAACATAAGTGCCCCAACACAAGAATGGATTAATAAATTGTGGTATATGAATACCATGGAATATTATTCAGCCATAAAAATATGGAGATTATGGAGCTTTTGCAACAACCTGGATGGAATCGGAGACCATTCTTCCAAGTATCACAAAGAGTAGAAAAACAAACATCACATGTACTTAGTACTAAATTTGAACTAGTAGATTAACACCTACATGCTCACATGAGAGAAAAACTCAATGAAATTCAAACAGGGGGCAGGAAGGAAGGGGCTGAGTTCATTGCAGGGGCAGACTGTCACACTACCTGGATGTAGGACACACCCACAAATCAGACTTTAACCCTACAAATGCAAACTGTGGAATCTGTCTGTACCTCCCACATTAAGCTGAAA
>NW_003852446.1:1284114-1289830 GCF_000181295.1 Otolemur garnettii
AACCTCCATCTCCTGGGCTCAAGCGGTTCTCCTGCCTCCGCCTCCCAAGTAGCTGAGACTACAAGTGCCCGCCACAACACTTGGCTATTTTTTGGTTGCAGCCGTCATTGTTTGGTGGGCTGGGCTGGATTCAAACCGGCCACCTCAGGTGTATGTGGCTGGTGCCTTAACCGCTTGAGCCACAGGCACCTAGCCGATAAATCCATTTCAATTAATGAATGGATGGCTAATGAAAAGTATCCTTCCTCCATAAGTGCCCATCCAGTGATTTCTGGAAAAAAAACCCAAAAAGCTGGTAATAACCTCATGTTTCTCTTGTAGACCCAGAATTGCAAAAGGAGGGAGTAAAAAATAATCTTGGAGTAGGAGACTGCAAACAGAGATCTAAGTGTGGTGGTGTGCTCGACAGGCCCTAGACAGCATGAGGATACCAGGTCCCTAGGAAAAGTCATCAGGACACACCAGGAAGTAAATAAGTGTGCTTTCTCCGTGCATCTGCCTATTATTTAAAATCTGCTTAGAGACTGAAAGGAACATGGTTCCAGTTGGTTCCCATGTCGGTTTGGAGGCCATGAAACCTAGCTGGACCTAACAGCAGCACTAGTCCACCAGTTCTGTTTCCTACCCAATTTCTGCTTAAAGAGTTATGGTGTTTAAAGATGGGAGAAACAGGGAAAAACTCATTTTTTAGAGGACAGGGATCTGCAAGCTCATTTCATTCTGTACATGCCTCTGACAACTGGCTTCTGGCTCTGGATGGTTATCTCTGGAAGCCTGTAGGCCCCTTCAACTACTCTGTGGTTTCCCAGGATCAGTTTACAAACCTAGACGGATGGCAGGGCTCGTTGAACCGGCATAAGAGGCGTAACCACAACGCAAACAAGAGGGCGAGGCCGGGGAACCTGCAGCGCAGCCAGATGCAATGTTGGTAAATGCGCATGCGTACATTAACTGAGTCCGATGACGAGCTACGGTCCTGCAGCGTGACCTGGGAGAACCGCCAGTATTGGCCAGAACGGAGGGGTGTGTAACTGAGGCGGCCCAGAGGGGGCCTGGCACCATCGGAACCGCCCCGTTTGCGAGGAATGCCGGCAGTAAGGCCCAAAGCAAAAGGCGTGGCCTAGGCGAATCGCCCGGGCGTGACACGAACGAGTGGGGCTAGCCTGTGCATGAAGGGCGTGGCGCGGCCGCTTGTAAAAACTAAACACGCGAAAAAGACAGTTGAGTTCGCGAGACAGACGGTTCCAGGGAAAATGCAGAAGAGTTACCAGAGTGGGGTGCGAGGATGTGGGCAGGACAGGCATGACTGGATGATCACAGAAAAGCGATCAGTCTCGTGGACTGGGCGGAGCATGGAGGAGTGGTTATAGACCGAGAGACTGACCGCAGACTAGCACCGAGGAGGGCTGGCGACGCGAAACAGGAAGGCTGGGCACGATGTAGGCGGGGCACCAAGACGTTGAACGCGTGGACGTGGCCCGTACGTGTGGGGGTGGCCTTACCGATCAGGGGCGTGACAAAGATGGTGGAGCTGGCGGAAGGCCGAACCGGGCGCAAAGTTAATAAGCAAGCGAGTGGCTACGGCGAGAGGTCCGAAACAGCCATTAACATGTAGCCAGAGCAGAAAGCAGGTGCAGACCTAGGGGAGGGCAGGGTGAAAGCCAGGAGGAGGCTCCGGCGCAGGGAGTGTAGCCAGAGCGGGATTTGAGGTTTTGTCAGGGACAGAGGCCAACATGGCGGGGGCGTGGCTTGGATGACGAAGTAACGTTTCCGGCGTGAGAGCGTGGTAAAACGTAAGGGGCGTGGCCAAGATGGCCGCGCGCGGGATCCTCATGTCCTGGGAGCAAGCAACTAGATTACTGCTTGGGGAACTTGTTCGGGTAAGGGCTGGCAGCGATGAGGAGTGTGGGCAGCAGCGGGGGGCATGGCCTGCTAGGGAGCACAGGGACTGCCTCCCCGTGCACAAGCACATACGACCACGCGCTGCTGTGGGTTCCAGGACCGGAGGAGCTGTTGGCTCTGCGGGAATGATTAGGGTCCCGGCGTGCATTCACTGAGGACTTGGGTTGAGAGCTTGGCGGCTGAATATAGCCCCTGCTCCACTCTGTCCCTCTTCGTCCACTGTGAGGGTTACCGGATACCCTGTTAGGATTCTGCCCATTTAAAGGTAGAACAGCTGTCCCAGAGATTTGGGGGACGAGAGGAGTGCGGTTTGAGAAACCGAGGCGCAGCAAAGTGGTACTCCTCAGGTCATCATTTTGATCTTCCCACCTGACTGTTGCCAGGGGATATACACAGACTCACAGCCAACTCCAGGGTAGAGTCAACAGCACTGTTGAGTCCCTTGGACAGATCTAAGCTGCCTTCACTTCTCAGTTCCTTCTGCCCTTTTTCTTTTGTGCCCCGTCCCACAGCTGGAAGAGACGAACTCTCAAAATACAAACGTTATTGGTGGCTGAGATTCTGTGTGATGTTCAGTGTTAAATGCTACTGTTCTTAGGCTGCTGAAAACTCATTACTCTTAATACCAAGTGCCATTCCTTCTCTATTATTTTGCTAGAAAATCTTGATAAAGGAGTTAACGAAGATGTTTACACCTCAATTTATATATAATTTGTATTCTGTTGGCCACTGAAGACCACATTGAAAGGGTGGAATTCGACTGGCAGAGATCTCACAGACCACCAAGGCTTGTATGAAAGGTCTTTATTGGCAAGGGAGGGATGCTACAGAGACCCTCCTACAGAGCAGCACCAAGGAGGAGAGAAAAGAGGAGAGAGAGAGAAGAGGAGGAGGGACTAAAATAAAAACGTACCCTTATATAGGTTCAGCTAAGGGAAGCCTCAGATGGTGCCAGGATGGTAGAATAGCCAGTAAGGAGTTACTGGGAAGAGCCATTAGGGGCAGGCCATAAGTTTGAAATTTTCAGTGGGCAATTGGGACAGAGAGATGAGGCAGGTTTTACGATTGGGAGATAAGGAGATGTTTAGGGGGCAACTCCCTGTTCAAAGGAGCTGTAACTTTAAGAGTGAGACAACTAGTCTTGGTCTGTTTGAAAGCAGGAAGGGGCTTTCTGGGGAAGGGGCTTTTCTGGAGCAATTACCTAACGCACATTGGCTTCTGCTTTTCCTTTTCCCTTTACTGATAACATGCCTATTTCCACTCTGATGTTTAGAAGTTTTGTGTACTATGGAGAATAGTCAGAAATCAAGTGAGAGAAGCTCGCCTTGGTACATCACTGAAAGCTGTCATTGTTGGCAGTCCCCAGTAGTGAACCCAAATTGACTCCACTCACCCTCTCTGAAACTGCCTTTACAGATTGATGAAGGGGTGTAAGGTGAGAACTAGAGTAAGGGCCCCAAAACTCTGTGAAGGAACAGGCTTAGCTAAAATAATGATGATAATCAGCCATCATCCACTTGTTTGCATCTTTGTAATTGCTACCCTGGAGTCACACATAGTTGTTGGTTATAAAGATTCTTAACTTTCTCTATAGATAACATTGCTTTTTGGAACCCTAAAGGTAGTTCTTAAGTTATCTTCCAGGCCTTGCATTCCAGCAGATTAGCATATCTCCCCAGACCAATAGCCCATACCAAAAAACAAACTCAACTGGAACTCTGACCCTAGGAGTTAAAGCAACACAAGATGATTTCCACACCCCTATAATTTTGCCCCAAACTAGCCAGTTAGCAAACCTAATCTGCTGCCTGTCAAACTTTCCTTAAAAACTGTCCCCACTTCCTCCGAGTAGCAGATTTGGGAGATTGCTCTCATTTCCTTGCTTAGTGCTCTGTGGAATACACTCTATCCATTGCAACCCCAACTGTCTCAGTGTATTGGCTCTTTGTGCAGTGGGCAGTACAACCTGATTGAGTGGTAACATCTTCAGGGACCTAGTAAAGAGATATACTGTTCTTGAATATTTTGGAAATGAGTAAGTACCTGGGCTGGAATTCACTGAAAGGCTGAAAGCAGCAATGGCACCCCATTTTCTGTGCCTACACATAGCTGCTCTGTTCTTCCTGGAGATAAGCAAAAGCCTACCACTGCTCACAGAACACAGTAGAGGTTGGGTAAATTGTGAGTCAATATGAATGTTAGGAAAATTTGGTGGGAAGAAGGAAATGCATTGCATTTCATTGGCTGCCCAGGGCAGTTAGTTGCAACCCAGAAATAAAGTATTAGAAATGTAGTTTGAAACCTTTGGTACCCCAATTGAGATGCTTTCTGAGAGGAAGTGAGAGGAGGAAAAGATGACAACTTAATCTCTAAATTTCAGGAAATTGCAGAATACTGGCTTCCTTTGGAAATCAGGAGATAAGAAAACAAAGGGTCGGGCGACACCTATGGCTCAGTGAGTAGGGTGCCTGCCCCATATACCAAGTTTTGAACTTGGCCCCAGCCAAACTGTAACAAAATAGCCGGGCGTTATGGTGGGCATCTGTAGTCCCAGCTACTTGGGAGACTGAGGCAAGAGAATTGTCTAAGCCCAAGAGCTGGAGGCTGCAAGGGTCATTCTAGTGAGGATGAAGGAATTTTTCCATGTAATTGTATACTTTTCCATCTGTTTTGTATAGGTGAAAATGGCTAATCACGTAGAGTTCAAGGTGTGAGGTTGTTATGCCCAGGAGTCTCACAAAGACCACACCACCAGACAAATCAAATTTAAAGAGGAGTCCTTTTATTGAAGAGCTGGCTGGCAACTGCCTCAGTGTCCCAACATGGGGTTTCTGAGAGCAGCCTCAAGTTGTCTATGGCTCTGGTTTTTATAGGGCAAAACTTTTCCTGGGGGGCAAGCAAGCATTATTACAGAAGCGAAAACTGTAGTTAAAGGGGTAGGGGGAATCACAAGGGTAGGGCGATTAGTCATTTTACACAATACTATGATCACCAGAGCAATTAGTGATTTTTCTTCCCTACAAAATAGGTACAAACCACAATGTCCTAGGGGGGAAATGCAGGGAGTAGAACGCAGAGGTAGTGCTCATAAAAAGCTATAATCACTAGGGCCATAATCACAAGTAAATGCACTTACAGTTACACAATGGGATGGCAAACAAGGAACTAGTTTTGAAGGTAAAAAGAAGTGAATAGTGAAGTGGAGTCAAGCTTGTTCTTTAAACATTTCAATATCATATACGGATGGTATGAAAACCACCTTAAGATAATCACGAGGGTTGTCATGAGGGTAGTTAGTGACTTTCTTCCCAACACTAATAATTCCAACAGTTCTAACCAGGTACACTTAAAATAACATGCAATGGGCAGGAGGCAAGCAGAACCGGTTTTGAAGCAGTAAGATGTAACCAAGCAACAGAATGGAGTCAGGCCCGCTTTGCCTCCCCACTGATTCTCAGGAATAAGAGTTACAACAAAATGGAGATAGGCCTGCTTTTCATCCACCCTAACAAAACCATGCCTGACTATTGGAATCCCGTGTCAATAAGGAAGGATTTACCTGGCATTTGTAATTTTTTGAATTGCTCTGTTCCTGGAGTAAGCCATTCCAGACACGTTTGGTTACGTTTTATTAAGAATGGCAGGAAGAGCTTGGTGCCTGTAGCTCAAGCAGCTAAGGTACCAGCCACATACACTGGGACCCAGCAAACAACAATGACAGATATAACCAAAAAAAAAAAAATTCTGGGCATTGTGGCCGGCGCCTGTAGTCCCAGCTACTTGGGAGGCTGAGGCAAGAGGATTGCTTAAGCCC
>NW_003852446.1:1289850-1295456 GCF_000181295.1 Otolemur garnettii
CGGGCTGGGGATTCGAACCCGCCACCTTAGGTGTATGTGGCTGGCGCCTTAGCCGCTTGAGCCACAGGCGCCGAGCCAAGTCCAACATTTCTAACTGGGTACACTTAAAATAACATGCAATGGGCAGGAGGCAAGTGGAACTGTCTGGAGTCAGGCCTGCTTTGCCTCCCTATTGATTCTCAGGAATAGGAGTTACAACAGGGCAGCGCATGTGGCTCAGTGGGTAGGGCGCTGGCCTGATATACTGAGGGTGGCAAGTTCGAACCCAGCCCGGCCAGCTAAAATAGCAATGACAACTGCAACAACAAGAAAAGCTGAGCGTTCTGGTGGGTGCCTGTAGTCCCAGCTACTCGGGAGGCTGAAGCAAGAGAATCGCTTAAGCCCAAGAGTTTGAAGTTGTTGTGAAATGTGATGCCACGTCTTTCACCCTAACAAGATATTCAGTAAATATGTGATTTATGAATAGTTTTGAAGAACTTTTTAGAATCTCCCCCAAGCCTTTAAAGGAGCTAAGAAAATTTCACCCCAAAATATGATTCCTTGGTATAAAGATTAGAATTAAAAGCTATTCATAATCAGGAAACTCTGAACAAAGACTTTATCTACCTAAAATCTTAAAAGGCTACTAGACTCCTTATCATTTATTAATAGACCTGGCCCTAAGGTCATTTGAAGCACAATACATGTCTTTCAGGTTAATATACTAATCAATCTGTTTCCCTCCATCTACCCGGCCTCCCTCAGCAACCTCTTGGTACACGTATACTTTTCAGTTTCTCTCCCCCTCCCTTCTAAAAGGCATCTTTAAAAGCCACTGACTGCAGTGGTCCCTGTGCTCAGTGGGTAGGACACTGCCACCAAGGGTGGCGGGTTCAAACCTGGCCTCAGCCAAACTGCAACAAAAAGATAGCTGGGCGTCGTGGCAGGTGCCTGTAGTCCCAGCTGCTGAAAGGCCGAGGCAAGAGAATTGCTTGGGCCCAGGAGTTGGAGGTTGTTGTGAGTTGTGACGCCATGACACTCTACTGAGGGTAATAGGGTGAGACGCTTGTCTCTACAAAAAAAAAAAAAAAGCCACTGACTGTCATTGAAACTTTGGGAAATCATTCTTGGGTTTCCCACCTTGCACATGGTATTTGGAAATAAACTTTTCTCTTATTAATATACTATAACTGTAAGTTGATCTTTTCAGTGAACCAACCTAGGGGAAAGTTTCCCTGAGACTCCCTTCAGTTTGAAGTAGTTGGCAGGATCCCCAAAGCCAGTCTGTTCTCTGGAAAGCCGCAGCAGGAAGATTGGAACCCCAACACCAGCTGGCACATGGTGAGATATTTTACTTACCAGTCAGGCTCCCAGCCATCCTCTCTGTGGGCTCTGGTTGAGCAGACGGTAAAAGATCTTTGTTCTTTCCATATTTAAGATTAATAAGAGAAACATTTTTGTTAGTGACTAGTCTTGCAAGCGACTCTGGTATTGGTATATTTTTAGGTACTTTGTGGTTTATGACTATTCACATCTGATTCCATCTCCTCTCAGAAATAACTTATTGTTATTGCTTGTGCTTTTTGTCTTGTTGCTTATCTTTCTGTGTCGCTTGTCTAAAGAGGGTTACCATAGGACAGAACTGGGGCCTAGCCATCCCCCACCAGCCCAACGTTCAGACCAGCCCCGCATATCAGCAGTTATACAGTTCCAGCTAGTCTGATGTCTTTTAAGACAAACTTCGTTGTGGGTCCCTGAAACAAAAACCGTACAAGGTTTCCCTCTTGTCCTGTTCTATGTCTCTGAGTTTGACTTTGTGACTGAGTGGGAGTTCTCTCCTCAGTCTCCACCATCCGGAGGGCGTGTTTTGTCAGGAACACGTCAGGTGGCTGGTTTGGAAAGACCGGGAGTCCGAGACACATAAGATTCTAAGCAGCACACTGTGTGTGTACCAAACGCAACGAGCTCTGAGGAGTGAATCTTTAGTCATTGTCTCTTCTAATATAAGTCTGTTTCTTTTTTGGGGGGGGACAGAGCCTCAAGCTGTCCCCCTGGGTAGAGTGCTGTGGCATCTCTGCTCACAGCAACCTCCAACTCCTGGGCTCAAGCGAGTCTCCTGCCTCCACCTCCCAAGGAGCTGGGACCACAGGCGCCCGCCAAACACTTGGCTATTTTTTTTGGTTGCAGCCGTCGTTGTTGTTTGGCGGGCCTGGACTGGATTCGAACCCGCCACCTTAGTGTATGTGGCTGGCACCTTAGCCACTTGAGCCACAGGCGCCGAGCCTGTAAGTCTGTTTCTAAGAGTGAAATTTTGAGAGTCTTAGAAATGGCCTTTTCTATGAAGAGGCATTGGACCTTCTAAAAAGGCAATGAATTGAGTTGCCTTTAGAATAAATATACCGTTAAAATTAAGTGGCCAGAAGATAGATTCTTTAAACCAGAAAAACTTCTTAATCTAAAGAAAATTTTAGAGAGCTCTCATGTTAAGCAATTGTCTTATTTATATTTATGGAAGAATCAAATTGACAGAAAAACAAACATCAGTGTTATGGCTAGCCTTTACTCCCTTAAAAAGAAAAAAGAAAAAAAAACCCGATGAGCAGAAATCTGAATTAGAGGAAAAGTTAAGATCTGTCTTCACCTTAAACACCCTTCCAACTTATACTCCTCTCTATCCTCACTTACCTGTCCCTGATCCCCCAGAAAATCTTTTGAAAAATAAGCAGGGCCCTAACTCCCTCCTTTCACAAAGCTAAATGATGGTGTGAATGGCCCCTGTCCGTATTCCTGTTTTACCGTATCTATGGCCCCATTTCTATCCCATCTATAACATGTTTGTAGTTTATCTGAGAAAAAAAAAGAGAGAGAGAAACCCACAGGGAAACCCACTCTGTTGGGAACCATGCTTTTGTTATGCTATGCGAGATAAGACTACCAGACAAATTGAAGAAGCGAATTAGGAGCCATCATTAAGACTGGCCAGCCTGTCTGCCTTCTAAGGTCAGAAGTGCAGTGATGACCAGCCTGGGGACAGAATTTTTATAGGGTGACTTATGCAGGCTAAAAAACAATACAAACGGTATGTACAAAAGCAAATTTATGACACTTACGGTTAATAACAGTTACTGGTCAACTAGTTCAGCAAGAAAAATATTTTTTTAGAACAATGGAGTCAGCAGGACCCTAAGGTGCCAGTGGCACCACCAAAGAGGCCTCGTCCTGTTTTTACTAATCTTTGCCCCATTACCTCATCCTTTTTGTTTTTACTTTACCCAGTGTTTGGGAAAGAGGAGGGGTATCAGTGCTGGTGGGCTGAGTCTCCCTCTTGCCCACCATCTCACTTTTAGCATTTTAAGAAAGGGTATAGGAGACTATGCAGTAACTATGTCTCCAGAGAGATTGAGAACTTTGTATGAGTAGAAATAACTCAAATACCTTGTTCAGGTGACTGTGGTATCCTTTAAGATAAAATTAGTTTTAAACCTGTTATTATATAAAACTGCCACCTCTGTAATATTTCCGAGTTTGCTAGGTTCAACCGTGAGCTTATGTTCTTGATTTTGAGCCTCTGCATTCTGTGGGGCCTAACAGGATATCCCTCCCATATTTAGGCCAGCAGCTGCAAGGCACAATCTAACCCTCATAGCCCCATCGTCCCTGCTCCAACTTTGCCCCCTGGCTATTCTGACAGAAACTGAATGTTCCAGGTTTTCTTCTGTCTCAGACACAGGTCTAGTCCTTGGCGGCCACATGGCCATATGAGACTTGAGGAAACAATGAAAAGACATCAGAAAGAATGACTATGTTATCGTTTTGTTATTAAAATCTCTTCAGTGAGTCCTTGGTCTCAGATTCGAGAATTTAGCCTATGGGCCACAGATCAGTAATAAAATAGAATTTTGTTGGATGGAGGGACATGTAGAGGGAGTGGAGAGGAAACCCAAGTCAGAAGTCTCCTGCATGGTTCTTTTGTCTAGGGGTAAATAATTGGTCCTAAGACATGTTTTGGTCAGGACTTGGTAGATGGAAAAGCACCTGTATAAGCTGAATGTTTTAATAAATGAATAAATGCAGTCCCTCCCATTGGCAAGGTTATTAGGTCTTTGCATTTTTTGTCTAGGGAGGAGATTACGGTGTGTGCTCCCTACTCAGCCATCTAAAATGTCTGGAACTGCTTTATTCATGACCTTGCTAGGGCTCAGAGGATATGGCTTACAATGTGTTTGTGCCTAGAGATACAACTCTTAATTTCTGAGCTTACCTGAGCCTGAAAAATGGGGGTTCCCTGTTTAGCCCTGAGTAAAAAAATTCTGTATCCATGTTATATTCCATAAAATGTCTCTCAATTGTAAAATGTAATAATTTAGTTATTTAAATTGTTGAGAAAACTGAGTCTTTGTCAGAGCAAAAGATCCTTGCCTTTTAAACCTTCTAATTATCAGTTTAGCCAAGTGAATAATTAACTTCATAGTAACTGAAATCCTATTTTGTGAAAAATAAGTTTTTAAGAGTAAAAGAAATTAAACAACAACCAAAAAAATGACATCGCATAAAGAATCTTGTATGATAAATTTTGTCCTGAAACAGAATGGTTATTTAAGAAAGTGATAGGCAAGACAATCCAAAAACTTAAAATATTTGTAAATTTTTTATGCAAGATTAAATTCATAAAAGGAAATTTGTAAAAAAATTTGCATATGATCCAGTTAACTATATATTACCTTTAGAAACTTTTAGCTTACACTCTTATTTAAACAAATGTTTTAAGCATTTGATATTTAACAAACCTTCCAAAATCAAAATTCTATATTTCCTGGGAGGCTGAGGCAGGAGAATTGCTTAAGCCCAAGAGTTTGAGGTTGCTGTGAGCTGTGACACCACAGCACTCTACCAAGGGTGACGTAGTGAGACTGTGTCAAAAAAAAAAAATTCTAAATTTGGTCTTTTTAAAATATCAAGACTACTGAAAGTCTGAAAAAACATATTAAACTTATTTAGTATATTAAAAATGTATAAGAAATATTATCAAATATAAAATGGTAATTTTATGTAAATTATATGTATTTCCAATATTAAAAAATATTGGTCTCTCTTAGTGTATATTGCCAGTAATAATTGTAATTTATCTCAAAGTATTTTTTATAATTAGTTGAGTCCAAAGTTTATCCTTCAAAAGAAATATTAGGGGAAGCTGATGAATTTCTCTTGAATTCAAATTTCTGACATCTTTAAATACCTTAAGACTAAAAGCAAACTGTTACAACTTTAATTAAAAAGCTATCATGTCTAGCGGGGCATTGTGGCAGGCACCTGTAGTCCCAGCTACTTGAGAGGCTGAAGCAAGAGAATCTCTTAACCCCAAGAGTTAGAGATTGCTTGTGAGCTGTGATGCCATGGCACTCTACCAAGGGTGACATAGTAAGTTTCTGTAAAAAAAAAAAAAAGGTAACATGTCCATGAGTATTACTAAACTAACTTCAAATAGAACAAATCAGTTATACTGGAACTTTTATATTATAAACTTTTATATTACAATTTTTTTTTGAGACAGAGCCTCAAGCTATCACCCTGGATAGAGTGCGGTGGTGTCACAGCTCATAGCAACCTCCAGCTCTTGGGCTTATGCG
>NW_003852446.1:1296701-1305603 GCF_000181295.1 Otolemur garnettii
CTTGAGCCACAGGCGCTGAGCCCCTTATTTTCTTTAAAAGGGTATCTTTCGTATATGTGGGAGCTCAGATGAAAGCTGAGGAATGCATTCTTTGACCATAACAAAATTCACACACAAGAGGGTGTCTGCCTCCTCCTCTGGAAGAAGCAATACATTTTCTCATAATCTCTCTCTCTAGGTATTGTTTCCCATATTATCAATGAAAATGCTTACAGCACTAACCCCAAATTCTATCTTCAAGGTAAAGTTTTAAGTTAAAAGAGTGGTTCATTATATTAAAAAAGTCAATTTCTAGCAACATTACTGCTAAAAATGACATCAATTAAACTTTTTAGCATCCATTAACTGTATATTTTCCGTGAGTTTTCTATTATATGTAATTTATTTCCCTTAAGAAGTAAAGTGAAGTTTGAATAGTACAGTCTGTTGTGGTGATATCAGCAACTGCAAATTCTTGTCCATCAACAAGCCCCAGTTCTTTCAATGTCTTGGAGAGATTTGTCCTTGTTCGTTCTTCAATAGAGGTTATCAACTGTAAGTAAAGTGTTCTATTTTTTCCCTCTAATGTGGCTGTGATCACTGGAAATTTCATTTGCAGAGAAATACTATTGGTTAGATAATCCAAAACCTGTAGTTTAGCTGATGGAGAAAATTGAATATTTTGAGGAAGCGGGCTACAAGCTGGGCAGTTATCCTTTCTTTTTGCTTCATTTGTGTATGTGTACAGCCCATCTACATCACTCAATACCAAGTAATTATTAAGGGGAATGTGTGCACTTGTGACTAACCTCAGTGGCACACACAGCTGCAATGACTGCATTTGTGGAAGCTACTGCAAGAATGATTACTACTCCTTGAGTGAGTCTATATGTAACACCCCGTAATACTATATTGTGATGCTTTCTCTAGGGATTTTTGGAAAATCCATTGAATATGTTCAGGATCATCTCTATCTAATGGAACCCCTTCTCCAAAAGGCTGCTCCTTAGGCCACTGCAACACCCTTACATACTCAATACAGTGTTCAGGTAGCCTGGGCATAGATGCAATGGTGCACATGGGAAAATTGATCTGTGGTGGATAAAGTTCCAGTGTGCACTCAATACAAGCAGTCATTCCAGGCAGAATTACCCTTGCATTTCCTTTAGAACCTTCTGTCCCACCATCGATCAAAGGAACAATGGAGCTTGGATCTAACACACCATCTTCATAATTTAGAAGAGATATCAGCATACCATTTATCCATCTTCTGGCTATGGTAGAGTTCAGTCCACATACAAAAATATGAAATTATCAGTAGAAAGTATAGTTAAAATCCTGAATCTTGTTGAAATGTGGACCTACATTGCAATTAGGAACTCTGTCATCTATAAATTCTACAGCAAATTCAGCCTTAGGTCTTCCAACATCTTTAGGCCTAAATAAAAATCGCCTATTTAGATTGGAAACATCTATAGTGTCCATGTCTATAACATTAATCTGTTGAAAACCAGACAATGCCAGGTTTTCAGGAGCTCACATCCTAAGCTGCCAGCTCCAATGACTAGAACTTTACATGTATCTAACATAAGGTGACCAGATGTCCCACTTTTGGTGGGACAGTCCCAATTTCTAACAATTTGTCCTGTGTCCCGCAGCATTTTTAAAAAGTTCCGATTTTTGGAAAGAATGCGTGACAAGCTACGGAACAGCAGGAGAATGGGAAGGGAATATATGGTTTTCAGCTGCTGAAAAGGTTCATGTAACTCCATTTGGGAATGAAGAGGTTAATGTAACTTCATTTGGAAATGAAAAGGCTAATGTAAACTCCCTACTGCCCTCCTGGGCAAGGTATCAGAAGGAGACTGGCTCCCTCCCTTGCTTCTAGAAAAGGAGGATTAGCTCAGAAGGAGCCAAACTGTCTGGAACAAACAAGTAGCTCCCCCCCCTCTAGAGTAAGGTGACCAGACTTCCCACTTTTGGTGGGATAGTCCCAATTTTTAACTATTTGTCCTGCGTCCTGCGGTGTTTTAAAAAAGCCCCAATTTTTGGAAAGAATGCACGACAAGCTAGGGAACACAGGAGAACAGGAAGGGAATATATGGTTTTCAGCTGCCATGTGGCTATTTCACCAGGATATGCGTTTTACATTATCTTTGTTAATTTTATAATGTTAAACTTTAATAATAACAAATAATTGTTGAGAACTGCTTATCGAGAACTGCTTATCAAAGTTTACATTGTTGTCAGGCCCCGCCCCCCAAATGGTGTCCCGCTTTACCAATGTTAAAATCTGGTCACCTCAATCTAACAAGAACTGGAGAGATTCAGTGCTGGGTTCGAAATCAGGGTGTGTGAAGGGTCCAGATTGTTTCAGGAACTTCTACGTGGTTCCAGCGACCTTCTCAGTCTCCAGTGTCCCCACACCCACCATCAACAGCCATTTTCTCAGCCAGCAGCTCCTTTATTCTCTTTTTCTTCTCTGGCTCCTCACCATCCATCATGTTGTTCTCGGCCTCCTACCAATTCAACTTTCAATGTATAAAACTTCTAGGAAAGTTCCAGATGAGGGGAATGAAGGAGCTAAGAAAATTTCTCCCCAAAATGTGATTCCTTGGTATAAAAATTATTTTGAATTAAAAGCTATTCATACTCAGAAAACTCGGAACAAAGACTTTTCTCTACCTACCTAAAATCTTAAAGGGCTGCTGGCCTCTTGATCACATGCTAATAGACCTGGCCCTAAGGTCATTTGAAGCACAATACCTGTCTCTCAGGTTAATTTACTAATCCATCTGTTTCCCTCCATCTACCCATCCCCCTTAGCAACCACTTACTACACGTATACTTTCCAGTTTCTCTCCCTCCTCCCTTCCAAAAGACATCTTTAAAAACCACTGACTATCACTGAAACCTTGGGAAATCATTCTTGGGGTTCCCCACATGCTCATGGCATTTTAAAATAGACCTTTCTCTTGTTTATATACTATAACTGTAAGTTGAATTTTTCAACAAACCAACCTAGGAAAAAGGGGCAAGTTTCCCTAAGACTCTCCTTCACCTTGCATATTTCTAAGTCTACAAAACAACAAAAAAGAATGTGTTGGTAAAATCCAATCCATACATAATCAGTGATAGTAAAGGACATACAGCATAGAAGACTTAGTTCCCCAAGGGCGCATTCAGCTATGAATTGATAATTGTTGAAATGGAATATTGGATATATAGGTGATTTATTAAATTATTCTCACCATATTTGCATAAGTTTCCCTGACCAACAAACAGAAATAAAACAATATAATCAGATTCTAAATACAGATGATTCATGGTTTATTGCTGTTTCAGCCTGATCAGTGAATTCAGGTAATAAAGGTATTTAAGAACCAGATGCTCTAACCTGTCTTTAGACCAGTGTTTTTTGACCTTTTTTATTCATGGTACACTTGAACCTACAGTTAAACTTCCAAGGCACACTTAAACTATATTGCTCCAAAAAAAGTGAAAAAAAGAATACACTTACTGTTCTTTGAACTTCTTTTGAAAATAATTAATGATCTTTAAAATTTTTTGCAACACACCTAAGATTTTCTTACTGTACACCAGTGTACCTCAGCACACTGGTGGAAAATCATTACTCAGATACTGTGGAGGTAATGTATTGAAAATTTATTGGCAGTCTTTTAAATCCTGAGCTAGACTTTACAACACTTCAAGGTGATTTCTCATCTTAGGCATTTTGACATATACATTCCCACTAAAAAATGTATTTATACAAACACATAAAATGAAACAAAAGTGATTTTAACTTTAATTTGAAATTTTTGATACCTTTTGGGCAATGTAGACATGCTTTAGGTGTTACTGGGTGTTATGAGTTGAATTATGTGCCCTCCACTATCTCAAATTCATGTGTTTAAGTCTCAGGCCTCAGAATCACAGAATGTAACCGTATGTGAAAACTAGATCTTTAGAGAGTTAAGTAAAAATAAGGTCATTAGTCTAATATGCCTGATGACCTTAATGAAGGGGGGATTTGGGGGTATAGATAAGGTAAGGATACCCTATGGAGATTGGAGTTAATGCTGGTGGAAGCCAAGGAACTATCAGAAGCAAAGTGTATCGGGGTCTTCCAAAGGAACAGAACATATGTATGTGTGTAGAACAGATTTATTTTTAAGGAATTGGCTCGTGTGAGTGTGAGGGCTGGCAAGTCTGAAATCTGTGGTGCAGGCCAGCAGGCTGGAGACCCAGGAAAGAGTTGACATTACAGCTTGCCTTAATCCATTTTGTGCTGCTATGACAGAATACTTGACACTGGGTAGTTTATAGTGAACAGAAATTTATTTGGCTTACAATTCTTGAGGCTGAGAAGTCCAATGGCATGGGACCAGTATCTGATCAGCACCTGGTAAAGGCCTTCTCACACATAACCCCATGGCAGAAGAAAAGGGAAAGAGGGAGAGAGGGGAAGGAGGCCAAACTTATTCTGTTATCGGGAATTCAGACCCTCAATAACTAACCAGCTCTTGCAATAATAGCATTAATCCATTCATGGCAGGCAGAGCCCTCATCACCTAATCACGTCTCAACACTTACATTGAGGATTAAGTTTCCAACACATGAACTTTGGGGAACACATTCAAACCTCGCTCAGCTCAAATCCAAAGGCAATCTGGAAGTATAATTTTCTCTCCCTTAGGGGATCTCAGTATTTTTTCTCTTGGCTTTCAACTGATTGGATAAGGCGCACCCACATGAAAAGTAATTTTTATTAATCTCATTTTAAAAATAACTTCATGGGGCTCGGCACCTGTGGCTCAAGTGGCTCAGGCGCCAGCCACGTACACCCAAGGTGGTGGGTTCGAATCCAGCCCAGGCCCACCAAACAACAATGACGGCTGCAACCAAAAAATAGCTGGGCGTTGTGGCCGGTGCCTGTGGTCCCAGCTACTTGGGAGGCAGAGGCAGAAGACTCGCTTGAGCCCAGGAGTTGGAGGTTGATGTGAGCTGAGATGCCACGGCACTCTACCCAGGGGGACAGCTTGAGGCTCCTGTCTCAAAAAAAAAAAAAAATAACTTCATGGGCTCAGCGCCTGTGGCTCAGTGAGTAGGGCACTGGCTACATACACCAAAGGTGGCGAGTTCGAGTCTGGCCTGGGCCTGCTAAACAACAATGACAACTACAACCAAAAAATAGCTGAGCATTGTGGCGGTCGCCTGTAGTCCCAGCGACTGGGAGGCTGAGGTAAGAGAATTTCTTAAGCGCAAGAGTTGGAGGTTGCTATGAGCTGTGATGCTACGACACTCTACCAAGGGCGATGTAGTAAGACTGTCTCAAAAAAAAAAAAAATACCTTCATGGCTCGGTGCCTATAGCTCAGCAGCTAAGGCACCAGCTACATACTGTGGCATTACAGCTTTTCCTCCTCCCTCTAGATTATTAGGTTCCTACAAGTAATTTGGGAGCTGATCAAGATTGCAAGCTAAAAATGGTGGTGATGAACAGCCTGAGAGTCATTCTTCAAGGGTGTTCGTGCAAATCGCTGTGGAGAAGGTTTCAGATTCCAAGGTCCATGCCATCCTGTAGTCTCTATGCCATCCTGTAGTCTCTATGCCATCCTGTAGTCTCTATCATCCTAGAGTCTCTATATCTGCACTTACAAAACCTAGGATCGAGCCTGTGAGTATACTACTTCCTTAAAGAGAGCAAAAGCGACTTGTTTTTAAGACAATCATGTGTTAAACGTATGATGGTATGCTGTCATAGGTGTTTGAGTGTGGGATTATATGCCTTAAGGACTGAAAGAATAATTTCTCTATTTGTCCATTAAATGTAGAGAGTTCTTTCTTGACCAGTGTTGAAACGATGTCATACAGAAAGTGGACAGGAGAGATGCCCGTTTTCAAATATTTTGGAACCTGTTCTGGATTGTTTTGTATTAGCAAATATCTTTTTATGAAGGCTAATCCACAGACTGCAAATTATTTCTGTGAAATCTTAAGTTTCTGAAAGTTGCATGTAATGTTTGCAAGCAATTCAGTAGCTTCATGCCCCAGAATAGTCTGTCCAGAGTTAAGAATTGCAGGATTAATTCCAGATGACCAGTTTGCAAGTGTGTGCTCTACTGTGAGCACAGGAGATCAAGTCAGGCAGCAGGTGATCTCCCTCAAGCTGCTCATATCTCATTCCCCTCCTGGAAATACAGGAGTTACCGTCCATGTTTGGAGGTTGCCTGGATTCTTCACCAAGGCGCTCTTGACACTGGGGATGGACCATTCTTTGTTGTTGGGCACTGTCCTGTGCACTGTAGATATTAAATGGCATTCCTGACCCCTTATCGATAGCAATCCCCAAAATGGTCACATTCAAATGTGTCTTAATACATTGCCAAATGTCCCCCACGGAGAGGGGAAGTGACATAACCCTGAGAGAGAATCACAGAGATGATAAATAGAGAACATGTGTGATGGCAGAGAGATGAGTTTAATGATTTGGCTAAATATATCTTGTAAATCCACTGTTCACCATAAATTAGTGGATTTCAGATACTGGTATGCTTCAAGATTTGAAACTTCTTGACCTTTGCTCTTTGCGCTCTAAAGTTTAAGGTGGAAAAAAGTTAGTCATATTTATCTAGTTACTAATATTTTGTGTGAGTGTGGGGGTTTTCCATTTGAAAATTAAAGGTCTAAAGTCCACTATGCTTATGCCATTCGGGGAGTTTGCTGCTTTTAGTGCTGACAATAAAACAAGCAGTAGCGGCTTATGGAGGCTGAGGCTTTAGTTAAGGAATTTCCCACATCATATGGCATGTTCTTGTTTCTGAGTTACTAAAAAAAAACGGGTGACAGTCACCCTTTGATTTTGTTTGTGGCATGTTATGCTGTCCCTACCTGCTTTCACCCAGGAGAATGTTCTGGTCTTCGCTGCCCTGGGCCATGGAACATGTCCTATTCTATGTTCTAGATGCTCATCTGATCACTTGTGAAGACAATATTCATTGCTTCTGGCAGCTCATTACCCCAGCAGAAGGCTCAGTGTGCACTTGTGACCAAGAATGACCTAAGATTCTGAAGGGTTAGAAAAGATAACCTGTTAGCTGGGTGTGGTGGTGTGTGCCTGTAGTCCCAGCTGCTAAGGAGGCTGAGGCAGGAGGATCGCTTGAGCCCAGGACTTGGAGGCTGCAGTGAGCTATGATGACACCACTGCACTCTAGCCTACGTGGCAGAGCAAGACCCTGTCTCAATCCCCCAAAAAAAGGAAAGGAAAGAAAAATCGCAAAGTCCTTAGTTAGTGCCTGCCACAACGTGGACTCAGTATTGGCAGCTCCTTCTAGTAAGATGCTTGTTTTCATCATCACCATCTTCATTGCCATTATGGGCTCATTGCCTGCCGTGGATATATAAACCTGATGATTTTAAGATGGGGTGAAGCAGAATAAGGAGTGAATGAAAGTAGGAGGTTGCAGGAGATTCAGAAAGCAGCATTTCAGGACAGTCCTGTGCTCTGTGCCCCTATCTGTGCTCCCAGTGCTCCCCACAGGTAATCCTCAGCTGTCAGCTCTGATTGCTCACTCTGAGCAAGAGTGAGACCCTTGTCTCTACCACAATACAAAAACTAGCCAGACATTGTGGTGGTTGCCTATAGTCCCAGCTACTTCAGAGACTGAGGTTCAGAGTGAGACTCTGTTTAAAAAAAAAAAATGTAGCCACAAGCTACTTGTGATTATTTACATGTAAATTTAAATTCCTTAACACTGTGTAGCCACATATGCCTATCACTTACCATATTGAACCACATTGAACATTTCAACATCTTCAGGAAAACTTGCATTTGACAGCAGTAATCTATATTATAATTGAACTGTGTTACAAAGTTGTTCTATTATTTTTCCAATTAATTTTGAAGAAGCAAAGCCTGAAAAACAATAATTTTGAAAGGATTGTTTTGCATCTTCCCAAGGAAGTCTGATACAGGCTGGAATGCCCCAGACTGTGTTATCTTTCATTAACTTTCAAATAACCTTGAGAAACAGTGAAGGGATAGACTTGTATTGATGGCCTGAGGGTTCCCTTTAGCCACCTGCGACTAACTCAGCCCTGAACCGACCACCAGGAAATGTGGGCTTTGGTCTCCTGTGCTGGTAACCGCACATGTATCGTGTGGTTAGTGGGCTCAACATCCAAGTGCCTCTTAAAGCCCTAATGCTCTGACCAGGCAATTTGTGATTCTGTGATGATCACAGGAGGGTACCTATGTATCCCATCACTGTACTAAGGCCAAGGCCCGCAAAGATGGTCTTCAATTACATGAGGAAATGTTATAGGAACATCCCTCATAAGAAGGGCAGCACATAGCAAGGCACTGGCTAAGAAGCAAAGGAGGGTGAAGAGCAAGGCTGTGCTGCAGGTAGATAGTGTGAGCCATATCGGGGATTTGAAATGTTCTAATAGTCACATTAGAAAAGGGAAAAAGAGGCTCAGCACCTGTAGCACAGTGGTTATGGCGCCAGCCACATACACCAAGACTGGCGGGTTTGAACCCCACCTGGGCCTGCTAAACAACAATGACAACTACAACAACAAAAACATAGCCGGGTGTTATGGTAGGCACCTGTAGTCCCAGCTACTTGGGAGACCGAGGCAAGAGAATCACTTAAGCCCAGGTGTTTGAGGTTGCTGTGAGCTGTGATGCCATGGCACTCTACCCCGGGCAACATATTGAGACGCTGTCTCAAAAAAAAGAAGAAAAGAAAAGAAAATGGAAAAAGAAATAGGTGAAATTAATTTTAGTAATATATTTTATTTAATCCAGTATACCCAGGACACTATCACTTTTACATGTCATCTATATAACTATAACATTTAGGGCTCAGCACCCATAGCACAGTGATTACGGTGCCAGCCACATACACCCAGCCCAG
>NW_003852446.1:1305642-1317381 GCF_000181295.1 Otolemur garnettii
ACCTGTAGTCCCAGCTACTTGGGAGGCTGAGGCAAGAGAATTGCTTAAGCCCAGGAGTTTGAGGTTGTTGTGAGCTGTGATGCCACAGCACTCTACCCAGGGTGACATAGTGAGATTCTGTCTCAAAAAAAAAAAAAAAAGAAAACAAAAAACAGTTAGGAATGAGTTTACATTCTTTGTACCAAGTCTTCAAAGCCTGGTGGGAGTTTTCCATTATACACAGCACCTCTCACTTAGAACTGACCAAGGGGAGCAGCATGGGAAGCCCAGAGCTTGGGAAGTATAAGAAATGAGATACGGGTTCCTAATAGGAAAACGGGCACTCTTGGACACAGAAGTTACAACTTGATGCACTGTCTTTAGCACAGGAGCGACATGGCACAGGTGGCGGAACTACTGAGTGGCAGAAGTCAAGTGGGTTAGTGAGAGAGGAGGAAAAGCCAAAAGAGGCTTCGTATGAAGTTTGGGACATAGGGGCCTGAACCAGGCTGGTGGCCATAGGCAGGATGAGGAAGAGATAAACCTGAAAGATTCTTAAAGCAAAAATAATGTGACCAGTGGGGTAATAGGAGAAAGCAAAAAGAGCCTCCTCAGCAAGGTGCTTCATCTTCCTCATTCAATCGACAAGTAGTGATTGAAAGCCAGCTGGCTTGCAGAGCAGTGGTTCCGGAAGCAGATAATTAAGGACACATGCATGCAATTAGAGCTATACCCGTGTAATAATGTTCTGAAGGATAAAATCAGAGTGCTATGATTAAAAAATTATAATCCAAAGGGATCGTGTTATGAGTAGGTAGTCAGACAGGTGAGGAGGTGACAGTTCTGCCAATAATAGGAGCTAGCACCAAGCAGAGTGAGAGAAAATTGATTCCAGCAAAGGAAGAGGATCAGGAGCAGAGGGGCCAAGACAGCAATGAGGGTGCCACATTTGAAGAGCCGAGGGACACAGCGGCGGAGCTGGAAAATGGGTGGTGCAAGCATAAAATAAATCAAACCTAGGACTAGTCATATAAAACAGAACTAAGACCAAGTACATCCTCACCAGGAAATCTAAAGGGCTTTTGTTGTTCATCAGCCACAGATTACTGCACCTTCTTAATGACAGTGTGCTTTCCTCATTTAAACCATGGTAGATTATAATTATTGTCTCTGTTTATTTCATTTTCTATGTATAAGAAAACCCTGAAAATGTAGTATCTGTTAGAACACTTAATCATCTCCCTGTTTTGAGGGGAAGTATGACAACTACCAAGAAATCATTTCAATCTGTATTTTGTTAAAGTGGAGAAAGGGAGGGATGACAGAAGGTATGTGTGAGTTTATCCTTAGCAAGATGAGCCCTGGACAAAAAGCTGGTTTCAATAAGGTGACAGGGACCAAGACCCCTCCCGTGCAGTAGGTTAGATGATGTAACCTAGATGGTCTGTGTTAATAAAGGAGGAAGTGGGTGGGGGAAAGAAAACCTTCTGGAAGCCAAACCTGTAAACCAAAGGGCCTAAGTTGAAAGTAGCATTATGGTCATAAAAGAGCAATGGAAGGGATAGGCCCCCCTTTCTCGGGCTGGTGTTTGCATGGGTGTGAGAGATGATATTTCTGGTTCCGGTTCCTGAATGAAATGGAGAACAATTAAGGGTGGCTCACCGGCTTAGGGACCTGACCATCATTCCAGCTCTACCCCACCTTTCACAGGACACCCCTGTTAACTGACTTTGAAGAGTGTGAATTTTCAAATTTTTAGCCACAGTCTGAGTATCTCAGAGGAAAAGGAGTGTGGTCTCTTTGTGCTAGAATCTTTGAAGCTGTATCAGAGCCTTTCAAGTGCTTTCTACAAAGAATCTGCATTCTGGTTTGATTATAAGATTAAAATACGGTGCTAGCTCAAATGCTTCTATTTTTGGTTTCTGAAACAGAAAATTCTAGGAAGTTCTTTTATACTAAGACAAATAATTAAAACATGGGATTCAAATCTCTTTAGAGATAAGAAGATACTATGTTATAGGAAGATATAGAAAAAAATACTCTTTTGAGTTTCTATAGACTGAGATTTTTCAATTTATGCACTTAAGCCGTTTGGGACCAGCTAATTCTTGCATTGGCAGCTCCAGCCTGTACTTTCTAAGATATTTAAGCAGCATCCCTGGCATATATCCACTAGGTGGCACTAGCACCCTCTTCTTGGTGAGAATACTGGTCTAGACACTCCCAGGAGAGCCCAATATCTATACTGCTGAGGCACTTTTGCCACCCAGATAAATAAATAAATAACCAAAGCTAAGATTTTGAACTTTTGTTTTTGAGCAGCTACTGAAGCAGAAAATACCTTCTCTGTCAGAGTAAACCCCAAGTAGGTCTCTGATTTTTATGGAAATAAGATGGTAACCCTGCCATATGCAAGGATTTGTCTCCCTCCATGAGAATATTGATCTGTTCACTTTCTCAAATCCTTAGACTCATTCTTATCAGGGGGCAAGGTAATAATTGCTCTTTTTTACTGTCAGGTTATTATGAGGGTACAAACACCCAGGTCTCAATTTTTGAATTTGTTAGGTAGAGTCCCTCTTGTAGTTATGTTCTGCACCCAAAAGGTGTGCCATATACCCCTACCTTGTGCCCTTTAAGTGGACAAGATAATGATTTCTCCATTTGTGTTTCTCAGAGTTTTCCTTGATTCTCCCCACCCATGGTGCTTCTAAAGGTTAGAGAGCAGGCCCACCCCTAACTGATACGCGTGGGCTCTGTCCATCACACATGGGTGTCTCAGCAGGCCTATCTGTGTTATCAGGAAGTCTTCTGACACTTATCAGGGACTTGCTACAAAGACCCAGTACTTGACTCAGTAGAAGAAAATCAGCATCAGAGATGTCATCAGTGCCTGTGGGGGACATGCTGTACGTACGCACATCTACACATTAATAGATAATGTCCACATTAGCGTGACTCACCGTGAACCTTAGCAGTGGTGATATTCTACCCAGCTTTTGCAGGATGGCTAGCTGGTCCTCCGAGTTTGCTTACACAAGAGGTGAACTCAGCATGACACTTACGTGGGTGAGCATTTCACAGGATGCAGGCTACACAGCCTTTCTGTCTAGGTGCCAACCATTGAAAAGTGACCATATTTGACTGAAAAATTGCTTTCCAAAAATTTGTCCCCCATTTTCTTTACTGAAAGTTAGTCTGTCGTTGAAAACTAAATTACTTTGTATTTAAAGCTAGTTTTGGGGGTTGGAACTCATGAAATTATTAATGAAGAAAAGAAACCCATTGTGAATACCTATTCCACGTGGCACTAATCCCCATGCAGTTATCCTAGGACTGATCGCACTTGGTTCAGGTGAACATGGCAGGCGGCTGAAACGTGTTGGGTTTTCCAGATGGCAGAGTGCTGTTCCTCTACAAAGTGCTCTCTGACCTGCCTTTACCCTCTGCTTTACTCAGTTGATTGAGGCTAATTCCTAAGTCTTTAAGTTTCCATCAATCTTGACAAGTTCTCCCAAAGTAGGATTGCCTCCTGTGTGTGCTAGAGAGTAGACAGTCTTGATAACAGCCCTCCTCCTTGCCTTTTCCTAGTGCATCTGCTCTGGAAGAGCTCTGGTTCTGGGGAGTGACTGACAGTCGACCATCAACATCCAGTGGAGAGACAGTTTTTATGATCCTAGCTTAAAACCACTCACCATCTCTTACGACCCAGCCACCTGCCTCTGAATTGGGAATAATGGGTACTCTTTCCTCATGGAATTTGAAGATTCTATAGATGAATCAGGTGAGGGCACGGTCTGGTAGTCTTCTCTGGAGTTAAAGGAACAGTGCCAGGACATGAAAGCCACATGAAACTCCCTCCATGAGAATATTGACCTCTGTTAGCAGTGGCCTGGGACTCATTGGACTCTCTGTGTGTGAAAAAATATACATGATGTGAAATTTACCATCTTAACCATTTTTTAAGATTACAGTTAAGTAGGCCAGGCACAGTGGCTCATGCCTGAAATCCTAGCACTTTTGGGCGCCAAGACAGGAGGATCACTTGGGCCCAGGAATTCAAGACCATCCTAGACCACAAAGCAAGACCTTGTCTCTACACTAAATAAAAACTTAGTGGGGTATGGCAACATGTACCTATAGTTCCAGCTAGTTGGGAGGCCAAGGAAAGAGGATTGCTTGAGCCAAGGAGTTTGAGGTTACAGTGACCTATGATGATGCCACTGTACTCTAGCCCAGGCAACTAAGTGAGTCTATGTTTAAAAAATATATGTACAGGGAAGGATAAGAGGCCAGAAAGGGACTAAATGACTAAGGATCATAAACTTGGAGAGCCTTGTGATTCTCATTTAAATAAGTGATTGTCATGCGATAAAGTCATGAAGACTTATTTAAGAAAGTTTTTGTCTTGTATGTCAAGAGAAGCTGGAAATGATTTTTAAGATGATACAGTATTAGATTTCAAAATTATCTTGAAGTCATCTGGTTCACCTCCCTACCTAGGGCATAAATTCCTCTTGTAATATCCCAAATGGTTATTAAACAAAACAGGTTATTTACTTAGAGAAAGTATGACTGATCTGCTTTTGATTTTGTACTTTATAATAAATGTGATACATGCTAACATATATATATATATATGTACAGTTAAGTACGAGTAAGTACATTCTCATTGTGCAATCATCACCACCATCCATCTGCAGAAATCCTTTCCTCCTGCAAAACTAAAACTTTACCAGCTCAGCACCCATAGCACAGTGGTTATGGCGCCAGCCATATACACTGAGAGTGGCAGGTTCGAACCTGGCCCAGGCCAGCTAAACAACAATGACAACTGCAACAACAACAAAAAATAGCTGGGTGTTGTAGCGGGCGCCTGTAGTCCCAGCTACTTGGGAGGCTGAGGCAAGAGAATTGCTTAATCCCAGGAGTTTGAGGTTCTTGTGAGCTGTGACGCCATGGCACTCTACTAAGGGTGACATAATGAGACTCTGTCTCAAAAACAAAACAAAACAAAACAAAAACTAACTAAAACTTTACCCATTAAACAGTAACTCCTTATTCCCTCTCCTTCCACAACCCCCCACCCCCAGCAACCACCATTCTACTTTCCATCTCTGTGCATTGGACTACTCTTGACACCTCATATGAGTGCAGTCATACAGTGTTTGTCTTTTTGTGACTGGCTTATTTCACTTAGCATAGTGTTTTTTCTACCATTAACCCATGTTTTGTATGTGTCAGAGTGTCCTTCCTTTAAAAGCTGAGTGATAGGACATTTGTATGGATATACCACATTTTGCTTATCCATTCCTTACCTTTTGGCTATTGTGAGTAATGCTGCTGTGAACATGAGTGTACAAATGTCTCTTCACAATTCTGTCTTCAATTCTTTTGGGTATATGTCCTGAAGTGGACTTACTGGATCAGCAATGGACTTTTTTTTTTTTTTTTGAGACAGAGTCTTATTATGCCGCCCTTGGTAGAGTGCCGTGGCATCACAGCTTATAGCAACCTCTGATTCTTGGGCTTAAGTGATTCTCTTGCCTCAGCCTCCCGAGTAGCTGGGACTACAGGCACTCACCACAATGCCCAGCTTTTTTTTTTTTAAACAGAGTCTCACTTTGTCACCCCCCAATAGAATGCTGTGGCATCACAGCTCACAACAACCTCCAGCTCTTGGGTTTAAGCAATCCTCTTGCCTCAGCCTCCCAAGTAGCTGGGACTACAGGCACCTGCCACAGTGCCCAGCCATTTTTTGTTGTAGTTGTCCTTGTTGTTTAGCAGGCCGGGCCGGGTTCAAACCTGCCAGCCCCGGTATATGTGGCTGATGCCCTAACCACTAAGCTATGGGTGCTGAGCCCAATGTACTAACTTTTAAGTGCATGAAAAAAACTTCTATTTGTTTTGAGCATTTCCTTCTACTAGTATAGGTAAGATTTTCTATTAACAAATACCTATGTCTGTGTGTATAGATTTATAATTAGTATAGAAAATAAGGCATGAAAGGAAATGAAACTTTGTCAGAAACATATTTTATGTGTGTTGAACATGTGCTACTTTTCCTCTGCTTGCTGACTGTACAGATAATTTCTGTATTAAATACTAATGGTACTTAATCATATTTCAAATGTAAGATTGCAGTACAGAGCAGAAGAATAGTTAGGCAAGAAAAGTACATTTTATATTTTTGGTCACCTAATGACATGGATGTATTTAGTCATTCATTCCTTTATTCATTCATCATTTACTGAGTGTCAGCCATGTGCCAGGCATTGCACAAGTGTTAGAAGTACTAACCCAGTTCCCAGCTACCTAGAGCTCAAAAGTCCAGGGAGATGCGTGCTTGAAATTAGAATTATTAAGCAACTGTGATTTGGAAAGATTTCTTTCTTTCTTTTTCTTTTCTTTTCTATTTTTTTTAAGACAGAGTCTCTGTTGCCCTGGGTAGAGTGCTATGGTGTCATAGCTCACAGCAACCTCAAATTCTTGGGCTCAAGTGATCCTCCTGCCTCAGCCTCCCAAGTAGCTGTGACTACAGACACCCACCACAAGACCAAGCTAATTTTTCTATTTTTAGTAGAGGCAGGGTCTTGCTCTTGTTCAGGCTGGTCTCTAACTCCTGAGTTCAAGGAGTCCACCTGCCTCAGCTTCCCAAAGTGCTAGAATTACAGGCATTATCCAAGTGTAAATTTTTGAAATCTAAATACATATTAAGTCCTTCTAATGAAAGTTAAGCATCCTTCTCAACACAGAGGAAGCAGGGGAAAAAAAGAAAGTTTAGAGGGATCCTTTTGTCTTAGCCTCCCAGGTAGCTGGAACTACTGGCACCTGCCACAATGCCCAGCTATTTTTAGAAATAGGGTCTCGCTCTTGGTCAGGGTGTCTCAAACTCCTGAGCTCAGACAATCCACCCGCCTCAGCTTCCCAGAGTGCTAGTATTATAGGCATGAACCACCCTGCCAACACAACAGATTTTTGAGAATCAGTATGGAAAAAATATAAGTCTAATTTTTTTTTTTTTTGAGACAGAGCCTCAAGCTGTCGCACTGGGTAGAGTGCCGTGGCATCATGGCTCACAGCAACCTCCAACTCCTGGGCTCAAGCAATTCTCCTGCCTCTGCCTTCCAAGTAGCCGGGACTACAGGTGCCTGCCACAACACCCGGCTGTTTTTTGGTTGCAGCTGTCATTGTTGTTTGGCGGGCTGGGCTGGATTCGGACCCGCCAGCTCAGGTATATGTGGCTGATGCCTTAGCCACTTGAGCCACAGGTACCGAGCCTAAAACAGTGTAATTAATAGTTTTTCATATCGATTACCTATTGAAGTGGTAGTATTTTGAACATATGTGGTAAGCTATATTAAAATGGATTTCATCTGCTTTTTACTTTTTTTTTTTTATTGAGACAGTCTCACTATGTCACCCTCAATAAAGTGCTGTGGCATCACAGCTCACAGCAACCTCTAACTCTTAGGCTTAAGCTATTCTCTTGTCTCAGCCTCCCAAGTAGCTGGGACTACAGGCACCCGCCACAATGCATGGCTGTTTTTTTGGTTGTAGTTGTCATTGTTGTTTGGCAGGCCCGGGCCAGGTTCAAACCTGCCAGCCCCAGTGTATGTGGCTGGCACCCTAACTGCTGAGCTACAGGCAATGAGCCTTTCTTTTTACTTTTTAAATGTAGCTAGTAGGAAATTTAAAATTACTTCTGTGGCTTACATTATATTCTGTTTTTAAGCACTGGTATAAAAGGATAAAGGAAATAACCAAGTAAATAATGGTTAAAATAGGCAATTAGTTAAGAATATATTTTAAATGGAATAAAATGATAAAGGCATATAACTGTGGGAAATAATCATAAAAGGAACTAATATTTATGAGTGCTAAGTGACTCCATATTTGCTAAGTGCTTAGTTTATCTTCCCAAGAGCTTTCTGATGGCAGTATTATTGTCTCCATTTTTCAGAAGAAAAAAGTGAAGCTCAACAAGGTTAAGTGCTCTCCTGCCAGGCCACACAGCTAACTAATGGAGAACCGGGGTTGCAAATTCATAGACTACGCTCTCAGTGGGGCCTTGGAGCTCCTGTAGGTTCAGTGGCTGCAGGCCTCCCACAAACTCCCAGCTTTAGACCATTCTGGAGGCTGAATGTTTTCAGAGTACCTGAGATTTTTATTTTATTTTATTTTATCATTATTGTATTGTATTGTATTTTTGAGACCAAGTCTCACTCTGTCACCCTGGGTAGAGTAGCATGGCATCATAGCTTACAGCAAAATCAGACTCTTGGGCTCAAGAGATTCTCTTGCCTTAGCCTCCCAAGTAGCTGAGACTACAGGCACCTGCCACAACACCTGGATAATTTTCCTATTTTTAGTATAGATGGGGGTCTTGCTCTTGCTTAGGCTGGTCTTGAACTCCTGAGCTCAAGTGATCCACCTGCCTTGGCCTCCCAGAGCTCTAAGATTACAGGCATGAGCCACTGTGCCCGGCCCCCAAGATTTGTTTTAATCAGGTATGGTAAGATATGCAGACATGGGAAGGACTGTCACAGAGGAAGTTGATTTTATTCACAGATCCCAAAATGCTGGGGACATGGTACACAGTGCAGGGACACATAGGGAAGCACCAGTGTTAGGCAGGAGACAGAGAGAGTGAGGGGGGATATAGGGTTAAAAGCCTTGATTGCGGTTTCTGTGGGAAGGAAAGAGTGAAGCAGGGTTAGCAAGCTTAGGGTTCACTACTTTGAATAATTTCAGCCTGTTCTGGGGCATGGGGCTGTCCTATGTTGGGGTGTGAGCTCGGGGTTGCTTGCTTTGCATATGATGGGCACTCTCCCAGTTGTCTGTTTTCTCTAGCCTTAGGAGGGACTGTCCCTCCAGTGTCAACAAGAGCCCAGCCAGATGTCAAAGCATCCAATACAGAAGCTAGAAAATTTGGTTATTGTAATGAGCAACATGGGGCTTGCCTTTGTGTCCCTGCACTGTGTGCCATCTCTCTAACATCTAGGGATCTGTGAATAAAATCAGCTTCTTTCATAACAGTCCTCAGTGGCCTGTACTGAAAGCTGGGCCTTCACTGCTTGGGCCTGCTCCAAGAGCCTCAGCCTCCAGAGCTCCTGTGGGCCAAGGCCCAGTAAGACCCTGGGGAGGCCACTAGAGCAGAGGCATTTTTCCCTGGAGACTGCAGGCACAGCCACAGACAGCCTACTCATCTGTTCTGGGTCAAGTTTAATTTAGCCATGTTTATAACATTCTAAATTGCCAGACTATGATTTGTCTCTAGGTAATCATGAGGTGTTGATTTTAATTCACATTCAATTCCAATTCTACAGTGAGATGTCCATTCTTTTAAATATTTTCTCATTCATCATTCTTTGGCAACACAAACATCATAAAGAGCTGTAGAAATTGGTGGATACTGGCCATCAATTAAGCATGCTGTAATAGTTTTTCTTAAATCACTTGAAATATACTTTATGTTTCAGTCTTAAAGTGAAGACATTACCAAGGCACTTTGGACTGAGAAGTGTAATAAGCCAGACTGTATTCAAGTTCTCTTGGAACATTGCCTTACAAGGAGATTGCCATTTATGATGCTTGTGTTAAGAGAGCCCCTGACCCTGGGTCACATTGCAGGGGACAGAAGCAATTGTATTAGTGGGTAGTGGGCTTTCTGGTTTTGCTGCCATGCAAAGGACTTGGGGACTCATGAACATACTGCTCTCCCCTCCTTTGTTGACAACACCAGCTCCTTCTCAGTCCTGTGAAACCCTCAGAGCAGCCTTCTTTTCTCCAGCCATCCTCCCATGGGCAGGGCAGGGAGCAGAGAAAAGATTTACAGAAACTTGTCCAGCAGTAAAGAGCAGTGACCCATATCCTTCAGGTTGAATACCTTTGTTCTGAGTCCAAGAGTAATTCTTCACTGTTCAGAATCCCCAAGGGGCTGCTCCCTGGAGGTCCATGTATTCTCCCCTGCACCCCACAACCTCCACTCTCTCCCCCTCCACCCACCTCTTTCCCTCTCCTCACCTCCCCCTCCTCTCTCTTCTTTTAGTCTATGATTCTGGCTCCCCCTGATTTGCATTTCATTTTCAAAGGACAGTTCTGTGTCAGTCTCCCTTGAAAAAGCAAAGCCTCCTTCTTTATATGCCAGCCACTGTCTAATACCTCCCCACAATGCCAGAGACCACCTGCTGTAAATTCAGTAGAATTGGAGGAGAAAATAGTTTGGGCCGTTTCCCCCCTGAGGAGTACCAAAAATACAGTTAATTGCACAAACAGAGCCTGGCATGGTTCTGCCCTAAGTGGTGATGCTGAGGCAGCCACCCACTGTTCCCCCAGAGCACTCCTATCCCCAGACACCCTCCCCCCACCTCCAGAAGCATCACCTCCTCATCTGATTCTTGAGTGGTTGTCACTACTAAATAATGACTCGGTGACCTCTTTTCTTGTCCAGGACACCCTTGTGGAATTTGGGTTATTTGACCCTTCCTGCCTAATGCCTACCTGTCCAGATTATTGGATCTACTCAGGCTCTCTGACTACTCCGCCCCTCTCTGAGTCTGTCACCTGGATCATTAAGAAGCAGCCAGTAGAGGTTGACCATGATCAGGTATGTTCTTCTGCTTTCCACCCGAGGAGATCAGAGTCTGCCTGTTTAAAATAAGGCTGGGCTCAAACCATGGCATGACTCCTAACGTTTTTAATGCTTATACCTTTCTGTTGAAGGGTGCTAATGACTTGTCTCAGTTTGAACATGAATTTGGGGATGCCCCACATTAACTAGAGGAAGAGTTCAAAACATACAAGTGCATAAGCTTTCTTCCTACTTCCATATTTTACAATTGCATATTTCATGACAATTAAGTTCTTTTTTCTTATTTTAATTTTTAATTGTTTGAGGTACATAAAAGTTATATATCTTTATAGGGTTTTGTGTATGTTTTATGCCTTGTGTATTTTATATACCCATATTAATCTCTTTATAAAGTCAAGACACTTTTATTTTTATTTTTTTGTGTTCAAATTAATGGTTTTCTTTCCATCTTTAACACGAGCAAGTTGAGTCCAAAACAGACTGATGTCCATGAACATAGTTTAAATATAACAAAGAGCTGAACTATGTACACTGAGTCAAGACCCTTTTAAAGAGAAGAATGAAGGCTGGAAATGCATCTGTTAAAACCCTTTCAAATCCTTAAGGGAGTTTTGCTATAGATTCTCAAGATAAAGAGAATCTAGTAGTGTCTACCCAGAAACTTTAACGTAAGTCATTTATTTTGAACTTGGAATTTATTTTTCCCTCTCAAATTTAGAGACTAAGTTTAAGTGGTGGTTACCATGTCAGTACACAAAATCCTTTTCAATCCATAAAGTGACTTAACAGTAATACTAACTGCTTTTACCTGTTTGTGTTGGATTTTTACTGATTAAAATTTTTTTCATAACAACAAAAGCTTCCAAACCTTTTTTTATGAAACTAAGAAAACAGTGATATCAAAACACATCAAAGATTAGACCACTCTACCCTAACAAAGTAACAATAGGCCAATATCTCTGAAAGATATTTAGCAAGGAAAAGCTAAAGAAAATACCAGAAACAGAATCCAGCACCACCTTATAGGAATCCCTGAAGGTGATGAAGTAGCTTCACAAAACACAGAGGATCTTCTTCATGAAATTATGAAAGAGAACTTTCCAGACATGCCAAGAAATTCTGAAATTCAGATAGCAGATAGTTTCAGAACCCCAGCACGACTCAAC
>NW_003852446.1:1321933-1323298 GCF_000181295.1 Otolemur garnettii
AGAAGAAAAAAAAATAACCAGGCATCATGGAGGGTGCTTGTAGTCCCAGCTACCATGTTTCCCCCAAAATCAGACCTACCCCCAAAATAAGCCCTAGCAGGATTTCTATGCATTTGTTAAATATAAGCCCTACCCCAATAATAAGACCTAGTGATGGGCATGGCAGATATGCAGCAGATATGCTGCATAGCCATGCCATGCATTTTGGCATGGAGAGGAAGACATCCCCTGAAAATCAGCCCTAGTGTGTCTTCTTGAGAAAAAATAAATATAGGACAGTGTCTTATTTTCAGGGAAACATGGTACTTGGGAGGCTGAGGCAAGAGAATTGTTTGAGGTTGCTGTTAGCTGTGATGCCCCAGCACTCTACCAAGGGCAACATAGTGAGATTCTGTCTCCAAAAAAAAAAAGAAAGGTAAAATGCTAAATTGGTGGTATTGTAGTAGCTATCAAAGTGTAAATGCACATAACCTGTAAAGAGCGATCTATCCTGCACATAAACTGCAGACCTAAACAATATTACATATACTGGATTATTTTTTGCATATTCTTACATTGTTTGTAAACCTAAATACCAGTCACCTCTATGGTATTTCCAAAAACACAAAACAAAACCAAATTGAGGAAGGACTTCTACAAAACACCCAATGAGCCCTCTTCAATAGCTTCAAGGTCATGAAAAGCATCAAGGAAGGAAAACTCAGTGGAGGAGACCATGGAGGAGTAGATGCTGGAACAGAAAAGGACCCTAGTCAAAAAACTGGGGAGACCCAAATAAAATCTGGAGTTTACTTAACAGTATTGACCCAATGTTCATTTCTTAGTTCGATTAGTGGAATCTGACTATGTCATCATATTAGAGGAAGCTGGGTGAAGGGTCTCAACCAGAACCACTGACATTCAGGCCAGCTCATTCTTTGTTTGTGAGGGCTATTCTATGCATTGCAGGATGCTGAAGAGCATCCCTGGTCTCTGCCCACTGAGTGCTTGTAGCAACACACCTCCAGGCGGTGACAGCCAAAAATATCTGCAGACATTTTCTACTGTCCATTGCAAACTCACCCAAAGTTGAACACCACTGATATGGGCCTCTCAGTGCAGCAGCCCCTGCAGCAGGTAAAATAAATTACCAATTAATTACATCTAAGTGGGGGTCTGACTCTATCTTTTCAGGTCATCAGGAGTACCATAGAAACTGCCAGCCTCTGCTCGGCGCCTGTGGCTCAAGCGGCTGAGGCGCCAGCCACATACACCTAAGGTGGCGGGTTCAAATCCCCAGCCCGGGCCCGCCAAACAACAATGATGGCTGCAACCAAAGAAATGGCCGGGCGTTGTGGCGGGCGCCTGTAGTCCCAGCTACTTGGG
>NW_003852446.1:1325663-1333079 GCF_000181295.1 Otolemur garnettii
CCCGGAGCCCCCCAGCCCGGAGCTGTCCCAGCCCGCGGGCCCCGACCAGCCCCCCGCAGCTCCTCCTGCTTCGCAGCCCGCCACGGACGCCCCTCTGTAGTTTTGCAACGTCTAGTTGCTCTCCTGGCCCTTGCCTGTCCCCTGCCCACCCACTCCTGCCCTCTCCCCGCTTCCCTCAATTTGCCTGAATAACGAATAATTTATTGACAGTAAATAAACAGTAATATAAATTGTCATGAATCAAGTGTATCGGTTGTTACTGAAGGAAAGAATGAATTTTGTGTGTGTGTGACAAACTCTCACTATGTCGCCCTCAGTAGAGTGCGTGGCGTCACAGCTCACAACAACCTCACACTATTGGGCTTAAGCGATTCTCTTCCCTCAGCCTCCCAAGTAGCTGGGACTACAGGTGCCCGCCACAACATCCTGCTATTTTTTTGTTATAGCTGTCATTGTTTAGCAGGCCCGGGCCAGTTCGAACCCACCAGCCCCGGTGTATGTGGTGGCGCCTTAGCCGCTGAACTACAGGCGCCAAGCAGAAAGAATGATACTTATTTTCCTAGTTACTTTAACCCTGAATACCACTGAGACTTTAAAATACGTATTCAAAATGTCCTGGAATTTAAACACCGTAACAGGCAGCCTTATTATCCTAGAGATCGCCATATTCTTTCTTTCGCAGGCTCCTTTATGGTTTCTCCAACTCTGCGCCACTGACATTTTGGGCCAGATGGTTCTTTGTTGGCGGGAGGGGCTGTGTCCTGTGCCTTGTGGGGGTTTAGCAGCATCCCTGGCCTCCAATGTCTAGGTGGCAGTAGCACACCCACAGTTGTGCCAATCAGAAAAATGGCTCTGGCTTTGTTCCAACGGTTTTGGCAGCAGGGACCAGTTTCAAGGAAGACAATTTTTCCAGGGACAGAGAGGGGAGGAGCACAGAGCTCAGGTAGTGATGAAGCGAGGGTGGGGAGTGGCCGTAAAGAAGCTTGCTAATGCTTGCTCCTGGCCACTGTGTGACCCCAGATTCCTAAATTTAATGGAAGACAATTTTTCCATGGGTGAGGAGATTACCCCTGGTGGCTAATCACTGAGCTAGAGTGACATTTAAAAAGAAAGGATGAATCTGACTCCACCCAGAGTGGTGGCTCACACCTGTTTCCTAGCACTCTGGGAGGCTGAGGCGGGAGTATCACTTGAGTTTGAGACCGACCTAAGCAAAGAGAGACCCTGTCTTTACTAAGTATAAAAAATAAAATTAGTGGGTTGTGTTGGCACACTCCTATAGTCCCAGCTACTCTGGAGGCTGAGGCACAAGGATTGCTTGAGCCCAGGAGTCTGAAGTTGCTGAATAGGCTGACACCATGGCACTCTAGAGAGTGAGACTCTGTCTCAAAAACAAAAAAAAGATGAATCTCAAAACACCTTCAAATGAATTATATTGGAAATAGAGTACTTATATGTAGCACAATGCCATTTATGCAATAATCATTTTAATACAATATAATTCATATTTATTTTATTTCTATATATTCATAAATTATATTTATTAAATATTAATTGAACTGAGTTGATTTTGAAACATTAATTAATAGATAACCTATTAATAACAATGTAACATATTCCATATATTTAATATAATAAATATTCCATTATGAAATTATATAAAAGAAATGCAATATTTCAGGCATAATAGAGGAGGCAGAAACCAGGTAAGAGGTCATTTGGATACTTTGCTCATATTGTCCCTTTGATCTAAAGCCTCCCTAAATACTGTTCAGGCAGGAATTTCATGGCATTTCCCATTAGAATATGGAGAGTTAGAGAATATACTGTAAGCCAAGCAAAGCCCCTTCTCCTGTGGAGCTTGTTGTGTAAGGGGGCAGAGACAGAAATAGCAAGTAAATAAATGTATACACTGTAGTGAGGTGGGGGAGAGCTGTAAAGAAAAATAAAGCAGGGGAAAGATGTGTACAGTTTCCCCCAACAGCACTGTGTCCTCAAATACTCTCCTCTGTTCTCATCTCCTCAGAACTACACTAGCAGTTACTATGTTTACAGGTTTTTCAAATGTTTCAAGTGTTTCCTTAGGTGGCAATTCATACTTTAAGATAGGACCTCACAGCTCGGTGCCTGTAGCTCAGCGGCTAGGGCGCCAGCCACGTACACCAGAGCTGGCAGGTTCGAATCCAGCCCAGGCCCGCCAAACAACAATGACAACTCCAACCAAAAAATAGCCAGGCGTTGTGGCGGGCACCTGTAGTCCCAGCTACTTGGGAGGCGGAGGCAAGAGAATCCGCTTAAGCCCAAGAGTTGGAGGTTGCTGTGAGCTGGATGCCATGGCACTCTACCCAGGACGACAGCTTGAGCCTCTTTCTCAAAAAAAAAAAAAAAAAAAGATAGGACCTCACACATAAAATGAAGATATTTTATCTACATAGAAATAAAGATACTCGAAAAATTCAAATTGATGCTGAAAACATGAACCTTACATTTTCAATGGAGACAGTATCTGATACATACAAGAATCTGAAAGTTTCCACTCCCCCATCTCTGGAATTGACAAAGCGTTACAGTGTGAATGAGGTACAAGAAGGTGCTTGGGCTCCGACTACATCGGTGGTGACACTTTTGGCACTTTGGGGTGGGGGGATATTCCTTGTTATGTGGGACTGCCCTGAGCCTTAGACCACATGAATTATCTCTTCTCTCCATCTTCTAGATGCACAGCTCCAGTCACCAACACAGCTCCAAAACAACCCTCCCACATTTCTGGGTGCTCCCTGGGTGGGCTCAGTACCATGGCCAGGTGAGAAAAACTTCTCCATCTGTAACATTTATTTTCAGACTCCCACTTGTTTACTTCTTGCCAGAAACACTTTTTTTCTTTAATAGAAACAAAGTCTCCCTGTGTTGCACAGGCTGGTCTTGGACTTCTGCCCTCAAGGGATCTTCTAGTCTCAGCCTGTCAAATAATTGAAATTACAGGTGCATGCCACCACACTCAGCTTCAAAAATTGTATATATAACACCATATATAGTTACATTAAACAAGAGCTGGTAGTAATTTATTCATCCATTTATTTAGACTTTGTATTACTTTCTTCTTACAAATCATTTTACCTTTGTATAGCTTTAGAGGCTACAAAATGATGAACTCTTTGAAAAGCTGTCTTGCTTATTTGATGTAGGTCTTTCTAGGCATTGACCCCAAAGCTACTTTCCACAAGACTTACATCTTAGGTGTCAGTTAATATTATCCAATTGTATTAACATCTAATTGTGTAGTAAGATCGGTCCACAAATTCCTTGGCAATCCTCCCTCCAGGAGTGAAGCTTAATTCCCATCCCCTGAGTGCAAAGGTTCAGAGATTTGCTTCCAACAGACCCAGCTGGGAAAGGGAAGCTTGGCAGGTGCCACCTGAACCAAGGGACTGAGGTGAACATACAGCGAGGCCATCTGCACATTATGCACCCCAACATTGTGTGCTGAGAAGGGCACTTCCCCTCTCATTTCTTTCTCCAGGAATTTTATGCTCCGGCTAAATGAGAAAACATCAAATAATAACAAATTGAGGACTTTTACAAAATACTTAAGCAGTCCTTGTCAGAAACATCAAGGTTGTGGAAAACAAGGAAAGACTGAGAAACTGTCACAGAGTGGGAAGACTAAACAGGAATAGATAGATCCTGGGGCAGAAAAGGGACATTAACAGAAAAACAGGAAATCTGAAGGAAGTCTAATGTTTGCTTAATAGCATCGATCCAACATTAATCTCTTAGTTGTGATGTCTACATCCCGGTTAGGTAAGATAATAGTTGGCTGGGCATGGTGGCTCAGGTCTGTGATCCTAGCACTCTGGGAGGCCCAGGCAGGAGAATTGCTTAAGCTCAGGAGTTTGAGACCAGCCTGAGCAATAGTGAAAGCCTGTCTCTACCAGCCAGGTGTTGGGGTGGATGCCTATCGGTCCCAGCTACATGGGAGGCTGAGACTAAAGAATCTCTTGAGCCCAAGAGTTTGAGGTTGCTGTGCGCTGTGGCACCACAGCACTCTACCCAGGGGAACAGAGTAAGACTGTGCCAAAAAAATATTTTTTTAAACAGCCTTTTTCTATATTCACATGGATCATATGTTACTTAGTATGCCACACACTGTCCTAGTGTCTTAAATAGCACCTTTTCCATCGTTTCTTCTAGGATTGATATTAGGAAAACGGTAAAATGCAGGCGGTGCCTGTGGCTCAGGGAGCAGGGCACCAGTCCCATGTACTGAAGATGGCGGGTTCAAACCTGGCCCCAGCCAAAACTACAACAACAACGACAAAAAAAAAAAAAAAAAAAAAAGAAGAAGAAGAAGAAGAAGAAAAGAAAAAGAAAAGGTAAAATGTTTTAGTTGTTTAGGCCTTCCTTTAACAGAAGAACACTAAGTATCCCTCCAACATCAGTGCTGCCAAGTGTAAGATTTTAAGCAAACAAAACAGTAAACTTGTGCTCAATAAATATCAACTATAGAAATATAATTGTAGAGATGTGTTTATGTTTTGTTCACATGTAGACAGTTGAACTAGGAATTAATGAGCCTACTCTTCGAAAGCAGGGCTTCTCAACCTTTCTAATACCGCAGCCCTTTCATACAGTTCCTATGGGTCGTGACCCACAGGTTGAAAACCGCTGCTCTAAAGTAAAAGTGTCGTGGAAAAGCACGCCCCAGCTCCGAAGTCAAGCAAGACAAAGTGTGTATGAACATGGAGACTCACTCATGGACTGGGCTTCTGGATTTGATGACACTTTGAACAGTTAACTCATGTCTTGGCCTCCCCAGGAGTAAGAACCTGAGATCCAACAAGAGCTAAACCCTAGAATGGGGAGCTACTTCCGCCATGGCCATCACATGCCATGTCCAGCATGGGTGCAGCCTCCCCCAGGACTAAGGGGGAAGGAGAGGAATAAATGGATGGGTGGGGACACTGCTTTCTCCTGTCCACAGCACCTCAGCACGCAGGCCTCTGATGGAAAAGCCAGGATGTTAAACGTGCTTCATTCACTCACAAATATTTACTAAGCACTAACCTGGATTAGCCAGTATGGTTAGGGATGGTTAGGAAGAGAGTTCCCACTGCAAGGGGATTTAGATTCCATTAACAACAGGTATAGGAATTGAGTGATGCTAAAATGCTGAAGGGGAAGGCCAGTGTCTTGAACCCACTGGAACATCAGATACCAAAGTGCAAGCCAGTAACTCCTTAGGTGCCAGAATATGGACAAAGTTCCCTGCCCTGTTTGAGAATAGATCCAGAACATGGGTAGGAAGAGGCTTCCAGATTTCATGAGGCTTGTCTGCAGTCTTTATCAGGAGGGTCTCTGATCCCTGCCCTGATTTGAATGTCATGGTCTCCAAGCAAAGAACACTTGTTTTAATTTTATCAGTTGCAGGGTCACTAGGGAGACTATCAAATACTTTGTCCATCTGCAACAAGTAGATTTCTCAGGGCCCTGGCATATGGGGACAAGGCCCAAGTCTGTCCTATGCTGTAAGCCCCTGTAATCCTGAAGCATGGTCCATGGGGGCCATTTAGTAAGTGGCTGTGAAACAAATGGATGGATAAAAGAAGATTAATCTCTCACTGTTTCTAGAATTTCCCCCTGAGATACCCCGTGAAAAATTAAACTGGGCAGGAGCTGCAATAAGAAATGGGGATGGAGGGAGGGAGATTAATTCCCTGAAAGTTCCCTTACCCAGATACGAATATTAAGAGACACAGTGTAATACACAAAAAACTAACATGAAAGAACAATCATGAATATTCTGTGTATGGGAGTAGCCAAAAGGAATGGTAAATGTGAGGAGAAATAGTTGGTGCTTACAAGGAAGTAACCGGAATAATTGTGCAAAGTTCAGTAGTTAATTTATTTAGCAGATTTAATTTTAAAAAAGCAAACAATAGGACATGAGATAAAATTTTAATAAATTTTCAAAAAACTAAAAAAAAAATTATTTTGCAGCCAAAGGATGCAAGTTTCTTTTCATTCTAAATTTTTTTTTTTTTAAGACAGAATCTCACTGCGTCACCCTGGGTAGAGTGCTGTGGCATCACAGCTCACAGCAACCTCTAACTCTTGGGCTTAAGCGAGTCTCTTGCTCAACCTCCCAAATAGCTGGAACTACAGGCACCCACCACAGCACCCAGCTATTTTTGTTGTTGTTGTTGTTGTTGTTGCAGTTGTTATTGTTGTTTTTAGCAGGCCCAGGCAGGGTTCGAACCCGCCTGCCTTGGTGTATGTGGCCGGCGCTCTAACTACTGAGCTGTGGGCACTGAGCCATCATTCTAAATTTTGTGCAAGTAGTGTGACTTCTCTATGATCTTTCTTCCAAAAGTGACTACAAGGAATGTCCTCCAAGATTTGCACAGAATAGAAAACCTATCAACAAGTACTTACTGAGCTAACCATGTCTTTTCAAAGTAGGTTTTGATGTAATAAATAAACGGAAATACCATTAGCGTAAGTAAATAGAAATCCTACATTTTCAAGATGGTAACTGTAGATAGGTCTGATGAATTCACTTCAGTAATCATTTCTATCAATTGTTTTTACCAAGAAATTATATGAACACGTGCTCAAGTGGCCTCATTAAGCAAATCACTAAAAAGAGGTAAAAATGTATATTCCCTTTCCTCAAGGATGGGAAGCCCAAGTCTGAAGGTAATTCTCTAAGAATGGCTCCACTGTGATTTTCCGTCAATGGTCCACTGTGATTTTTCGTCAATGGCACCAGACAGAACTGCTTCCAAGGGGTCATAAGAATCAGGCTCTTGTTTCTGGAAATCAGAAGCACTAAGTGGGAGCTGAGCTGCTGTTTTACAAGCACAAGACCGTTAATCCCCTTACCATGGATACAAGAGCACGTTGTTCCTTTTTAGATCACACAATTCATACTTGATTAATTAGGCAGAGGAAGGAATCCATTACACATCCTATGCCATTTAACACAGAAAGAGGAAAGTCATACCTGAATTAGACTTTTACCACTCTTGCTAAAAATGATAAGTTATCCAAAAGCTGATATTTGAACAAATTAGACAGATGGATTTCCCAGTTAACCTGGTAAATAGGCAGGGGATGTAATAATAGATACGAGAAGAAAAGAAGAGAGAACTTCCTAGTTGATGGGGAAATAAACTAAATTTTAAACTTAGATTATAGCTTCCTTAGATTATAGCATGGGGGACTCATTCCTGTAATCCTAACACTGTGGGAGGCCAAGGTGGGAGGATCTCTTGAGCTCAGAAGTTTGAGACCAGCCCAAACAAGAAAGAGACCCCATCTCTACTAAAAATAGAAAAATCAGCTGGGTATTGTGGTAGATGCCAGTAGTCCCAGCTACTCAGGAGGCTGAGGCAGGAGGATCGCTTGAGCTCAGAA
>NW_003852446.1:1333276-1336461 GCF_000181295.1 Otolemur garnettii
CCCGCCACAACACCCGGCTATTTTTTGGTTGCAGCCATCATTGTTGTTTGGTGGGCCTGGGCTGGATTCGAACCCACAACCTTAGGCATATGTGGCTGGTGCCTTAGTCAATTGAGCCACAGGCACCGAGCCAGATTATAGCTTCTTTAGAAACTACTTTCAACATTTTAAAAATCCCATGATATCATTTTATTAGCTCGGGCCTGTAGCTTATGGTAATTAATTGAAAACATCCAATTGACATTTTCAATCTTAGTCCTAAGAAAACCTCAAGTAGGGCTTGGCGCCCATAGCACAGTGTTTATGGCTCCAACCACATATGCTGAGGCTGGCGGGTTGGAATCTGGCCTGGACTGTTGTAACCCAGCCTGTTCCCATGCCCCCCCTCCCAGGGTGGCAGAGAACGTGCCTCTCAGCCAGTTCCCAGGCCCCTTCCGTCCCCCTAGGGTTGCCAGGAACAGACTTCAGAACAAGAATCCAAACTGTAACCATTGCTACCATAACCACTGCCACCCAAGCTGTAACCATTGATACCTAAACTGTAACCCCAAATTGTAACTCTGCCGGCAGTGCCCTGCCAACAGCAACGTTCCTTGTACACAAAAAAGGGTATAAAAGACAAAAAACCCTGCACTTTGGGGCCGCTTGTCTTAGGACCATGGCCCCCTGCGCAGGTTCAAATAAATCACCAATTTTTTACATCAGAGTGGGTCTGAGTTTATTTTTCCAGGTCTAGTAGGTTATTTCAGGACCAGTTAAACAACAATGACAATAGCAACCAAAAAATTGCTGGGCATTGTGGCAGACGCCTGTGGTCCCAGCTACTTGGGAGGCTGAGGCAAGAGAATCACTTAAGCCCAGGAGATTGAGGTTGCTGTGAGCTGTGATGCCATGGCACTCTACCAAGGGCAACATGGTGAGACTCCATCTCAAAGAAAAAAAAAAGAAAACCTCAAGTAGCATGATCTATAGAAATCAGAGCCTTCTATCAACTAAGTTTTTTTTGAGACAGTCTCAAGCTGTCACCCTGAATAGAGTGCTGTGGCATCACAGCTCACAGAAACTTCTCACAGAAACTTCCAACTGGGGCTCAAGCAATTCTCTTGCCTCAGTTTTTTCTATTTTTAGTAGAGATGGGTTCTTGCTTTTTGCTCAGGCTGGTGTTGAACCTGGAGCTCAACCTATTCACCGGCCTTGGCCTTCTAGAGTGCCGGGATTACAGGTGTGTATCAACTAAGTCTTTTCATCTGTCTTCCATTCTGCTTTTAAGAAAAACCAGTAAATAACAAGAAAACCTTTTGATATCGAGGTTTGTAAATAATTACTTCAAAGGAATTGCCTTATTTCTGTGATATTTATTCCATCTTCCTATCATTTCTACCTGGACCAATTTCAGGCTTGGGACCTATGTTCAGGAGAGCCTCTACCCTTGGTTTAATGTTCTGCTGTTGCAGCCCTAAGATTCTTAATCATTTTTGAGCACAGGGCCCTCTGTTTTCATTTTGTACTGGGCCCTGAAATTACATAGCCCATGCTGCCTTCCCTGCTTACAACTACAGAATAGCAAAATGGGAATTCCATATAGATTACTAATATGCGGCACTCATGATTTTTCTCTATATGCTTCAAAGTACTTCACATATATCACTGAATTTCATTCAATGGCAGAATTGGTAGATGCTTAGCTTTTAATGAAAGACAAAGTCAGATTCACTCCCCAAGGACGAAAAAATATATAATGTTACATTTTAGATTTTTAAAACCACATTGCAATTTGTTGTGGAAATGAATTATTTTCATGAGATTTCCCCTGGAAAGACTGATTTCCTTTAAGATCAAAGGCCAATGGTCTTCTATAGGGGTCAGCAAGCTTTTCTGAAAGGGCCAGGTAGTAAATATTTCAGGCTTTGCAGGCATGCAGCATCTGTCCCAACTACCCAACTCTGCCATTATAGCAGGAGGGCAGGTAGCAGACAATAGGTAAATAAATGACCAAAGCTGTATTCCCATGAAACTTGATGTATAGTCACTGAAATTGGAATTTCAAATAATTTTCAGGCATAATATATCTTCTTTTTCATTTTCCAACTCTTTAAAATATATAAAAATGATTGTTAGCGTGTGACTCTTATGAAAGCAGGCATCAGGCTGAATTTGGCCCACAGGCCTTGGTTTGCTGACGGCTGATCTTCCCCCGCATTTTAATCCCCGTGCCCAGCAGGCAGCAGGCTTTCCAGAGAGGTCACTTAACACTGCGGACCCACCCACAGCAACACAGTCCCACAGACTGGCCTCCTGGACCGCAGGGAAGGGAGAGGTTGATGGTCCTCACACCATTGCCTTTGGGCCCCGTGTCAGCTGCTTCTGCCTCACCTCCTGACAGCACCTGCAGCAGGTGGTGGAGCTGTCCTGTCACTTCCGGCTATGAAAGCCTCCCAGCCACCCTAGTCAAAACTGCCCTTGGCTCTAACCTACAACTCTGCTCCTCCCAGCAGGCCTGGCAGGAGCAGGGCCCTGAGAGGGCTCCAGCCTGACCCCCTCCCTCTCTGCACGTGCTCCCCCCCCCAAGCTTCATTCTCCTGCAGGGGCAGGAAAGGGAGATGGGGGTGAGATCATCAAGAAGCAGCAAGGCTCTTTGCCTGGACCAGGGCCCTCTGTGGTCCCCGCTGCTGTCACTGGTCCTCTGCACTGAGGGGTCCACATGCTCTGAGTTCACAGTGCACCTGGGGGCCTTTGGGGCTCACCCTGGGCTGAGTCTTCCCCTGATGTGGGTGAGGGGCTCTGACCATCTCTCTCTCACTGGGCTCTGCTTCCAGGGATCCCCCTCTAGCCTCACTCACTACCTTGCCTTGCCCTGAGGTTGGTTCTGGGCCATCCTGTTCCCTTCCGCAGCCTCACCTCAGCCCCAGGAATGTATCCAGGTTTCTGTCCCAGAAACACGAGCAGTGACTGGGGACACCATTGTATTCTCTAGAACCTCAGTGGCTGCTACTCTGCTGCCAATTTAAGGGAGTGCCGAGAAAGTCTGCGAGTTAGGGGGCACCTGGCCAGGAAATAAGGTGCCCTCTCCCCTCTTGCAGACAACTCCACCCTCTAAGAGCAGCCCTGCCCCTGTAAGAATTTCACTCCAAACACATCATGGCTAGTAAGCAATGGCACTCTCCTCAGAATGGGGCCGCACTGCT
>NW_003852446.1:1336769-1347141 GCF_000181295.1 Otolemur garnettii
ATCCTTGGCGGTGACCACACTTGACAGAAGAGAGATTGTAGTAAGGACCGGGCAAAGGCTGGGGTGGAAATGGGCATGTTCGTTACCCTGTTAATCACCGGAATGTGTTTGTTTTCAGTTCATGTGATTTGTTTTATTCTTTGGGCTTCACGGGATCTTCTACATCTTCTGCAGTATTAGTGGATCATCAGTGAGAGGGAAGAAACAATAAATAGCTGATGCCCGAGATTCGAATCCTGACACCTTCCTGGAAAGGGTCACTTGCCACACTCCGGAATTCCCTGTGTCCACACGGGCACCCAAAGACCGCTGGAAGGCAGAAGGCTGCAAACTGAGCCTTTGCCGAAGCTCCTGGTATCTCCCACCCACTCAGCCCCTGGAGAGAGGCAGCCTCTCTGCGAAGCTGTTTCACCCATCTTGCAGTAGGTGATGCCCTTTCCATAGAAGGCTCTTCCCCTAGGGACACTGCCTCCTTTATGGCAGGGCCTGTAGAATCTTGTGCAGCACGTGGCTTGCATCTTAAACACATCCCGCTTTAGTGAGGCGCCCTCATCACTCATCTCTCTGACAGCGGTATTGCCTGAACTCACACTGCCTGGCAGCAAGATCAGCATGTCCCTCTATGCAGGGCATCTGGCCAAGAACCCACTATTCCTGCCTGGAACATTTTCTCCCTGACAGGCTCCTTTTAATTAATTCAGCTTTGGTTTAAATAGCTCTTCCTCTGACCACCCAAAGGAGCCTCCACCCCATGCCACCCTATCATACCATATCAAGTCATCAAGGTAGTTAGTAGTCCTTTCCTCCGTAACTGGCACTCACTACCAATCTCTCTGTTGTCCTCCAAACAGCATTTCCTGAGAACACTCACAGTGGTCAACCATGTGGCCCAATTTTGATTTGGGAAATTTTTCACCCCATAGGCCTAGCAACAGCTGTCATTTCTACCACTGTTACTTATGCCTTATGCAATTTGTTGCTGCTTTTTTGTGCAACTTTACACAAGTAAAGGTCCAAGTATACAGACAGCGGGGTCCCTAGGGATGTTGTGGGGAGAATTTAGCCCACAACAATTTCTGTCAGTTCTTCTGTCAGAGCACTCTGTATAAATGTGAGATTTCAAGGAACTGGGAGCTTGCTGTCAAAAATGTAAATTTTACACAAGTCCCCATAGGCTCTCTCCTCAGCAACAGAGAGATCCAAAGTCACCACTATCTCTGAGGAGGAATGTCTCATATATGATTAGTGGCTATTTTCCTCAAAGGATGGATTTTTTTTTTTGAAACAGAGTCACACTCCATTGCCCTGGACAGAGTGCCATGGCACCATCATAGCCTACTGCAACTTAAAATTCCTGGGCTCAAGTGATCCTTTTGCCACTCCCTCCTGAGTACCTGGGACTACAGGCATGAGCCATGATGCCCAGCTAATTTTTTGTCTATTTTTAGTAGAGATGGGGTCTCACTCTTGCTCAGGCTGGTCAGTATGAACTCCTGAGCTCAAGTGATCCTCCTGCGTTAGCCTCCCAGAGTACTAGGATCGCGGGCATGAGCCACTGCCTGGCCAAAGGATGGATTTTTTTTTTTTTTTTGAGACAGAGTCTCACTATGTTGCCCTCAGCAGAGTGCCATGGCATCACAGCTCACAGCAACCTCCAACTCTTAGGCTTAAGTGATTCTCTTGCCTCAGCCTCCTGGATAGCTGGGGCTATAGGCGCCCAGCCACAACCCCAGGCTATTTTTTTGTTGTAGCGGTCATTGTTGTTTAGCAGGCCCTGGGTCAGGTTGAACCTGCCAGCCCTGGTGTATGTGGCCAATGCCCTAACCACCGGGCTACAGGCACTGAGCCAAAAGGATGGATTTTAAAAACTAATTTACATTGCAATAAAACAACACCCTGGAGCCTGAAGGAAGTGCTGACTTTAGTCAGGGCCCCTTGCGCTATCTGTAGTAACTTCAGACAGAAGAAGAATGACTTGCTGAAATACAAATAAATCCCAATCCTCATTTTGGTGAATGAATTTCTGATTTCCTTTCCTCAAAGCTACTTTCATAAATGTAGGGGAAAACAAGTTGGAGTTTCATTCTCTTCTTGGTTTCCTTCCCTGTTTAAATAGCAGAAGTACAGAAAGACCTCAAATCTACAACCTTGAAAATCAAGAAAGATCACTGTTGGTGAGAGGTTGGCACATACGATTCAGGCAAGGAAGGCTCGTTAACACAATGCAGAGATGGAGGTCGAGCCTGCTGCAGAGTAGACAAGAAAGATAAGCTCAGTGCAGCTGATAAAAATGAAGACGTGCCCTCCTGGGATCTTGTCTGGAACATAGCTTGTATTCTGGCAACTTCAGAAACAGGAGAGCAAGGAGGGCTGGCAAAGGCCCCCACTGCATTTCTAGCTTGCTCAGGGGCCGGCAGTTTGGAAGACACTCTGCGGTCGTGTTCAATCCCTGGACAGGAAAACCCTCCCTCCAGGATTCTCCTTCAGTGTGGGTCTGAAAAAAAGAGAAATCAGATAAAATTTTAAAAAGAAGACACTAGCCAGCCAGCTCTCACCAGAGCATGAATTTAAATTCTTTTTCAAATCTTGGGCATGATTTAACCCGCTCCACTATCCGTATATTGGTTCCTCTCAAAACCAAGAGGGTGAGCTGGCTGGGCAGGAGTCCAGTTTGGGTCACAGAACAAAGCCCCAAGCCATTTAGATCAGAACAGGACTGACACAGTTCAAGACTGAGTTGGGGATTGTGGCAGTGGAACTAACTTACCTTGGTTAAGCGTGGAAAGATTAAAAGCTTGTACATTACATATAGCATATTTCTGCTATGATATTCAAAACATTTCAGAGACAGGCTTCACTCATAAAAGGAATTGAGCACACGTGCTAATCAGATATGTAATGTACACTGAAGAAAAGATGAGCAAAGAGATACTGAAGCTAAATATCCATTTACCCTGTGACCCACATTAATGATGGTGCCCACCATTATCCTAAATGACTATTACATTACAGGACACTGTCCACTCCAGAATAATAAGCATACAGAAAATGCATGTGACAGAATGTTCATGGTAGCTTAGCAGATATCCAACACATAATAGATGCTCAATAAATGTGTAAAATTGAATTGAACACATCTTTATATCCCACCTGTAGCCTCACAGGCCAAGTGGCACATATTAGTTGTGTCATCATTTCAAATTTCTAGCATATACTATGGATTAAATACTTAATCAAAACTATACTTAAATACTTAATCAAAAACAGAGTCTCAACCTGTCACCCAGGGTAGAGTGCTATGGCATCATAGCTCACAGCAATCTCCAACTCTTGGGGTCAAGAGATCCTCTTGCTTCAGATTTTCTATTTTTAGTAGAGATGGGGGTCTCACTTTTCTTCAGGCTGGTCTCGAACTCGTGAGTTCAAGAAATCCACCTGCCTTGACCTCCCAGAGTGCTAGGATTACAGGCGTGAGCCACCGTGCCTGGCCATCAAAACCATTTTATTAACAATTCATTTTAATATATAATTGCATTAATAAAACATAAGACTGAGGTCTTTCAGAATAATTTATTCAAGCTTAAGATAACTGCAGAAGGGCATAGTTAACAAAGAAAGTTATAAGAAAATAAATTCTTTTTATAAATTTCAGATTCATATAAGGATACATACAATTAAGTTAACATTGTTTGCATTTGTTAGGTAAAGTCCAAGTTATAGTTGAGCCCTTGTCCCAGGAAGTGTGCCCCATTGTGGCCATTAGGTGAGAGCTTACCAATCCCCCTACCTCGTCCCTTCTCCCCACCCCTTCCCCCAACACTTGAGTTTAATTCTGTTTTTTTCTCATGTGGGTGTATAGTTCATCGACTAGTTTCATATTAATATTGAGTACATTGGCTGCTTGCTTTACCATTCTTATATTTAGGAGGATGTTCTCCAGATCCATCCAAGTAAATACAAAAGATGTAAAGTCTCCATCTTTCTTTTCTTTTTTTTTTGAGACAGTTTTACTTTGTCACCCTCGGTAGAGTACTGTATCGTCATAGATCACAGCAACCTCCAGGTCTTGGGCTTAGGCGATTCTCTTGCCTCAGCCTCCTTAGTAGCTGGGACTACAAGCGCTCACCACAATGCACGGCTATTTTTTGTCATTGTTGGTGTAGTTTGGCCAGGGCTGGGTTTGAACCCGCCACCCTCGGTATATGGGGATGGCACCCTACTCACGGAGCCACAGGCACTGCCCTCTCCATCTTTCTTTATGGCTGAATAGTATTCCATGGTATACATCCACCATGGTTTATTAATCCTCTCGTGAGTTGATGGGCACTTGGGTTGTTTCCACATCTTAGGGACATGAATTTTTTAGATGAACACTCAACTCCTCCACTTACTGCCTTAGCTCCCACAGCTGCTCTGATACTCTCACTTTAAAAGCATTTTCTTGCAAAGGAGTTGGTTTTCGTCAGCCTAAAAGTCTGGTAGTTGTGATGATCAAAGTTAATGATATAGAACAGCCCTGACTGATGAACTTTCTGTGATGCTGGAAATGTTCTCCACCTGGGCTGTCCAATATGGCAGCGCCTAGACATAGGTAGCTACTGAGTACTCGAAAAAGCCGCCAATGATGACAAATGTGCCTAACAGAGCCCAATACGTCCCAATATTTTATGTAACTGGAAGGAACAGAAAACAGATTTACACTTAAATGGCTCCAAATATTCCTGAACGTTTCCTCTCAGTCATTTTAGGCGGTGTGATATTTTCTTTTGAAACTCATAAAACAGTCACGGGCTCAAATTTCAAACCTTAACACGTCCGCACATTTAGAGAAGTAGCAAGTCCTTTGAGCCAAAGACTGTATTGAAACAACAGAAAACTGGTTTTGTGTGTGTGTTTCTTCCTTTTTGCTTAGAACACAGCTGGGTGAAAAAATTAGTTGGCTTCTTCTCACTTTTTGACAATGGTAATTGTCCAGACTTTTCTCTTACAGGCCCCATGTTAATCTATTTTTAAGTTTCACGGTTACACACCTGGCTGACAGAGTTCAGCATGAGTAGCAGTCACCAGGATGAGAGGTCACAACATTCTTGCAAAGTGGAAAACAAAAAGAAAAAATTCGCCCTGCATTTAAAACTTCCTTAGCCATTCTGTGACCTGGATTAGAGTATCAAAAAAGCAAGCCAGCTGCCACCAAAAGGTTTAATGATTAACACTCATCACTTGGGCTAACACTCCCATAGAAGCCGCCCATCTCCTGTCAGTTACGTATGGAAATCTACAATTGTTTTTTTTCTTTTTCTTTTTTTAGACAGAGTCTCACTTGTCGCCCTCGGTAGAGTACCCTGGTGTCACAGCTCACAGCAACCTCAAACTCTTGGGCTTAAGTGATTCTCTTGCCTCAGCCTCCCAACTAGCTGGGACTACAGGCGCCTGCCACAATGCCTGGCTATGCTTTGTTGCAGTTGTCATTGTTGTTTAGCAGGCCCGGGCCACGTTCGAACCCTCCAGCCCCAGTGTATGTGGCCAGCTCTGGAACCACTGTGCTACGGACACCAAGTCTACAGTTGTTTTTTCCAGATTCCACCTCCAAAGAACGTTTCCTCTGCTGCGTCCAAGTCGGAACGCTCCCCCAGCCCTTCTGTGGCTGTCTGGCGCAGTGCACAGTGTTAAGCACCGGGTCCTGTCGGGAGCTTTTCCTCGGCACGAACTTCCCACCTTTTCGGGGCTAAAACCCTGATAGCCGGTTCGCAGATAGGCTATCGTAATTTAGGAAACAAACTCAGACTCCTTTCTATCTCTGGGAAACAAAGGCTGTCTTCCAAGAATGGCCTCACCTGACTCGCACCACAGCGCGAAAACATCCAGGGCTTCCACTTCAAACAAAGGGACTGGTTTGGTTCAGCCCTCAGGTCTGCCACTTGTGTGAAATCGAAGTTAATGACAGAGAGCAGGGGAACATTCTGTAATGATGGGAATGTTCTGTCCGTGCCATCTAATATGGCAGCCACTACGTAGGTGGCTATTGAGCCCTTGACTCTGGGACCTACCGAGAAAACAAAGTTTTCGTTATTTAATGTAATAAGTAGGCACGTGTGGCTAGTGACTACACTGGTCAGTGCAGCAAGACGACAGTGATTAAGAGCTTCCTACCTGGAACTGGGTGCACTGGATTATTTCTCTAATCCTCCGAACGACGGTCATTTTTATTGTAATCATCTCACGAAGCTGTGGGCAGCAGTGGATGAGTGGAACGGGTGTCACTTTACCAGCTCGGCTGACTTGCACTTGAACCTCGTCTCCACCACCCCAGACCGCGTGGTGTCTCTGGTCATCCTCGGTGAAAAGTGAAATTGCATCAAAACTTCAGAGATGCTCTGAGGATGAAGAAGATGAGCGTAAAGAATCTTTCTACGGGTGGGCACCCCACCGATGCCAGTAGATGCCCCCCAGAGGGTCGGTGGCAGGCCTTTGCTTACTACTGTGCTGCCTCTTCATGAATTCAGTCCCCACATTCCACCTTCTTCCTCGAAAATCGTCAATGGCAGAATTACACAGGGTGACCCTGACATCAGATAGAATAACCGGATTTTTAAGGCAACCAGGAGGAAAATCTCAACAATGACGCTTCTGCAGCACTTTGAGATATATCCTTCCCCCTCCTTGTAAGATGGCATTTTGTTGTAGAGGATCCATTTCTGCGAGCTAAATCCACCTGAGGAAGCTTTTCCTCTTCTCCTCTACCTTGGGTGCGAAAACACAGAGTCAGGAAAAGCTGTACTAGAGGGAGAGGCGGCCAAAAGTTAGCCCAGCCATGCTAGCAATTGTACTGTTAGGTGCAATGGAAATTTCCAAAAGGAAGAGCTCACTTAACTGGCCCCTAAAAACGCTGTAAGGCCCCTAAAAATGCTGTAAGACTAGATGAAGTCACCTTGGGAAATGTTAGAATAGATAAAATCATCGTGGGAAGAAAAGTCAATACACACCGAGTTAGAGAGAACAAAGCATTTTTATCTGCATGAAGAAACAAAGCCATGTTCGGAACATAGAGATCTGATTCAGCGTTCTTTTAGCCTTACGCTTCACAAAAGTATCAAATGTCTCCCTCTTGCTTTTATTTAGTTCTTATTAAGACTAGGATCAAAGACAGTAAAATGCTGAATTTTACTCAGTGTGATCCATTCGTTTGAGAAGCGAAGAAAATCTCATCTCTTCTGAATTCTGATGTTTTAATGTTTGCTGTATTATCTTTTTTTTTTTGAGACAGAGTCTCACTATGTCACCCTCGGTAGAATGCTGTGGCATCACAGCTCATGGCAGCGTCACAGCTCATGGCAACCTCACACTCTTGGGCTTAAGCGATTCTCTTGCCTCAGCCTCCCAAGTAGCTGGGACTACAGATGCCTGCCAGAATGCCTGGCTATTTTTCTGTTGCAGTTGTCATTATTATTTAGCTGGCCCTGGCTGGGTTCGAACCCGCCAGCCTCAGCGTATGTGGCTAGCACCGTAACCACTGTGCTACGGGCACCGAGCCTGCTGTATTATCATTTTAAAAAGAACAGTATAAATTCTTTATAGTAAATGCAAAGGAACAAAAGGAGAAAAGTAGAAATCAGCTGTAATTGAGCCAGCATCAATGAATGACCAATGTTAATGTTTTCTAAATATTTGGAACGTACCATTCTTGGCCTTGCGTTTTCTTTTGTGTATATGTGTGTGAATACAGATCCATCTTCTTAAAAACAAAGCTGGGATCATACTAATAAGTATACAGCTTTGTCATCTTATTTCTTGAACTTAATGTATTTTGAATGTATTCCTACCTCATTAAATATTCCTCTGTAATATAGTTTTAACTGATTATCTAATATAAAATTCATTTTATAGACCTGTCATATGCTTTTATTTATTTATTTTTATTTTTATTTTTGAGACAGAGCCTCAAGCTATCGCCCTGGGTAGAGTGCTGTGGCATCACAGCTCCCAACAACCTCAAACTCTTGGGCTTAAGTGATTCTCTTGCCTCAGCCTCCCAAGTAGCTGGGACTATAGGTGCCCACCACAACGCCCAGCTATTCTTTGGTGGTAGTTATCATTGTTGTTTGGCAGGCCTGGGCTGGATTTGAACCCACCAGCTCTGGTGTCTGTGACTGGCACCTTAGCTGCTTGACCTACAGGCACCGAGCCCATCATATGCTTTTAAATTTAAGTTCTTATTTGCTTTTGTTTACTATAACAAGCAATGCCATAGGAATTATTCTGGAACCTAATAATTTTCCATTCATTTTTATTAATATCTTCAGTATAAATTTAGATTTTGGAGTCAAAGGGTATGCAAAATTGTGTAGTTTTAAAATGCATTAATTTCCTTTCAAAAGGGTTATGTCAGTGTGTGTACTTTTTGCAGTATATGAGTGTCCATTTGCCAGAAACCTGCACCAGATAGTATTGGTTCTGAAAAGTCTTTTAGCAAAGCAAATGATACAGCAGTATTTAATACTGCTTTGCTTTGCAATTCTTTGTTTCATAGTAAAGCCGGCCATTCGTATTTCTTGCTTTGTGAATTGCTTATTTAATCAATCCTTTGCCCTTTTTCTGTCTTGAAGCGCTCATTGTTCTCGAATTTGTGTGGCCACAAACGTTCTTTGCCAGCTTGTAGTTCCCCTTTCAATTTGATAAATGATTATTCTCTTGCATTTTCCCGGAAAGCAATCCTGTAGTTCATGTCATCTATATATACCTGTGAGTTTCTCTCCCCCTCTTTAACAGTAATACCTAGCTGTTGATATTGTTGTTTGTCTCATTGTAGTGGCACTGTCAGAGCAGGGTGACATAATGGTGAAATAACATGGACATTTGTCTTCTTCCTTACCGTAATGACACTGTTTCTACTCCACAGAATCTGGTGAGTCACTGTAAAATATAATGTGTTTTGCGGTAAAAATATCCTTTTATTCTTCGCTTTATTATTTTTAAGATAAAACATTGTTTTTATCGATAATTGATTTTGAAATTTATCTTATGAGTATCTATTAGAAACTTACGATCAAGTTTATACCATCTGGTGCTTTATACTAATAAACTGCTTTACATTGATCTAACTCTTAGATGATCTGTTTTTTATTTTGATTATTCTTTATTTTGATTTTGACTATTTTGATTTTTTTTTTTTTTGAGACAGAGCCTCAAGCTGTCCCCTGGGTAGAGTGCTGTGGCATCACAGCTCACAGCAACCTCCAACTCCTGGGCTCAAGCGAGTCTCCTGCCTCTGCCTCCCAAGTACCTGGGACCACAGGTGCCCGCCACAATGCCTGGCTATTTTTTGGTTGCAGCCATCATTGTTGTTTGGCGGGCCTGGGCTGGATTCGAACCCACCACCTTAGGTTTATGTGGCTGGTGCCTTAGCCACTTGAGCCGCAGGGGCTGAGCCTTGATTATTTTTTAGTATTTTTAACAACTTTGTAGACTTATTTTGCTACTTTTTCCCTAGGTTGTTTATATCTATTTTCTTTATTTTTTATTATTTGTATTTTTTTCTTTTTTGAAACAGGGTCTCAGTCTGTCACCCAGGGTGGAGTACAATGATGTGATCTTACTGACTGTAGCCTCTAACTCCTGGGCTCAAGAGAGCCTCCTGCCTCAGCCTCCCAAAGTACTGGGATTATAGGTATGAGCCATCATGCTCAGCTGGGTCTATTTTCATTGAAGAATTGAGTGTAGCTTTCTTTTCAGGAGTTAATTTTTTTTTTTTTTTGAGACAGAGTCTCCCTATGTCACCCTCGGTTGAGTGTCATGGCATCATAGCTCACAGTAACCTCAAACTCTTGGGCTTAAGAGAATCTCTTGCCTCAGCCTCACAAGTAGGTGGGAGTACAGGTGCCTGCCAGTAATTCCCGGCTATTTTTTTTTGTCATTGTTGTCATTGTTGTTTTAGCAGGCCCTGGCTGGGTTTGAACCAACCAGCTCTGGTGCATATGGCCCCTAACCACTGAGCAAAGGTGCCAAGCCAAGAGTTAATCCTTGAAGTTTTTGTTTTTCTTATATTAACTTGAATATGGGGGTTTGGGAAATGTATCTTTTAATGTGACACATTACAAGAAATATAAAATAAAATCTTCAATGGCTGAATATGAAAACCTTTCTATTTTTGAGTATAAACAGGGGTCTCACCCTTGCTCAGGCTGGTCTCAAACTCCTACACTCAGGGGATCCTCCCGCCTTGGCCTTCCAGAGTGCTGGGATTACAGGAGTGAGCCACTGCACTAGGCCTGAGTCTTTTCTCTTTTAAAACTCTCTTTTGGCTCGGCGCCTGTGGCTCAAGCAGCTAAGGCGCCAGCCACATACACCTAAGGTGGCGGGTTTGAATCCCCAGCCC
>NW_003852446.1:1348614-1357518 GCF_000181295.1 Otolemur garnettii
CTCCTTTATCTTATGATGGCTAATTAGAAAGTAGAATAATCAAACTTATAATAAATACTTACATCTACTCCAATTTAAATTAATGTCATTGGTTTTTTTTATTAAATCCTAACTGTGTACATTAATGCAATCATGGGGTACAATGTGCTGGTTTTGTATACAATTTGAAATATTTTCATCAAACTGGTTAACATAGTGTTCACGGCATTTTCTTAATTATTGTGTTAAAACATTTATTTTCTACATTTGGTAAATTTCACATGTACCCTTGTAAGATGGACCATAGGTGTGGTCCCAGTGTCATTGTTATTATACTCTACCCTCTCTCATCTATTTCATCTGACTTGCCTAATCAAAATTTCATTTTTTTTTCTGCTGGAGGCTGATAGGAAATTTTTTATAAGGAAAGTCTACATGTTTGCAGTACCTTCCTCTTGGGACCAGTGGATTGATTCCCACAAATGCTGTTTGGGGAAAAAGCCAGGTCTTCCCTCCTTATGTCATCATTAGGGTCCTATTGATCCCCACTTTCCACAGCATCCCCAATTTATTACAACAAGACTGTTTGAAAACACTTTTAACTCAAATGCATGGACCCTATGGTACCACTGTTCATTCCATTTGTCATCTTGCACTACTATGTAATATTTGGCCCTCGCACATGACAAGTGCTCAAGGGTTGTTTATTATAATAATGTAAATTACAGATTTTTAATGAAAAATTGGAGTTTGTGTAGCTTTGGATGTATTACATGGTTCTAAAAGGTTTAGCTGGAAAATAATAATGACTGATTCTGGGATATAAAAATCTTTAATAAGAATTAGGATCTTATGGCTCGGTGCCTGTAGCACAGTGGTTATGGCGCCAGCCACATACACCAAAGGTGGCAGGTTCGAACTCGGCCTGGGCCAGCTAAACAACAATGACAACTGCAAGAACAACAATAGAATAGCTGGGCATTGTGACAGGTGCCTGTTAGTCTCAGCTGCTTGGGAGGCTGAGGCAAGAGAATCACGTAAGCCCCCGAGTTTGAGGTTGCTGTGAGCTGGGATGTCAAGGCACTCTACCGAGAGTGACATAGTGAGATGGTCTCAAAAAAAAAGAATTAGGATCTTCTTCACCACCTTTTATTTTAAATAAGATTTGAGCAATAGCAACATTTGTTAAATTTATTATGGACCAGGTGACATGTAATCTAAGTAAAAGACATGGATCTGCTGTGTAAGAGTTGGCACAATAATTGCAAAGTTTAGTAGCCCTGGCTACTCCCGGTGAGCTGAGGACTAGCCCTTCTTGCAAAATCCCACTTAGCCTGACTTTCCCTGTACTATTGGGCTAGGGCCAGTAGCTGCCTCATAGACTTTGTGAGTATCAAAGGGAGTCTGTGTGTTCTGTGCTTACATCGTTCGCGGCACGTAGTAGGCATTCACTGAAAGCTAACTATAATAATATCACTAATAAATTACGTTCACAGTTTGAGAAAAAAGTGGAGCAAATGTTGGTGAGCGGTAGAACACGAAGGCAGGCCAGGGGAAGCGAAGTTCCCATGTGCATGTCCACGAGGAGGCAGGGCCCTCTGAGTAAAGGCCCAGGGATCTGTGCCTGCCAGGAATCCTGCCCCGGGAAGGGTGACTCCCCAGGGCAGGGAGCGTGCTCCTGCCAGAGCCCAGACGAGGGGCAGCCTTCTCTGAAGTGAGCCCCCGGGGACCCAGGCCCAGCTCGTCGGGGCTGTTTGCTTCTTCCTTCTTTCCAGGTGCCCCAAGTCTGGCTTCTTCTGTGAGGGCGGGGAGCTACTCACAACGCAAGAAATACTCCGCTGCATGTGGGGGACGTCTAGGGACACCAACCATTACAGTACACGCGGACAGTCTTCTCCTCGGGGAACTATCGCGATGACGCTGACTGCTTCTCTGTCCAGGGTCAAAAGGCTGGCGCCGGGCCTCGTTACCAAGTCTCTGACCTGGATTCTTGGACTGGCTAGAGTGTCACACATGGCAGCTGAATTCGATCTTAGGTACCCACTGAGCGGCTCCCGTGGGGCCAGCACCCTGGTAGCCGGGGCACAAGTGTCCCTGAGAAGCCGGCTGTATGAAACTCACGAATAAGTAAGTAGAATACTGTACTTTGTTTTTAAAGATCTCCAAAGTGCCAAAGAACACAGAAGACACAGCGACTCGGTTGGTTTCTGCAGGAAGCGATGTTCTGAGGGGGTCTCGCACGAGCCGGGTGGGGGGCGGGAAAGACACCCCCCAGCAGGGCTTTTACGCAGACGCGGAGCAGGGGGCTGGGGGTGGGCACGGGGCGGGGCTGCACCAGGGGCTCCGGAGAAGCCGGAGAAGCAGGCTGCCACCAGACGGGAAAAGTCAACATGACTGACTTTTGTGTACTACAAAATTGTAAGTTCCTAGGGCGCAGGGACAATATTTAGTTCATTTTGTATTTCTCGTGGCCCATGAGTATCACAGGCCCAGCCGAGGAGTTGGGACTCCATCTGGAGACCAGTGACAAGCCAGTCAGACTTTTAAGTAAAGCCACTCAGGTTCGCTTGTGGGCCCAGGACAGTGCATGGGAGGGAGACGTGCCACGGTGCCAGCTGTGACCAGTTGGAGGGAGTCAGGGAGGACACGGGTGCCTCAGTCGTGGCAGTGGCAGGTGGCGAAGGGAGGACAGACTCGAGGAGCCTTCAGGAGGCAGAACCCACGGGCCTTCCCAGCCACCGATCACCGAGAGTGAGGAGGAGAGAACAGTGAAGGGCCACCGAGGCTGCCAGCCCGGGGAAACTGAGGGGCCGGAGGCACTTCTGCTCTGGGGATGGGCTGCAGGGGCCGGGGCAGGAGGGAAAGGACTGTGCCCAGCTCAGCTGGGGACACAGGGAGGACACAGGGCCCTGCAGGACAGGGCGGGAGGCAGCTGAGCTGCTGTCTGCTTCCCGTGGCCCTTCCCGCTCACCTGTCCAAGTCAAAGCTTGTTCCAGGGTCCCCTGGGTTCAGACCCCACGGACCGAACCTCCTGCCCCCTCCACCACCTCGTTCTCAGTCCCATCCTAAGGACGCTTTTGGTCTCAGCGCTTTTTCCATCATCTCACGTTGACGTTTTCTTTTCCTCCCGACCCTCTGGCGTCTGTCACCTCAGGAACTGGTTTTCGGGGTGCCGCCCACCCACCCCACACCCCCTTGCATTCTTTTCTCCCGTCTGCTCATAATTTGAAACACCGCAGAGCAGCGTATGACTAGAAAACCCGATGGAAATCCAACATGTCCTTCAGTCCAGGGCGGCACGAGGAAACCACGGAGGGCCAGAAAGGGCGGCAGGAAGTCCACGTCATCCCCTGTCGCCCGACGCTTACTGCCAGGCCCCTTCTCCAGCTTTCATTCACTCCTCATAGGAATTCCCGGTCACCTTTGTGGGTCCAGAGCCTTCCTGGCCCTCCCTTGGTAGGTCTAACAGCCCTAGATCAGGAAGGACAGGACACAGGATGCCCTTCCTGCCTCCCATGATCTTTCTGCTTCTGATTTACACCAAGGCCATTGCCACATTGAAACCGTCATTAGCCAACTTGGCTTCTCGGATGCAGCTACACTGACGCTTTCTCCCTCTTTCTCTCCCTCAGTCGTTCCTTCAGCCAGTCCCTGCAGTCACCACGTCCTTCCTCTGTCCTTTGTGTTTGTTGTGATTTCCTGAAGGTGAATCCTGTGAGCTTTCAGGGTTTGCCTTTAAACAACCATTATTCCAGATCTGTCTTGATTATCACCTCCTCCGAGAAACCCTTCCTTTCTTTCCCGTTTGCCGGAGAGTTTTAGAATTGCCTTGTGGAATCCGTTTGCTGTTTATTCCCTCCTCTTGCATTCTCACAGCATGTTGTACACGTTCATACACGCATTTATTGCCAACACGACTGACTTTTGTGTGCTACAAAAAATTGTAAGTTCCTAGGGCACAGGGACAATATTTAGTTCATTTTGTATTTCTCGTGGCCCATGAATGTTTGTTGAATAAAATGGAATTGACTATTCCTAATCACAAACTGGAGTTCTGAGAAGCCTGAAAGGGTTGGGAATGAAGTGTCTCCCCGCATTTCTTGCCAGGAAAAAAACAAAAACTGGAAGAATAACAACAAAAAAATCCTAACGTCCAGGATCTATCATAAACAAAGAATCCTAGCTATTGTGATAGTTTGGTCTCCAGCCTGCTATTTTAGGCCCTATTTTAAGAGGAGAAAAATCTTATGAAAATAGCATGTTCAAAAGGCTCATCAAATTTTGTAGGTTAATTAACAGCCATAACTGTTATGAACTTTGACTTATTTTTCACAGGCCTTTTTGTTTTAACTTCAGAAAATGTTAATTACTACTGCTTGGACATAAAAATTAACTCAGACAACCACAGTGAATGTAATTTTGCCAACATTGTATTTCTCAAGTGGGAATTTTTTTTTAAATTCTTTTTAATTTCAAAACCTTTAAGAGGTGCAAGTGTTTTTTGTTATGTGGATGAAATGTATGGCGCTGAAGTCAGGGCTTTCGGTGTACCTGTCACTAGAATAGTGTACATTGTACCCATAGGTAGATTTTTATCTCTTCCCCCCCACCCCCTTCCTTAGTTTCCAATGTCCATTATGCCACTTTATGATTATATATATATCCCTCATTTAGCCCCCACTTAGAAGTGAGGACACATGGTGTTTGTTTTTCCTTTCCTGAGATCCTTCAATTAGGACGATGGTCTCCAGTTCCATCCAAGCTGCTGCAAAAGACATTATTTCATTCCTTTTTATGACTGTATCCCACGGTGTGTATATATATATATACCACATTTGCTTTATCCACTCATTTGATGGGCACTTAGGATGCTTCGATATCCTTGCAATTGTGAATTGTGCCCAATTAACATTCAGGTGCAAGGTTTTACTTTTTTAGTAAAATGGCTTCTTTTCCTTTGAGCAGATACCCAGTAGTGGATTGCTGAATGTCATAGCAGGTCTACTCCTAGATCTTTGAGGAATCTCCATACGGCTTTCCTTAGTGGTTGTGCCACTTTACATTCTCGCCAACAGTGTATAAATATACGCTTCTCGCCATGTCCATGTGAATATCTGTTGTTCTTTGACTTTTTGATAATGGGCGTACTGACAGAGGGCAGGTGGTATCGCATTGTGGTTTTAATTTTCATTTTCCTGATGAATGGTGATGTTGTGCATTTTTTTCCATATATTTCCTGGCCATTTGTCTTCTTTTGAGAAAAAAATTTGTTGATTTATTTTGCCTATTTTTTGTTAGGGTTATTTGTTTTGTTCTTGCTGATTTGTTTGAATTCTGAATCTATAAAGAACTACACCCTTTGTCAGATGTATAGTTTGCCAGTGTTTTCTCTCATTGTGTAGGATGTCTGTTTTGTCTGTGCAAAACCTTTTTAGTTTAATTAAGTCCCATTTGTTTATTTTTGTTGGTGACATATTTGCTTTGGGGGTCTTACTCATAAATTCTTTGCCTCGGCCAAACTTCTAGAAGAGATTTTCTTATGGTGTCTTCTAGAATTTTAATTGTTTTAAGTCTTACATTTAAGTCTTTAATCCATCTTCAGTTAATTTTTGCATGTATTAAGAAACAAGAGATCCAGTTTCATGCTTCTGCATGTGGCTATCAGATAGTGTTAGATAGGGTTTTTGTACCTGCAAATAACACTTGTACCTTCCCCAGTACATGTATTTGTCTGCTTTGTTGAAAAAAAAAATCAGTTGACTGTAGCTATATGGTTTTATTCTGGGGTTCTCTATTGTGTTTTACTGGTCCTTGTGATCTCCCACATTCCTCTGTGTTCTCCCATGATCCTATCTGTTCTCCCACAATTCTTTTCTCTTCTTGTTTTTTTTTTTTTTTTTTTTTGAGATAGAGTCTCTCTACCCTTGGTAGAGAGCTGTGGCATCACAGCTCACAGCAACCTCAAACTCTTGGGCTCAAGCGATTCTCTTGCCTCAGCCTCCTGAGTAGTTGGGACTACAGGTGCCCACCACAATGCCTGGCTATTTTTAGAGACAAGGTCTTGCTCTGACTCAGGCTAGTCTCCAAGCTGTGTGTTCAGGCAATTCACCTGCCTCAGTTTCCCAAGTGCTAGGATTACAGGCATGAGCCACTGCGCTCAGCCCTCTCCCACAATTCTTTTTTTTGTTTTTTTTTTCTTTTTTTTTTTTTATTGAATGGTAACTATGTACATTAATGCACTTCTGGGGTACATTGTGGGGTTTTCACATGCAATCTGAAATACTTCCATCAAACTGGTCAACACAGCCTTCATGTCATTTTCTCAGTTATTGTTTTAAAACGTTCACATTCTACTCTTAGAAAGATTCACTTGTACCCCTATAAGATAAACCTCAGAAGTGATCCCTCCAAACCGCCTCCCTCCACCCATTCCCCCCTCCTTTCTCCCTCCCCCCTCCCCATATTCTTAGGCTATTTGGTTATAGCTTTCATATAAAAGGTATAAATTAGTTTCATAATAGGGGTGTGTACATTGGATACTTTTTCTTTTGTTTTTTTGAGACAGAGTCTCACTAAGTCACCATGGGTAGAGTCCCATGACGTCCCAGCTTACAGCAACCTCAAACTCTTGGGCTTAAGCAGATCCTCTTGCCTCAGCCTCCCAAGTAGCTGGGACTACAGGCGCCTGCTTCTACACCCAACTATTTTTTCATTGCAGTTGTCATTGTTGTTTTAGCTGGCCCAGGCCAGGTTTGAACCTACCACCCTTGGTGCATATGGGGCGCTGCCACTCCCACAATTCTTGATCTCTCCCAGAAGTCTCTGTTCTTTGCTCTAATTGTCTGCCCCCCATAATCATCTTAGGTACCTTGGTAAGAAGGCATGTGTGCAGGGGAAGGGAGTATAATCCTGGCCATAGGGCTATAGTCACAGTATTAATCAGATGGCTTAAAATGCTACAATAAGAAAGCAGAAGGCAGGCCAGGCACAGTGGCTCACACCTGTAATTCCAGCACCCTGGGAGGCCGAGGAAGGTGGATTGCCTGAGCACACAGCTTTGAGACCAGCCTGAGCCAGAGTGAGACCTCATCTCTAAAACATAGCTGGTGTTGTGGCAGGCACCTGTAGTTGCATCATTTTGGGAGACTGAGACTGGTGGATCACCTGAGCTTAGGAGTTGGAGACCAGCCTGAGCAAGAGTAAGACCCTGTCTCTGCTAAAAATAGAAAAATTGGCTTGGTGTGTATAGCACAGTGGTTACGACACCAGCCACATACACCAAGGCTGGTGGGTTCGAACCCAGCCTGGGCCAGCTAGACAACAATAACCACTGCAACAAAAAATAGGCAGGTGTTGTGGTAGATGCCTGTAGTCCCAGCTGCTTGGGAGGCTGGGGCAAGAGAATCACTTAAGCCCAAGAGTTTGAGGTTGCTGGGAGCTGTGACGCTAGGGCACTCTACCAAGGGTGACAAAATAAGACTCTGTCTCCAAAAAAAAGAAAGAAAAAGAAAGAAAGAAAGAAAGAAAGAAAGAAATAGACAGAATGTTGGGAGCTTGCCCAGGTGGTTGTGGTGTCGCCAGGGTGGCACTCACACATTTTCTGAGAAGAGGAAAAAGAGAGGCATATGAAGAGGGAGGGGAATTGGCTGAAATAAGAAATGTGTGGGCTTGGCACCTGTAGCTCAGCGGCTAGGGCACCGGCCACATACACCGAGCTGGCGGGTTCGAACCTGGCCAGGGCCTGCCAAACAACAATGACAACTGCAACAAAAAATAGCCGGGTGTTATGGCAGGCGCCTGTAGTCCCAGCTACTTGGGAGGCTGAGGCAAGAGAATCGCTTAAGCCCAAGAGTTGGAGGTTGCTGTGAGCTGTGAGGCTACGACACTCTACCCAGGGTGACATAGTGAGAGACTCTGTCTCAAAAAAAAAAAAAAAAAAAAAGAAAGAAAGAAAGAAAGAAAAGAAAAGAAAAAAAGAAAAAGAAATGTGTGGTTTAGGTGGAAAAATGGGACCCTGGAGGTATGGAAATGGTGGTGAAGAAGTGCAGGAACAGCCAAAGGCATTTCTCCAGATTATGAATCCTGGGGAGGAACAGATGACTGAATTCAGGTCCCATGGCTGAGGTGAGAGGAGCCATTCCTTGGTCTGCTCCATAAGACCTTTTATATTAGTCAGGGTTCTCCAGAGAAACAGAACCAATAGGATGTATGTTTAGAAAAAGATTTAAGGAGGTGGCTCCTGCAATTGTGAGGGCTTGGTAAGTCCAAAACCAGGAAGGTAAGCCAAAAGGATGGAGACCCAAGAAAGGGTTAGAGTTCATTATTTCTCGGTGGAACTCAGTCTTTGTTCTATTAAGGACTTCAACTGATAGAATAAGGCCCACCACCTTATGGGGGGTGGGGTAATCAGTTTTAGTCCATTCATTTAAACGTTAACCTTCTTTAAAAAAAAAAAAAAACTTTCACAGAAACATTCAGAATGATGTATGACCCAATAGCTGAGTACTGTGGCCCACCCAACTTGACACATAAAAGTAACTATCACATTTGGTTCCACCAAAGTTCTGTCTCTACCAGTTTTTTTGTTCTTGCCAACAGTCTACTATTCTTCCCCCAAATTCTTTGTCTTTCCTATTATTCTTCCCTTTCCCACGATTTTCCATTATCTCCTACAATTCCCTCTCTTCCAGCAAAATCTTTTCTATCTCACCATTCATTCTCTCCCATAATTCTTCATTTAACCACCAAAATTCCCTGTTCTCTCCCATAGTTCCTCATTCTCTCTTCAATCCTCCTTCCGCACACACAATTGTAAATTCTCCCAACAATTGTTTTTGTTTTTTTTGTTTTTTTGAGACAGAGCCTCAAGCTGTCCCCCTGGGTAGAGTGCTATGGCATCACAGCTCACAGCAACCTCCAACTCCT
>NW_003852446.1:1357635-1364570 GCF_000181295.1 Otolemur garnettii
TGTCATTACTGTTTGGCGGGCTTGGGCTGGATTTGAACCCGCCACCTTAGGTGTATGTGGCTGACGCCTTAGCCACTTGAGCCACAGGCGCCTTAGCCTGAACAATTGTTTATAACAGCAAGTGACTAACAATTTTGTGATTACACGTTTAAATATGTGTTTCTCTTACCTGCCTGTGAATTTTCTGAAGATGAAAATATATGTTATTAAGCTTTTTAGGCTCTATATCAGTGCTCCTAAAAATATATCACACCATAAGGGCCCTGTTTACACTCTAGGATTAGAAGAGGACCCTTCCTCAGAGGGCTAAGCAACTCATTTGTTTCTTCATCAAGAAAGCCTCCTTACTATGAAAAAAAAAGTCAAGCTAAATCACCCCTATGCTTAATGACATATCAGATTTACATTTTAGATCATGCTTTTTATCTTTGCTTGGACCAATAACTAGTAGTTCACAGACTGGCACTTGAGTGGCACTGATTTTGTCATTTACAGTCTCGTTTCTGGCGTGTATGAATGAACAGTCCCTAATAAGTCAGTAAGTGGACACTGAAGAAATAATGAAATTAATGAATCTTGAACGCTATTTGTTCAACAGCTACTGAAGCGCCAGGTACTGTGTTCACTGGGAATGCAAAGTTGGACAAACCGGTGAAAGCTCCTGCTCTCGGGGAATATACATTCTAGTAAACAATCAACCAACAATCCAATACAGTAATAATTTCAAATAGTGAGAAATGCCATGAAGAAATGAAACAGGTGATACTACATAGAGCTGGGGAGGTGAGGCTATTACTCAAAGTGTCTTTTATGGACCATTAGGTTTTCATCTCCTGGGCGCTTGCTTGAAATTCGGAATCTCAGGCCACACCCCAGAACCATGGAGTCAGAGTGTTGTATACCATGATGTGCAGGTGATCCTTATGCACAGATACAACTTGGGATATTGTTGTCAGGAAAGACGTTCCTGAAGAGGTGACAATTTAGCTGAGAATGGAATGATGAGAAAAACCAGCCATATAAAAAAAGATCTGGGAAAAGAGTAGTCTAAACAATGGGAACAGCAAAAGAAAACGTTCTGAGATAGGAATGAACAGGGGAAGACCAGTATGGGTGGAACAGAGTGAGAAAGGGACCTTGAACACTTTGCTATTTGACATTTATCGAAAACTCTATAATGAGAATTGATTTGGATGAAAAGTCCTACAGACAAGCCCTCTATTTCTACAAAGCAGAGGTACCAGATAAGTTTCTGTGTGCAGCCACTTTAGCCATCCTGCACTCACAACATTAATTGATAACAGAACTTTTTCCTTTTGAGCCTGGACAAAGCCCCAAACCTCAACATAGTTATTCAGGCTGCTACCATGGATAGTCCAGGCTTGACATCTGAGTTGAAACCTCTTCACCATCCCAGGGAAGATTATTTAAATACCACCCTGTATCAACACAGACCATTAAAGGCCTGAATACTCAAATGAAGAGAAAAGTTTTGATGGTTCACAGAATTAATTTAATGCACTGGGCTTCGGGGGTTTTTTTTGGTTTTTTGTTTTATTTTTAGACAGAGTCTCACTCTGCCACCCTGGGTTGAGTGCAATGACATCATCATAGCTCACAGAAACCTCAAACTCTTAGGCTCAAGCAATCCTCCTGCCTCAGCCTCCTGAGTAGCTGGGGCTACAGGCACCCACCAGGATGCCCAGCTAATTCTTTCTATTTTTAGTAGAGATGAGGTTTTGCTCTTGCTCAGGCTAGTCTGGAACTCCTGAGCTCAAGCAATCCACCCACCTCAGCCTCCCAGAGTGTTAGGGTTATGGGTGTGAGCCACCGTGCCAGGCCTAATTTAATGCACTGGGCTTTGTTATTGTAACCACAGTTTCCACTGAGGGGATCTGGGTGTAATTTCTCATGACATTTAGCCCCCACTCAGCTCACTACATCATCTTTATGAGAAAATGAGATTTCTCTCAGGACTAAAATTCAAGAAAACAGTGTTTCTATAAAAGCAAAACAGAGAAAACCAGTTTTTTTTTTGTTTTTTTTTTTTTAATGTGAGCACTGGAAACCTAAAAAGGATAGCTATTTTCTCTTTTCTTTGGCTATTCAAAAGGTTAGGGTCAAATTTCTGGCCTGCCTGTGACAAACGTTCCGGATCCACTAGAGTGTATTCTTAAATGTTAATATTAGCCTTGGCCACATGACTGTATTCTCCTTCCATTAACCCCCCCCTTCCTTCCACTATTTCTTTTATCTTGTAATGTCTATATTTTAGTAAGCTGCCTCAAATCATTTGGGGGAAGAAGGTGAGGTAGAACTACCTGCATAAAAATTAACTCACTCCTTTATACAGGCTGAATTGGGAGCAATTTCTTTGAGTCTATTTTTCAGGCAAAAGAATGACTGACAGTTGAAACATTTTATAAATGAGGCAGAGTTCTCAGGGTCAGAGTAAGCTTGATAAAATTGTTCTGTTGAAACTTGTTCTTTTCTCTGTGTCCCTTCTGGTGCAACATTTTGAATATTCTCATTGTCTTCAAGCCAGAAACGAAATGGAGGATGGGAAGAGAAGAAAAAAGAAGTGGTATGTAATCACAAAATCTTTATCGCTGGCGTACAAAGAAGCAAAGTGGCAAGTTTTGCTTTTGCAAAGGGAGGAAATTATATCTTTCTATACATGTGGAAAAGGGTAGATATTCGATGAAGATTTACTGAGAATTTCTTGTGTAAAGAAATGTACTAAGTACTATAGAAGTGGATTGTTACGTTTGCTACCCTAATATTCCTAATAATGGGATCAAGAAGACCTGGGATTACCAAGTCCTTTTCCACCCTTGCCCTATCTTCCCTAACTTTCTCATCATTTCTTGTCACGTGCGAACCCAAGTTGGGACAACTTCAGACTGTAAGTTCCTTGAAGTTTGTTTTATTTGTGAGGAGACCAGGTACTCAATAAATGTGACTCGAATAGTCAGAGATTCATGGACAGGGGAAGAAAACTGGTTATAACCTTTTCTCATTTTTGAAGTGAAACCAGAGTGGCAACGGAAGGAGCAAGGACAGAAGAGCAATCTCAGAGCATAGGACTGCAACCTGAGTTTCAGTCTAAGTGGGGGTGATACCTTGACAGGCCCTAGACAGCAAGAGGGCATTGGGTGCCCAGGAAAGGTCATCAAGAGGAGGCATCAGGAAGTGGAGGGATTCTGTTTACTCCACTCATCTGCCTAGCATTTCAGGTGGGCTAAGGAGTTAGAAGGAACACGGGTCCACAGCAAGAAACTCTGGTATGTTAGAGAAAACAACTGTTTTCAGCACATCAAGTCGCGGTGTTTGGAAATGGAAAGAACCTGATGAAAGTAATCTTTTAGATGAGGCTCTGAAGACTGCAGTCAGATTTCGCTCCTGCGGGCGCAGGGAGAGCAAGGTGATGGTCTGGGAAAGAGTTAGGGTTATAGCGCGACCACAGCTGAGCTCAGAGGAATGACGCAGGGTGGAGAGACAAGCCCAAGCCGAGAGCAAAGGCGTGGCTAGGACGGAGAAGAGGTGTGGCCAATGTGGAGGGCAGAGGCTGGCGGGGTCTGGTGGGGCGTGACCAAGGCGGTCTGTACCCACGGAGCGCAGTTGTCAGGTGGGGGTGTGGCCCGTGCTGTGGGGCGGGGCGCAAAGGGGCGTGGTTATAATGGCCCGGAGCGTGGACTGCGGTCCCGGGAGGCGAGCTAGCAGCTGGTTAGTGATCTGGGGAAATTCAGGTAAGGACCAACGGCTAAATGGGGTGGGGGCAACATCAGGGGCAGGCCGACCCAGACAGGGCCGTGGCCCTCCCCAAGGCACCTTGCTCCAGGTCCTGGAGCCCGGACAGCTATCAGTCCTGCGAGTATTGCCTGGGTTCCCCGGGGCGCCTCAGAGGACGGGGTGGGGCCCTAACGGGACATCGGCTTCCCTCATCCCACCCCTATTCTTATACTATGGGAGTCACTAGACAGATGCACTTCCTTTAGGGTTCTTTGCACTTGATCAGAGAACAGCTGCTCCAGACAGTTTATGGGGGCCGGGAGGGCAGCTTCTTGGGAAGGGATGTTGCCAGGGTTGGTTGAATCTAAATAACTCAGAAAGTCCAGCCTCCTGTAAAATAGCTGAAGACAGGGTAAAGACTACAAATCTAAGGTAGTAGTTCCAGAAACCGAGGTGCAGTAAACTTCTACATAGTAGCTCTCCCCATCCCGCTAACTACCCACCGGGCTGTGGACAGACTCACAGCCACCTTCAGGGCAGGGGATCAGCATCAGAGCTGTGCCTTTTGGACAAATCTGAGCTTTCTTCTCTCCGCAGTTCCTTCTTCCGGCTTTCTTCCTTTGTGCTCCGTCCTAAAGCTGGAGGAGAGGAGCCTCCAAAATACAATGTTGGTGGCTGTGATCCTTTGTGGCATTTCTTGTTAAATGCTTCTTCCCTGAGGCTGGTGGCAACTTGTTAATATTAATGTCAGTGCCCTCCCTGGTGTTTTCTCTGGGAAAGTTTGAGAAATACCGTAAGTTAATGTATACACCTTAGCTTGTCTAGAACTTGTTCTCTCTCAGCCACTGAAAACTACATTGCTTTCTGCTTCCCTTCTTCCTTTACTGTAATCTGGCCATCTCCACTCTGCTGTTTAAAACCCTTCCTGGAATATGGAGAAGAGAAAACCTATTTCTCTGGCTAGAGAAGCTGCTGCAGACCCTGCTCCTGAGCCGTCATCTCTCTGAGTGGCCCTGTTCTCAGATATGTTGGAAGTGGAAAACCTTTCCAATTTCTAGGACTTTCCACTTTTACTCAGGTATCTTTTGACCATGGTACCAGGACTCAAATTCACCAGCCCCAAGAAGCAAGGTACCACCATTCTTTGTGTCTGTGCATACCTGCCCTATTCTTGGAATTTACTGCTCACAGTTGGAAGGCAATAAAAGTTGAGTAAATTGTGAGTGAATGAGTGGATGTGAATATTTTAGATATTTGATGGAAAGGGGATGATGCATTTCAACTCACTGGCCTCACCAGGCAATTAGTTGCAGCACACAGAGCAGTTATTAGAAATATATTTTGAATGCGGGCTGGTGGCTCAGACCAGTAATCCCAGCACTCTAGGCAGCCGAGGCAGGTGGATTGCTTAGGCTCATGAGTTCAAGACCAGCCTGAGCAAGAGCAAGAACCCATCTCTAAAAAGAGCTGGGCGTTGTAGCAGGCACCTGTAGTCCCAGCTACTTGGGAGGCTGAGGCAGGAGGATCACTGGAGCCCAAGAGTTTGAGGTTGTGAGCTCAAACTAGGGCTACAAAATGAGACTCTGTCTTGAAAAAATAAAATAAGTAAATAAATAAATAAATAAATAAAAATAGCCAGGCATTGTGGTGGGTGCCTTGTAGCCTCAGCTACTTGGGAGGCTGAGGCAAGAGGATTGCTTGAGCCCAAGAGTTTGAGGTTGCTGCGAGCTATAACACCATGACATTCTATCCAGGGTGACTGAGTGAGACTCTGTCTCAAAAAAAAAAAAAAAAGAAAAGAAAAAAGAAAGCAAGAAAAAGAAATATATTTTGAAACCTTTAGCTACCTCAGATTGGGATCATGCATCCAGGGAAGAAGTGGGTGAGAGGAGGAAGCTAAGCTTTTCAGTCAAGATATGGCAACCTAACCTCTAATTTAGATTTCAGGGGATTGCAAAAGGCATGTTTTCTTTTGAAATCAGAGAAAAGAAAGGTTCAATCTGTTGAGAATCCAAAAATTGCTTATAATGTAATTGTAACCTTTGGTCAAAGAACATTTTTGTGCTCTCAATTTTGCATAAATATAAATGGCTTAATCACGCAGAGTTCAAACTATTTGTCATTTAATAAATATGTGATTTATGAATGATTCATTAAAGGTTTTCAGAATCTTTCCACATATTTCTAAGTCTACAAAAGAGCAGATAAGGGGCAGGTTAGTAAAATCCGAGTATATACGTACATAATCAGTGAGAGCAAAGGGCATATAGCCCAGAAAGCTCCTCTTTGGCCTTTGGAGCCCCTGGGCCCTTATCTGTGGACAGATTCCCCAGGAAATATAGTAATTTGTAGTTCATGGTTGTGTGCTATGTTTGATGGTTAAATGTTATTTTTGGTTTCACAAGCTTACATTTTGTGATTTCAGTAAGTTTAAATAACCAAGTCTAATTGGCCTTGAGTCTGCGCATAAATAACCTCATGTATTGTTAGCTATAATATAACCTAGCCTTAGCTAAAGTGAGTTTCCATTTTCCTGGTACCCTCCTCACCTCACTTTCCGTTCTCCATTCCTTCCTCCTTGTCCTCAACTGTTCGTTCTCCATTCCTCCCTCCATTGTCCTTGACTGTTCATTCTCAGTTTCTTGGCACCCTAATTTCTCCTTTTTGTCAACCTCCCTCCATACATCTGTAACTCCTGGGAATGGTGGTGGATTTTCCTTTTGTCTCTGGCTTGTGACTGCTCAGGCAGCACCAGAGGTGCAATGCCACCTCTGTCCTAGATGGTTTCTCTGGGCTGTCCCTTTGGCACCTCAAATCCAACATGATTAGCAGTGAGACCATCATCTTTCCTTTTCCTGTTTCTCATGCTGGGTTCTGTTTCTCGGTTCAGGGGTTCATCCTCCTTCTACCACCAGCATCGCTCCAGCCCTAAAATCATGAGGCTCTTTCTACTCCTTTGGTTGAGTACCAAATCCAATGTTTTTGTAAAATCAAAATGACTGTCTCTTTTTAAAAATATCTATTTCTTGAAGACAAAGTACCTTTGTCTATCTCTATAGTCCTGCCCAGTTAGTAATTCATATTCTCTCACTTAGATTATTATTATTTTTTATTGAATGGTAACTATGTACATTAATGCACTTCTGGGGTACAGTGTGGGGTTTTCACACACAATCCAAAACACTTCCATCAAACTGGTTAAC
>NW_003852446.1:1365278-1377126 GCF_000181295.1 Otolemur garnettii
AAGAAGAACATTTTCCAGCTCCATCCATGTGAACATGAAGGACGTAAAGTCTCCATCTTTCTTTATGGCTGCATAGTATTCCATGGTGTACATATAGCACAGTTTGTTGATCCATTCGTGGATCGATGGGCACTTGGGCTTCTTCCATGACCTGGCAATTATGAATTGGGCTGCTGTCACTTAGATTATTGAATATCATTTCAAACTCCACATGGCCAATGTTGAGCTACTAATTTCCCACCTAAAACCTGTTTTACCCACTGTCTTCCCTATCTCAGTTCACGGCAACTCTATTCTTCTAGTTGCTTAGGCCAAGAATCTTCCAGCAATCCTTAGCTCCTTTCACTTCTTACCAGCTGTATCTCCAAGACATCCAAATCCAACTGCTTCTTATCACCTCCACTGTAACATCCTTAGTTCAAGTTCCTGGATTATCCTGAAGGTCTTCCTCTTCTTTCCTGTCCCTCCCTCTGTATACTTCTCAGATGATTTTTTTTTTTTTGCTCCCATTATCCTGTAGGAATCTCTCAAGGGGATTTTTAATAGGACAAAATGAGTGTTCTTTTAAACATCAATCAGATTGTATTATCCCCTGCTCAAAAATTCCCATTTTCTCTCCATTGTACTTTGAAGTTCTCAACCTGGGGCAACTCTCCCCCACCCCCAGAGGATTGCTGGTGATGTTTTAGACACATTTTTTCTTATCACAACTCTTATGTAGGGTGCTCCTTGCATCTAGTGGATGCTAGCCAGTAGGGGTGCTGCTAAGCACCTGCCAATGCTCAGGACAACCCCCAACAACCAGGGATCATCTGCCCAAAAATGTTAACAGTGTCAAGGTTGAGGAAACCCTGACTTGGAGAAAGAACCTATATAACAGCCCAGAAGTCTCCTTGACCTGGCACCCATTACCTCTGGACTTCGTCTTCTACTCCCTTCTACCCAGTTCACTCTACATCTGCTATATTGGCCACATTACTATCCCTCAAAGGTGCCAGACATGCTCCCACTTCAGAGTCTTTTTCCCAGGCAGTTCCCCTCGCCACTGCCTGGAATTCCCTACCTCCTTTAATCCTTTGGCCAGATTTCACCTTCTCAATGAGCCCTCTCTTGAGCAATATATTTGAAAATGCAATACCCCCTCTCCAGTGGCACTCCAAATTTGCCTTACCCTCCTCTACTTTCCCCTGGACATATTCTAATTGTCTCTATAATTGCCTTCTTTATTATGTTTGTTGTTTATTATCTGTATCCCCCACTAGAATGTAAGTTCCACAAGAGTAGAGACTTTGTTCTTTTCCCCAGTGAGCCTAGAACAGTATCTGGTATCTAATAGCTGTTCAGTTGATATCTTAATGAAAGAAAGAATAAATGAGTGATGGATTTAATGAACAGTGATTGAAGGAATCACCTTCTCCTTGACTTTCCTGGCTCCATTCCTTGCCCACTCCCATCTATCTTGTGCTCTGCTGTCAGAGTCATCAGAAAGCATCAGTGCTTCCTGCTACACACATGGAATAATAGCTGAAAGCCTTCCAGTCTCTTGGAAATTCATAGTCCCCAAATTAATCTCAAACCCTCATGCAGCCCCACTTTCCACTGCATGTTTTGGGCATCTACTTGGCCAATGCATTAACAGATATTCATACAGATTTGGAATAATGGTATGTTCAGACATATGCTTGGCTTTGCGTCAATAAAAAGGTTTGGGCCAGATCTGCTCAAGCCTGTAGTCCCAACTACTTGGGAGGCTGAGGCAGGAGGATTGGTTGAGGCCAGGAGTTCAAGACCAGCCTAGGCCACATATTCAGATCCCATCTCTTAACAAAAAGATTTGGGATTTTTTTTTTGTTTTTTGTTTGTCTAGGGGACACAAAAGGAAATCTTCAGAGTCAGGGTCCCCTGTAGGTAAGATCAGCAACAACATTCTTTTATTTTATTTTTTGAGACAGTATCACTTTGGCACCCTGGGTAGAGCACCATGGCATCATTGTAGCTCACAGCAACCTCAAATTCTTGGGCTCAAGAAATCCTTTTGTCTCAGCCTCTCAAATAGCTGGGACTACAGTTACCTGCCAGAACACCTGGCTAGTTTTCTCTATTTTTAGTAGAGACAGGGCCTCACTCTTGCTCAGGCTGGTCTCAAACCCCTGAGCTCAAGCAATCCACCCGCCTCGGCCTTCCAAAGTACTAGGATTATAAGCATGAGCCACTGAGCCCAGCCAGAGATCAGCAAGATTCTGGGGGACAGAGTTGAGACTTCTGAACCACTGCAGGCAGTCCATCACTGAGTGCTGGGTTTTGTGGAGGACAATAACTGAGAGAGTGGGGATAAAGTTAGGCTCTCTGGAGCCCTCCTGCTCCTTAGCCCTGTATGGGAGAAACTTCCTCTGGGCCAGGTGTCATTTACTGCCAGCCACCATATTGCACACAAACAGCCTCACTGCAGGGTGTAGGGCAGTCCCTAAGGCATGACTGTGGCCTGGCAGTCAGCCCCAGCCTGCCACACCTCAGTACTTTCCTGACAGCTATCTGTGGAGCAAAGCTCTGGGTCACTTCTCAGACTTCTCTGGGTGCCATGCTAACAGGCCTCAGAACCCCCACATAGTCTCTTGCATAGGGCCCTGTTCGTGTCTAATCATTTGTTGGTACACATCTCTTGGCTGGTGGGCATGCCCTTGGCCTTAATCACAAACTTCCCTTGGAATGCCAAGCCAGCAGATCCTTTTTGTTGAGTATACATTGTATTTGGTATCAATCTTTCTGAAAGTTACTAAGTCTCCCTTTCCAACTAGATTGTAAGCAAGAAAGGAGGCATTTTCCACTTGATTGCCCACATCCTCCTGACACTGAAATTGTTAATTGAGTAAACCTAAGGGTCTGTCCATTTCCACCTTAGTTGTCTTCTCTGAACTTGGGGCCTAATCACTGTCCCCCACATTCTCACTATCTGTGAAGTTTCCCTGTTTATCCCTCTGCCATTGCCCCCTGTTGAAATTGTCTTCCTCCTGTGACACGTGGGTCACATGCCACCCCTTCTTGACACTTAGAGCCTCTGCCCCATATGTTTTCATCACACTAAATCAAGGCTGCCATTGGATCTGCCTTTGATTGAGAAATATCTGTTTAATTATGCTCCGTAAAAAAAGCCAGCTGCTGAAGGACCAGTGCTGTATGATTCTGCTTCTAGGAGGTAGGGAGAGGAGGCAAATGCACAGAGATGCAAAGTAGAAGCAAGGTTACCAGGGCCTGGGAGGATGGAGAAGGAGGAGCTGTGTAATGAGTACAGAATTTATGCTGGGATAGGTATAGATAGCAGTGACGGTTACACAACACTATGACTGGGTTTAATGTCACCAAATTTGTACTCTTACGTTTGGTTAAAATGATAACTATTATGTATACTATGGCACACTTTAAAAAAGGTGACAGAGGCTCGGCGCCTGTGGCTCAAGCAGCTAAGGCGCCAGCCACATACACCTAAGGTGGCGGGTTCGAATCCCCAGCCTGGGCCCGCCAAACAGCAATGATGGCTGCAACCAAAAAAAAAAAAAAATGGCCGGGTGTTGTGGCGGGCCCCCTGTAGTCCCAGCTACTTGGGAGGCTGAGGCAGGAGACTCGCTTGAGCCCAGGAGTTGGAGGTTGCTGTGAGCTGTGATGCCACGGCACTCTACCCAGGGGGACAGCTTGAGGCTCCGTCTCAAAAAAAAAAAAAAAAAAAAAAGGTGACAGAGACAGAGAGAGAAAGAGATTTGTTTAAATAGTGTTTCCTTGTAGATTTTGAGCTTGTGGGAATAGGGAAAGAGCATGACTTTTTCATCTTTACACAAGCAAATTCTTGACATGAGATAATCGTGCACTATTGCTTCAGTTCAAGAATGGAAGGCAGCGGAAAGGAAATACCAGTTAAGGCAGAGTGTCTCCATACCACTTAGCAGTTTTTTAAATTTCGTTTTAGCTCAAATCAGTTTTATCAGAGGGAATGCCGAGGAGTTGCAATTGTTTGATATTGGCTTTAAAAGAAAAAGAAAATCATTACATTAAAAGTCATCCAGAACTAGCACTCTGGGAGGCTGAGGTGGGTGGATTGGCTGAGCTCAGGAGTTGGAGACCAACCTGAACAAGAGTGAGACCCTATCTCTATGAAAAATAGAAAAACTAGCCAGGGATTGTGGCAGGCGCCTGTAGTCCCAGCTACTCAAGAGTCTGGGGCAAGGCGATTTTTGAGTCCAAGAGTTTTAGGTTGCTGTGAGCTATGATGATGCCATGGCATTCAACCCAGGGCGGCAAAGTGAGACTCTGTCTCAAAAGAAAAAAAAAGAAAAGAAAAATAGCAGAATTGTAGCAGCCCATATAGCCTATGGCTAGGAGGAGTGAGAGTTATAAGAAATACCTGTAACAGAACACCTTGGTGAAAAGGGCATGGAGAGAGATTTAGTTCTAACTAGCATGAGAGAGTTCCCGAGATTGAGAGCAGTGGTGAATTGGCAGTCTCTATACCTGTGGTGTTGAGAGGCACGAGCTCAGCCTTATATTAGGCTGGAGGAGACAGCAGTCCGGGGTATGTGCATTCTATCATGGACACGCTTACTCTGACTCTGTCTCCTCTCCTGCCTGCAGGACACCAGCAGGGCGTCTCTCTGCTGAAGATTACCAAGCTCTGCTAAGGACTAAGATCTATCTGTTCTAAGAAGACTGCTTTACTGTAAGATACTCTCTCTCTCTCTCTCCAGCTAAAGTAGATAGCCCTCAGGCACCTAAGAGAAACTGTTCCTGAGCAAGGTAGCTTAGTGGTCCACGTCCGGAACCTACCTCAGTTGGGCCCGAGACCTGGCCAGTCCTGTGCCCTGACAAGTGGTGTCAGAAGCAGATCCTGACACAGAATCAGATTCTGAATTGAGCTCATTGATGGTCTCTTATTCTATAAGCCAGCTCAGTCAATTCAGGTAAGGAAGGTATTTGAAAACAAGGTGCTGGCTCGGTGCCTATAGCTCAACCGGCTAAGGCACCAGCCACGTACACCTAAGGTGGCGGGTTCGAATCCCCAGCCCGGACCCGCCAAACAACAATGACGGCTGCAACCAAAAAATAGCCGGGCGTTGTGGCGGGCGCCTGTGGTCCCAGCTACTTGGGAGGCGGAGGCAGGAGACTCGCTTGAGCCCAGGAGTTGGAGGTTGCTGTGAGCTGTAATGCCACGGCACTCTACCCAGGGGGACAGCTTGAGGCTCTGTCTCAAAAAAAAAAAAAAAGAAAACAAGGTGCTATTCTTTGGCTCAAGATATGACCAAGACAATCCCTTGAAAGTTTATTACTAGTCTGTGTTTGAAATTGAGTTAAACTTTTGCAGGTCTTAAATAAGGTACTTTTTAACTTATAAGCTCCCTTCAAAAATGTGTGCACACCAACACACAAAACTATAAACAAACTGATTTTAACTTTGGTTTGAGAGTTTCAAACACCTTTGGGCAATGCAGATGACTTTAGATGTTACCAGCCTAAGGACCCCAGGTAGAGAGTTAGGCAGAGGTGGAGAGCCTCCGTGGTAACCACTAACTTCCTACCAGTCCCCTTTCTTGTGACTTGAGTTCCTTGTGTCCGTTTGTAAAGTGATGTATTAGCACACTGATACATGCCATAATACTTGTCTGGGCAGATGGCTTGTTGATAGCTCTGCTGGAGACCTCCTTTATTCTTTGAAGGGTTGTGACAAGAAATAATTCTGCTTTCTGCTTTCCTTGGACATAGCTCACCAGGTGCGATTTTCTCTCTTTTCCCTTGGGTATAGCCTTCTCCCCTTTGGCTCAGATGGAGCAGGGCCAAGGACAGCAGTACAGTGGCTTACTAGCAGGGGTGTGCACAGAGAGGGGAGGAGTGTCGCCTCCTTGCTCAGCAGCACCAGGGATTATGATGTGGGTGTTGTATCTTACACTCTTCTTGGAAAGATGGTGTGAAGAAATAAAGTTCAGATCTGTAAGTGAAATGTGTCAAGGTGAAAAATGTAGAGAAGAATCTAAATTAATGTTTTATTTGGGAAGCACGGATTGCCATTTAAGACATACACACAGACCAGGTGGTCTTCAGTATGTCCGAAGAACAAAGAGAAGGCAGGACGTTTTATAAAAAGGAGAAATGTCTTGAAAGAAAGTTCATTGGCACTAATAATGGGGGGAAGTGGCAAACTCTGATCGGTGTATGGTGACAGTGGGTAAAACTAGTCTTAGAACTGCAGCAGCTTGTTTCATAGCTATTACAAGAACTGTTTTCAGGTTACAGCCGGCAGTTTCGGCAGCGAGGCTTTAGGAAAATTCTCGGAGCATGTGCTCTGTGTCCCAAGGGATCAAGTTCTTCTCCCCACCCCTTGAGTCTGATTTATTCGATGTGACAAGAATGACCCAGTCTGTATAATCAGCTTTCACAAATGTGTCTTTCATGCTCCTCAGTTTCTCTTTTTGTGCCTTTCGGCACTCCTCCCCCGCCTTTCCTGCAAGCATGTCCACACTGCTGAGAGTCATACGCGAATGTTCTGCTTTGAACTGGCTTGCTAAAGTAAAACTATGTAACATAAAATGAACCTTTTCAAGGGTACAATTCGGTGGCATTGATAATATTGTCAGTGTTGTACAACCACCACCTCCCTCTAGATTAGTTCCAAAGATTTTTCATTATCCCAAAAAGAAACGCTGTAGCAACCTGGCAGACTGGGTGTGTGTGGGGGGGTTCCTCCTCAAGCCAGGGTCAGGCAGACAAAGGGAGAGAAGGGCTGAGAAAATCACACACACACAGTATCCTGACCCCAGTGAGAGCACACAGCACACACACCGTGCCAGCCCCTCCCGAGGCTAACAGGCCCAGGCCTCAGGGCTGTATTTATTTAGAAAATTTCGGGCGTGTTCTTACAAGGCAAAAAGTGAAAAGGTAACAGTTTCATGCTTCAATGAAACAGGCAGTTCTTTGTTTAGGGAAGAAAGTTCTCATGCTGCAGGACAAGGAGTGCTAAGCTGCAAATTAAAGAATACTTGGGGGGGGCAGTGTGAAGATAAGGAAGGAAAGTCTCAGCTTTTTTTTTTTTTTAGAGACAAAGTCTCAGTTTATCGCCCTCAGTAGAGTGCTGTGGCATCACAGCTCACAGTAACCTCCAACTCCTGGGCTTGGGCGATTCTTTTGCCTCAGCCTCCGAGTAGCTGGGACTACAGGTGCCTGCCACAATGCCCAGCTAGTTTTTTGTTGCAGTTTGGCCGGGGCTGGGTTTGAACCCGCCACCCTTGGTAAATGGGGCTGGCGCCCTACCCACTGAGCCACAGGCGCTGGCCACCAAACTACTTTCTTATCTACTCTGCTGGACATTCCAACCCCCGCCCCCCATCTCCAGCAGAGGCATGTGTGCACTGCAACAGCGGGACCTGAAACTCATGGCCATAACCTGCTGGAGATTTCAGGGGGGAAAGTCAGCCTATTCTAGCTTTCACCCACAAAACTCCACACCCAGTGAGTGCTCACTCCCCTTCCCTCCTTCTTTCAAACCCTAGCACTGAGACTCTGCCTTCTGTGTCTGTAGATCTGCCCATTCTCAGTAGTTTGTGTGAATGGAATCATGTAATATATGACTTTCGTGGATGGCTTCTTGTACTTAGCACTAGGTTTTCAAAGTTCATTCACATTACAGCATGTGACGGGACTTCACTTCTTTTTATGCTCTTGGTCATCTTTGCACCACGGGACCCAATACAGTCCTGGAGCAAAGGAAATGACAACAAATGTGGAAAATTCAAACAGGCAGAATCCCAGCCCTGTAAGACCAGGTGGCGGGCATTCCTACATTTGACTCTATCACTACTCAGGAAGCTGAGGCAGGATGATCTCCTGACCACAAGACTTTGAGTTTGCTGTGAGCTATGACACCATAGCACTCTATCCAGGGTGACAGAGTGAGACTCTGTTTCAAAACAACCGACAGAGACAGACATGGTTCCTACCACCACGGGGCTTAGATGCTGGGGAGGATGGTGTCAGGAAGTACATTCCTGGTAGGTATTTTTCATTCAATGCTGAGCTGACCTGGTAAGCATGAGGGAGTGACATGGAAGTCCGTCACCTGGAGTGAGGGTAGAAATTCACCAGGCCCAGATGGAGGGAGAGGGTCCAGGGAAGGAAGAACATCTGCACAGGCTGGAGTTGGAAGAAGTAAAGCCCATGTGGCCAGCGGGCATGATGCTGAAACCTCAGTAGGGCCAGGGCACATGGCCTGGCAGCCACCACTCTGTAAAGATTGCTCAGATCATGTCCCCAACAGCTGCCTAAACACATCTGAAGTACTCACACTACACACTTCAAAATCTGTAGTGGAAGGTGGCACCTATGGCTCAAGGAGTAGGGCACCAGTCCCATATACTGGAGGTGGTGGGTTTCAAACCCAGCCCTGGCCAAAAACTAAAAAAAAAAAAAAAAAAAAAATCTATAGTGGAAAGAATGTGTAATCAAGAAAAAAGAGTGTTTTTTTTTTTTTTTTTTCCATTTTAGAGCATGTTTGTTCACATGGTACAGGGATGGGAGCTTTCAGGGAAAGTGAATGAAGCAGTTTGGGAGTGGGGATGGATTGAGGGCAAGCGTTTAAAGTCAGTGTTACAGTATGTCAGGACACCACAGTGAGTACCTTGAAATCATCATCTCAGTCTCAGAAGAGACTGTCACTGAGAACATGTGAGAGGTAGAAAGGGTTCGGGAGTAACCTTGTTCATTTTCCCAATGTTCGAGGGCCTTTGCCAGTGTAACACTAAAACTGGCAAAGAATCACAGATTATATCTAAGCTTTCATTTCAAAACCGCCCAGGACTATTTTGGCAGGATGCATCTTGGGTTCTTTTTAAGCAATCTAGACACAGATGACTGTTTTTATCCCAGCTGCTTGGAGGCAGCTTTAATCTTGGGCATCTTCCTACACGTGGACACCATGTGGGGTGTGGATACCTAGTTGGGGTTTCAGAGAGCGATTTTGTTTTCAATTTTCAGAAACGGTACAGTAAACAGTTTTTTTTTTCCATTCCTGTGGCTAAAGAGAATCTTTTCTCTGGATCTCTGGTATTTGCCAGCCCCAGGGGACAGGCAAAGCATATGAGTCAGTGGTCAAGACCCTCCCTTCCCTCCACAGAGGGGACAAATGAGTTTGAGGAACAAAAGTGAATAACTCTTGACTCCCATTTGCCCTCCCCCACCTCGGGGTGTGTACTGCTAGTCTGAATGTTGTCCTCCTTAGAGGGTTCCCCAAGATCTTAACTCTCGGGTTTTATAGTCTTTCCTCTTCTATCCTCCCCCCTCGAGATTATTAGGTTCCTGCAAGCTATTCGGGAGCTGATCAAGATTTCAAGCTAAAGATGGTGGTGATGAACAGCCTGAGGGGGATTCTTCAAGCAGCTCCACACAAATTGCTGTGGAGAAAGTTCCAGATTCTGAGGTGCATGCCAGCAAGGCTCTGCAGCCTCTACACGTGCACTTACAAAACCCGGAATCGAGCCTGTGAGTACACCACTTCCTTAAAGAGAGAAAAAAAAGCTTGCTGGCTTTAAAAAATGACCCAGTGTGTTAACAATTTGTAGCTGTGGTGTCATTGCCAATCCGACCCAGGATTATATATGCCTTATGAACTGTGAGAATAACTCTTTCTCTGTTGATTCATTGAAATAAATGTGGGGTGTGCTTTTTTGACTAATTTTAGCTTGTAAAATAATGTCTTCCAGAAACTGTAAGAGAGATGGCCCAGTTTTAAATATTTTGGAACCTGTTCTTTATCATTTCTTAGTAATTGTCTTTTTTTTTTTTTTTGCAAAGCTTGATTCATAGACTTCAAATTCTTTGTGTGAATCTCAGTTTCTGGAAGTTGCATAGTAATGTTTACAAATAGTGAAGTAGCCTAATGTTCCAGCATATTCTGGCCCAAGTTAGGAATTGGAGAATTACTTCTAGCTGACCATTTTCCAAGTGTGTGCTCAGCTGTCAACATGGAAGATCAAGCTTGGCAGCAGATGGTCTCCCTCAAACCTCTTGCCTCTCGTTCCCCTCCTGAAATTACAAGAGACCGTCCATGTCTGGATGTTGCCAGGATTCTCCACCAAGGCGCTCTTGACTTTGAGGTTGAATCATTCTGTTTTCAGGGGCTGTCCCATGTACTGTAGGGTGTTTACCATCACCCCTGGCATCTGTCTACTAGCTCACGTGCAGTTATAATAACCAAAAACGTCTGCAGGCATGACCAAACAAACTCTAGGGGACAAAACTGCCCCTTGGTTTAGAACCATTTGGAAGATGGGAGAGGATAATGAGTGTATTTGTAGAGAGATAAGTGTGAGTTTACAGAGTGATGAAGCGGCTGAGTGGTGATTTATCATTACAGAGGAATCTTTCATGTTCTCTAGTATCTAAAAGATATTGACAGAGTTTTCAAATTTGGGGCTACATTGAGGTCTGTTTCTCTCCATTTTGTGTTTACTCTCTTTGATCCCTATGCCAGTGGTGCTCAACCTTCCTAATGCTGCAATGTATTTTCATTGTTAAAAGGAGTCACGACCCACAGGTTGAGAACCGCTGCCCTATGCATATAATGAAAAGAATGGGTAAGAACGGAATGGTTATATACTAGTAATGCCAATTTAGCTAAATCCAAGGACTTGAAACTGCTCTATAAATACATTTTTATTGTAAGTTTATTTTGTTTCCTTCAACATTGGCTGTGTTGTTATTAGAAAAAAACTGGCCAGAGGCATAATAAATTGCTGGTTGCTGGGTGTGGCTTCCTACATGCATGCCCACATCCTACCAGGACTGACTTATTCTAAACACTGGTACTTTGTGGTCTAAGGCTGGAAAATATTAGTCATATTACCTAGTTACTAAAGTTTTCCTCTTTTTTGAACAGAAAGTTGAAATTAAACCTCCACTATGCTTATGCCATTCGGGGAGTTTGCTGCTTTTAGTGCTGACAATAAAACAAGCAGTAGCGGCTTATGGAGGCCAAGGCTTTAGTTAATGAATTTCCCACATCATATGACATGTTCTTGTTTCTGAGTTACTAAAAAAAACAGGTGACAGTCACCCTTTGATTTTGTTTGTGGCATGTTATGCTGTCCCTACCTGCTTTCACCCAGGAGAATATTCTGGTCTTCACTGCCCTAAGCCGTTGAACATGTCCTATTCTATGTTCTAGATGCTCATCTGATCACTTGTGAAGACAATATTCATTGCTTCTGGCAGCTCATTACCCCAGCAGAAGGCTCAGTGTGCACTTGTGACCAAGAATGACCTGAGATTCTGAAGGGTTGGAAAAGATAACTTGTTAGCTGGGTGTGGTGGTGTGTGCCTGTAGTCCTAGCTGCTAAGGAGGCTGAGGCAGGAGGATCGCTTCAGCCCAGAAGTTGGAGGCTGCAGTGAGCTATGATGACACCACTACACTCTAGCCTAGGTGGCAGAGCAAGACCCTGTCTCAACCCCTACCCCTTGAAAAACTCCCCCCCAAACACAATGAAACATAAAAGTAAAGGAAAGGTAAATCTCAAAGTCCTTAACTAATGCCTGCCATACTGTGGACTCAGTGTTGGCAGCTCCTTCTAGTAAGATGGTTGTTTTCATCATCACCACTTTTTTTGAGACAGAGTCTCACTTTGTTGCCATCAGTGGAATGCTGTGGTGTCATAGCTCACAGCAACCTCAAACTCTTAAGCTCGAGTGATTCTCTTGCCTCAGCCTTCCAAGTAGCTGGGACTACAGGCACCTGCCACAAGGCCCGGCTACTTTTAGAGACGAGGTCTTGCTTTGGCTCAGGCTGTTCTCAAACCTGTGAGCTCAGGCAATTCACCTGCCT
>NW_003852446.1:1378489-1379576 GCF_000181295.1 Otolemur garnettii
AAAAAAAAAAAAAAAAAATCAGTGATCAGTGTATGGAAGATATATTTTGGTTTGGCCAAAAGACAGAATGTTTTGAAGCAGAGGCTTATAGGTTATAGGAAGGTTTAATGACTTTTTGATTTGTGATTGATTAAAGACGTGGGATGTTTTAAGATAAAGAAGTCTGTTAATTAGAAACAAGGCACATTACACAGATTCAGGTGATCTATTAAGCAAATTGATGGCTTGTAGATGTGATCTAACCTTTGTTTTGTACTGCCTTAGGTCTTGTTAATAATTTAGTATTTTGTTGCTGCAAAGAGTCTGTTTGACCTGTCTTATGATTTTTATTTTAATATTAATATTTGTTGGATGGTCAGTGTGATATAAGGGTAGAAAGCCTTGGTATTAACTTGTTTGGTTTTCTCTATGAGCAAAATAGGTCTTTAATGCCTCCTTTGTGCCTGGTACCAAATTTAGCCCTGGAAGCTGTGGAAAAAAATTAGGGCATAAGCCTCATGGGCTTGGAGTTGACACAGGCCCTTTGAGCAGATAAAGCAAATACACATTACATGAGGAATGGTTGAGGGTTAAATGGTGTGAAAGTGAAGTCAGTTCAGCAAAGGCAAAGATCAAAGTGGTTGGAGAAAATGTCATTAGAGAGATAAGACTTGAGCCGGAAATGATTTCCATAAGTGGTAGGAGAATGAAGGGCATTCGAGCACAAACGAGAACGGGGATAAGTCCAAGTCAGTGGGCAATTGTGAGAAAAGTAGCATGCCAAGAAAAGCAGCATGGGAAGCCCAGAGCTTGGGAGGAATGAGAAGTGGGATTAGATAAGTGAGGTGGGTTCCTAATGGGAAAACCGGGCACTCTTGGATGCAGAAGTTACAACTCGGTGTACTGTCTTTAACACAGGAGAGACATGGCAAAGGTGTAATTTAGGAGAACTGCTGAGTGACAGAACCCAAGTGAGGGGATGAGAGAGGAGGAAAAGCCACAGGAGACTTTGTATGAAGTTTGGGGTGTGGGGGCCTGAACCAGGCTGGTGGTCATGGGTGGGGTGAGGAAGAGATAAACCTGAACTATTCTGTTTTTTTTTTTTTTT
>NW_003852446.1:1381540-1389229 GCF_000181295.1 Otolemur garnettii
TCACCCTGGGTAGAGTGCCGTGGCATCACAGCTCACAGCAACCTCCAACTCCTGGGCTCAAGCGAGTCTCCTGCCTCTGCCTCCCAGGTAGCTGGAACTACAGGTGCCGGCCACAAGCTATTTTTTCTGGTTGCAGCTGTCATTGTTGTTTGGCGGGCCCAGGCTGGATTCGAACCCGCCAGCTCAAGTGTATGTGGCTGGTGCCTTGGCCTCTTGAGCCACAGGCACCGAGTCCATAGCTGTGTATGTTAATGCAATCATGGGGTACAATGTGCTGGTTTTACATACAATTTGAAATATTTTCATCAAGCTGGTTAACATAGCCTTCGTGGCATTTTCTTAGTTATTGTGTTAAGACATTTATATTCTACACTTAGTAAATTTCACATGTATCCTTGTAAGATGCACTAATTACCCTCCCTCCACCCATCTTCCCCCTTCCCTACCCCTCCCCTTTCTCCTTCTTCTTGGGCTATAGTTGGGTTATAGCTTTCATATGAAAGCTAGAAATTAGTTTCATAGTAAGGCTGAGTACACTGGCTACTTTTTCTTCCATTCTTGAGATACTTTGCTAAGAAGAATATGTTCCAGCTCCATGCATGTAAACATGAAGGAGGTAAAGTCTCCATCTTTCTTTAAGGCTGCATAATATTCCATGGTGTACATATACTTTGGTTGCAGTTGTCATTGTTGTTTAGCTGGCTCGGGCCAGGATGGAACCAGCTAGGCTTGGTGCATGTAGCAGGTGCCGTAACCACTGTGCTACAGGCACCGAGCCATCAGCTTCCTATTTTTGAGGGAAACCATGAGCAATTACCAGGAAATTATTTTAATCTGTGTTTTTGCTTAAATGGAGGAAGAAGAGGGGAGAGGAAAACAAAAGTGTGAGTTTATCTTTGGCAAAATGCTAGCTTCACTCCAAGAACAGTGACCAACACCCCCCCTTCACCCCCATGCCACCCTACCCCCCTCCACAACCTCCCTGCCATGGGAGGATAGATGGTTTGGGTTAATAAAGGAGGAGGTAGCAATGGAAGGGATAGGCTGAGTTTTCTCAAGCTGGTGTTTGCATGGGTGTGAGAGTTGGTACTTTCCATTTCCTGAATAAAGTAGGGAGCAACTAAGGGTGGCTGAGGGCATCCGGGAACCTGGCCATCATTCCAGCTCTTCCCTGCTCTGCGCAGGAGACCTTTGTTAATTGGCTTTAGAGAGTGTGAATTCTCAAATTATCTGAGCATCTCAGAGGAGAAAGAAAATACGTGGTCTCTTTGTGCCGGGAATTTTTGCAACTGAACAAGGCCTATTTTAAGGTTTTCTAAAAGTTTAAAAAGTCAACACAATTTGAATAAAATATAGCCTACATTGAGGGCAGGTTTCCCCCTCATCCACTCTACCCTGAGTCACATTCTCATCTCCTCTGGAAACACCCCCACTGACACACACACAAAATAATGTTTTACCAGGTTTCTAGATATTTCTTAATCCAGTGAAGTTGACGTCTCAAATTAACCATCATAGTGGCTAATTCCCAAAACTTTAGTGTCCATTATCCTTGACAGGTTCTCTAGATGTGGAATCGCCTCTTGTGTGATGCTAGAGAGTGGACAGTCTTGATAATAGCCCCCATCTGCCTTCTTCTAGTGCACCCACTCTGGGAGAACGCAGACCTGGTTCCTGCAGGTGATCGACAGTCACCCATCAACATCCGGTGGAGAGACAGTGTTTACGATCCTGGCTTAAAACCACTCACCATTTCTTATGACCCAAACACCTGCCTCCACATCTGGAATAATGGGTACTCTTTCCTTGTGGAATTTGAAGATTCTACAGATAAATCAGGTGAGGGCAAGATCCAGTGCTTTTTCTCTTCTCTGGAGTTAAAGAAACAGTGTCATGATGATACAGGCCACATCAGACACCTTCCGTGAAGACTAGTGACCTGTTAGCAATGACATGGAAACTCATTGATCCTACTTTTCGAATGTGTGAAAAACGTCCCTTCTAGTTTTTATTTACATTTTATTCAAATAATATAAGTAGAATTTTTTTATTAACAAATACATGTGTCTCTGTGTATAGATTCTATAACTGGTATAGAAGATAGGGTGTGCAACTGAAGTTTTTTCAGAAATTTATATTCTGTGTGTGTATTGAATATGTACTAATTTTTCCTCTGCTTGCTAACTTTACAAAAACTTTCATATTATATAGTAACACTATTTAATCAGATTTAACTTACCAGATTGCAATACTTTTTTTTTTTTGTTTTGGCTGGGGCTGGGTTTGAACCTGACACCTCCAGTATATGGGGCTGGTGCCCTACTCCTTTGAGCCACAGGCGCTGCCCTGTAATACATTTAAAATGGGGCCAAAGGGATATTCATGTATACATTAGGTTACAAAGACTAATCATTTATTAGAGGAATGGAAACTTCTGTTAATTGTGGCAAATAAACAATGTTGCCTAGTTTAAAAGAAACACAATGTAGAAAAAATATTATTATTATTATTATTTTGAGATAGAGTCTCACTATGTTGCCCTCAATAGAATGCCGTGGCATCACAGCTCACAGCAACCTCAAACTCTTGGGCTCAAGTGATTCTCTTGCCTCAGTCTCCCAAGGAGCTGGGACTATAGGCGCCCATCACAACACTCAGCTACTTTGTTGTTATTGTTGTTGTTGCAGTTGTCATTGTTGTTTAGCAGGCCTGGGCCGGGTTTGAACCTGCCAGCCTTGGTATATGTGGCTAGCACCCTAACCACTTAGCAACAGGTACTGAGCCAGAAAAAATTATTAAAGTCAAATGTTATATTGCTTTTTGAATCTTCTCTCTCTCTTTTTTAACCTATCTGAATATAAACTAATGAGAATGGGAATGGCTTCAAAGTTTACCTGAAACTTTTGCTGTCTGTGGAAAACAGAATGTGACTATTTCTGTGCAGGTTCCTTCTTTTTCCTCTTTACTGAATTTGATGATATTAAGTAGTCCTAATTAGTCTGAAATAATTATTATTGGAAATAGCATATCTAAAGTAATTCTTCACAAGTGGCAATTTTGCTCCCTTTCTTGCTGCTACCTACACCCCCTCACACACACATATACACACACACCCCCCCAGGATTAGGGATACTTGGCATCATCTGGATGTAGTTTTTGGTTGTTACAACTGGAATAAGGAAGTGAAATTACAGCTAGTGGGTCAAGGATGTTTCTAAATATGCTGTAGTGCATAGAACAGCATTAAGGAAGAGTTATCTAGCCTCAAATATTAGTAGAGCTGAGGTTGAGAAATCTTGATCTAAAAGAAATTTGTCTTGTGGGGCAGCACCTGTGGCTCAGTGGGTAGGGTGCCAGCCCCATATACTGAGGGTGGTGGGTTTGAACCCAGCCCTGGCCAAACTGCAGTAACAAAAAAATAGCTGGGCATTGTGGTGGTGGATGCCTTAGTCCCAGCTACTGGGGTGGCTGAGGCAGGACAATCGCCTAAGCCCAGGAGTTGGAGGTTGCTGTGAGCTGTGATGCCACAGCACTCTACCAAGGACGACCAAGTGAGACTCTGTCTCTAGAAAAAAAAAATTGTCTTGTGAACATTAGGAACTGAGTCCATAAAAATGATGATGGAGTGTGGTGCCTGTGGCTCAATGAGTAGGGTGCCGGCCCCATATACCGAGGGTGGTGGGTTTGAACCCAGCCCTGGCCAAACTGCAGTAACAAAAAAATAGCTGGGCATTGTGGTGGTGGATGCCTTAGTCCCAGCTACTGGGGTGGCTGAGGCAAGACAATCGCCTAAGCCCAAGAGTTGGAGGTTGCTGTGAGCTGTGACGCCATGACACTCTACAGAGGGCGACAAAGTCAGACTCTGTCTCTGTAAAAACAAGCAAACAAACAAAAAATTGTAATGGAGTCAAAAGTATAAGTTACGGCATAAATAGAAATGTTCACTCCTGTATTTATCCTGGCTCTAGGATTCTCAGCTAGGTCTTTGTTTTCTCTGCATTTTCCTAGTGATGCTCAGATGCTTAGATTCTGGCCCAGCTACAAACAGATTGCTCCTTCAATGGTCTTAAAATCTTTCTGGTTCTCTTCCCTCTGACATAATTTTCTGCTGTGATTCAGGAATGATTTGAATCTTTCCTTAAGGGCTTTATGTGTCTCCACATTCCCCATTTTCCTCTTTCTCCTATATGGTATGACACAGCCCCCAAACACTGAACATCTTACATATATTGAACTAAGAAGGAATTGCTCTTTTCCTCTTGGATTCATGAGCATCTTTCCAAATTTTTCCAAAACTCTACATCATGCCCCCATCTCAGCTGGAAACCCATACTATTGCATTTTATATAAGGATTTCAGAAATCTCCAAAATTTCTGTGTTCCAGATGACTGTCTTGCACTCTGGTAAGCTCTACTTGTCCCCTTTAATGCTCTACCATTATCCCTGCCAGAACTAAACTAACAGAAAACCCTAATCTATAGGGCACCAACCTTCATCCATTCAGCCTAGATGCATAGCAGTCCTTTCAAGTCTCAATCCCACTAGGTCCCTGGAAACCTTCCTTCTTCTGAGGATTCTAGGTTGTGGCAGTCAGCTTTCTAAATCCCATGGCAGTCTAAGGACTATTTCTTGCCAATCTGAATATTATTGCTTCATTGAGTTTTGGAAGTCTTAGAAAGTTGCTTAATGGATTTCTTAACCAAATTAGTTAAGCCCAGGATTTTTCAGGGCAAATTGCTATTTATTTTATTTTTTAGCTATCTCCTTTTCTTTTGAACAATAGAGTCAATTTTTTTTTGAGACAATCTTACCTTGTTGCCCTCGGTAGAGTGCTGTGGCGTCATAGCTCACAGTAACCTCAAACTCTTGGGCTCAATCCATTCTCTTGCCTCAGTTTCCCAAGTAGGTGGGACTACAGGTGCCTGTCACAATGCCTGGCTATTTTTAGAGATGGAGTCTCATTCTTGCTCAGGCTGGTCTCAAACCTGTGAGCTCAGGCAATCTACCTGCCTCGGCCTCCCAGAGAGTTAGTGAGTCAATTCTTTTCTATTTATCTGCATGGGTAACCTCAGATGGAAAACAAACCACCCCATGTTTTTATCATAATATCTCTTTAGACACTTATAAATCCAACTGACTAAATCATCTTTTGATCCTGTCTTCCCCAGGTGAGTCAGTCTCACACTGTTTTTATAAAATATACAAGAAAAATTGTAGAAAGACTGCTCATTTTCTGCTTGTTTGGTTGGGAGAAATTAGAACTGATAGCCACTTTTTGTTATGCTTTAATCATCATTTTCTTTAAGATACCATTAATCTATAATAAGTATCTAACTTTCTCTATCTCTCTCTCTTTCCACATTTTAGTGACTGCCTCTTATTTCCTGCTTATTCTTCGCTGCTATTTCTCCATGGTGTTGCAAAATACTCAATAGCATTCAAAGGAGGGGAAAAGTAAATGAAAATAAAAAAGTAAAAGAAAGCAAAGATGTCCTAGAAATGAAGAAGGGAAGAATCAATTCTAGAAAAGTAACAATTGTATAAATATCAATGTCTAGACATTTTGAAATAATAACAAAACCCAAGAAATGCTGCTGCAGTATGCTTTATAAAGATCTGGAATACAGTGCAAGGCAAAGGATCTGGGAAAGGTATGTGATAAAAGCATCATAAACCTATGAGATACAGCTAAAGAAGTACCTAGAGGGAAATTCATAGCTAAAAATGCCCGTAATAAAGAACTTTCTCAAATCAATAATCTAGCTTTACACCTTAAGAAACTAGAAAGAGAAGAGCAAACTAAACCCAAAGCAAGCAAAATGAAGGTCATAATAAAGATAACAAGGCATAAATCAATGAAATCAAGGTTGGTTCTTTGGGAAGATCTATAACAAGGCATAAATCAATGAAATCAAGGTTGGTTCTTTGGGAAGATCTACAGAATGACTAACCTTTAACTAGGGGGAACCAAGAAAAAAATAAGAGTGAAGACTCAAATGACTGAAATCTGGATGAACGAGGGGACAACAGAACACATTTTACAGAAATTAACTGGATTAAAAGAGAAAGTGTGTGAGCATCTCCTACCACTGCCCTCTGCTGGGTATTGTTTTGTTACCAGTTTCCCCAAGTAGTGTGCAATTAACTGAGTTTAATGAGTACAAGTAAAAGATACAAACTATTGTAGGGAAGGGCCCTAAATCATCCCTGGCTGACATGAGTGGTCCCTGTAAACTATCACTTTTTCTGGAATCCTTTGGCAGTGTCATCAGGCATTAAAGAAAAGGAAAGGTGGGTCCTTTGTTCTCCTCCTCAGAGTACTTCCTGCCCCATCCTGCTTCACTTTACACTTTTATGGGGCAGCCCCAGTGGGCCTAGTAAGAATGCTTTCGCAAACATTTGAAGTCTTCCTTCCCCATTTTTGGGTCTACATTTACTTTAAATAATTTTTTTATATTAAAGAAGTTTTAGGAAATTTACAGAATTATGCAACCACTAGTACAATTTTAGAACGTTTCCATCACCTTCCCCCAAAGATTGCTCATGCCCATTTCCTGCACTTCCTTTTTTGTGTGTGGGTTCTGTGTATTACCTTTCTTTTCACCATCCCATTTTCTGCTAGGCCCTTCATTTTCACATTGAGAAGCAAAAGAAGGGAGTGAATATTAGAGATTGCTTACTGTAAGCCATACTCTATGCTAGATGTTTTGTATTTGTATTTTTTTAAAGAGATTTCTTTTTATTTATTTATTTATTATTATTATTTTCTTTGGCTGGGGCTGTGTTTGAACCCACCACCTCCAGCATATGGGACTGGCGCCCTACCCTTTTGAGCCACAGGTGCTGCCCGATGTTTTGTATTTGTTGTCTAACATTTTATAAGCTTAATCCTTTCTCATCTTAGAGCACAGAAAGAACAAAATATCAACAACCTCAAACATAAATATATATTTATTTGCTATATCTTATGACTGCTCTGCTATCTAATTTACTATCTCCTGTCTCCCTTCTCTGCCTCATTTCTTGAGGACTATACTGCTCTGCTCTACTGATCTGCCCCACCAGACCCCACTCTTTTCCTTTAATCTTGCTGAGGTTACCGGTGACATCCCAATTAGACAGCCATTTGACAGTCTATTTCTTTAGTTCCTGGTTTCATTGTGGATCTACTAAGTGCCAGGCACTGTGCCATACACTAAGACAGACCAATATTTATAATATTAGAACATACATATACATATAATCCACAGAAAATTAACCGCCATTTCTTATTTGACAATATTTCCTATTCATTCTTAATATACCTAATAAGACTAATATGTCTTTCTCAGGCTTTCAGTGGTCTTAATATAGGAAAGCAAAAGTTGTTCATAGAAGGAAAAAGAACTAATGAATGGCATAAATTATAAATACTAAACCAGAACAGGTTCATTTACTGTTTGAGAATAGAACTTAAGGCTGCTGAGATGAAAATATAGAATTTTAATCACTAGACTATGAAATAAACTGGCCCATTATTATTCTTACAGGGCAATGTTCAAAAAATTTCTCTCTCTCTCTCTTTTTTTTTGGTTTGTTTTAAATCAGATATTTGTTCTTTAATTTTGTCAGGAGAATTTTCAGGGCTACCCATAACATTGTGTGTTTTTCTTTTAATCTAATTTCTGGGCTCGGCGCCTGTGGCTCAA
>NW_003852446.1:1389463-1403385 GCF_000181295.1 Otolemur garnettii
AAAAAAAAAAAATTCTGTATTTATATAACAATTATTTCAAATAAGAGATCTTTGAAAGTTTTAAGAAAATTTCAAAGTTTTTTAATTTAAAGGATCCATCTTTGGCCATTAATCACAATGGTATATTTGTTCCAGAAGCAACTCAATCCAATGCCTCTTTATAAGGCCTAATGCCTCTTCATAGAAAAGGCCATTTCCAAGATTTCCAGAAATTCACTCTCAGAAATAGACTTATGGTAGAATAGCCAATGACAAAAACTCCTCAGAGCTTGACGCGGTCAATATACACAGTGTGCTGCTTAGAATCTTGCATGTCCCAGACGCACAGTCTTAACAGACCAGCTGTCTGACATGTACCCAACAAAACACACACCCCAGATGGTGGAGACTGAGGAGAGAATTTCTATTTAATCACAAAGTCAAGCTCAGAAACACAGAACAAGACAAGAGAGAAATCTCGTATAGTTTTTGTTTCAGGGATTTGCAACAAAGTTTGTCTTAAAAGACACCAGACTAGCCAGAACTGTATAACTGGCTAGTATACAGGGCTGGTTTGAACAACGGGCTGGTGGGGAGCTAGGCCCGAGTTCTGCCCTACTATAACCCACTTTAGACAAAACAACACAGAAAGACAAGTGACGAAACAAAAGCAAGCAATAACAACAACAGTGATTAGAATCTATTTCTGAGAGGAGATGGAATCAAACCATATCAATATTCATACACCATGAAGTACCTAAAAATATACCAATACCAGAATCTCTTACAAGACTAGTCACCAACAAAAATGTTTCTATCATTAATCTTAAATATGGAAAGGACAAAGAGCTTTTACCATCTGCTCAACTGGAACCCACAGAAAGGAAGAAGGGGAGGCTGACTGGTAAGTAAAATATCTTACCATGGGCCAGCTGGTGTTGGGGGTTTCAAGCTTCCTCCTGAGGCTTCCAGGAGAACAGAGTGGCTTTGACATCCTGCCAACTAATTAAAACTGAAGGGATCAGGACGAAACCTGCCCTTTTCCCGTGGTTCACTGAATGATCAACTCACAATTATGGTAGATTAATAAGGGAAAGGTTTATTTCTAAATATTATGCATATAGGAGGAACCACAAGAATGATTACCCAAAGTCTTAGTGATGGTCAGAGACCTTTATAGATACTTTTTGGAAGCAGGGGGAGAATGTGAAACATATATATGCAGCAAGTGGTTGCTGGGGGGGGGGGGATATGGGTAGATGGGTGGAAACAGATGATTTGTAGATTAACCTGAGAGGCAGGTCTCAGTGCTTCAAATGAGTCTGGGGTCAGGTGTATTAGCATGTAATAAGAAAGTCAGCAGCTCCTATTTGATTCTCAATCAGGTTATTCAGGTTTTATGTAGACAGAGGAAAGGCCTCTTTCAATGCTTCCTGACCATTTGGCCTTTAATTCAAAATACTTGGGTTTTTTTTGTTTTGTTTTAGGGGTCTTTTTGGAGTTTTTGACCAGGGCCAAGTTGAACCTGCCACCTCTGGTATATGAGGCCAGCACCCTACTCCTTTGAGCCACAGTCACTGCCCTCAAAATAGTCTTTATACCAAGGAGTCATATTTGGGGGCAAAATTTTCTTATCTCCTTCATTCCCCAGTGGGATTGTGTGCCCATCATGGCTAGGGTGTTTCATTTTCACAAGTTAAGTTGAAAGTGTGGATTTTTTTTTATATGAAATTGTTCAGTTTTAAATTTTGGCAACTAGTTAAAAATGTATTTAGTATTATATGAGCTGATCCTGTTTGAGTGAATCAAAACACACCTGAAGACCAACTCTGCATCCCCCTTCCCTTGCAGCCACCTACTAGTGACATCTCCTTCCTGCCCTGCTCATCATCTCTGGAGGACAGAAGTTCCAGGAAACGTTGCCAGTGTCATTTAAAGTATAGGAAAAAAATAGCTTTTTCCTCTGCTCTGGTCACCTGCCTTGGGACTAAAACTTGAATTTTGTTTAACAGATTAGATTCAGTATTTGCCAAAATCATGCCATAGTATGGAGCTGGCATAGAAAAATAAGAGTTATTGGAAAGTATTTTATTTTTATCTCAGTGTACCTTAATATCGCCCTCCTATTAACTTAGCAAATCAAATAGTATTATTCTCTGTACTTCCCCCATCCTCCAAAGAGAATTAGCCATTGCTATCATCTTACAAAACTGTTTTTGGAGGAAATTATTTAAGAATTTTTGACCTTATAGGGGTACAGGTGAATCTTTCTAAGAGTAGAATGTGAATGTTTTAAAGCAATAACTGAGAAAATGACATGAAGGCTGTGTTGACCAGTTGATGGAAGTATTTCAGATTGCATGTGAAAACCCCACACTGTACCCTAGAAGTGCATTAATGTACATAGTTACCGTTCAATAAAAAAAAAAAAAAAAGAATTTTTGAAAAGCCTATAAAATACATAGTACCAGTACATGATGTGTGTCCAATATGTTTGGTTTTCGAGATTGCTGTAGTTAATCATTTGTGCACATAAAATTCAGTTAATGATATGGTAAACTCCAAAGATTATTAGGATGGATGAGATGGATGGTTTCAATGTTGCTATATTGGTTTAACCATGTATAGACATCACTGAGGTCTGATCAGATAGAATAAATGAGGAATTAATATGCCTTAACAAATTCAAGGAAAAAAATCAACATAACTCAAAACTTGAAAAAGGGGCGACTGTAAAAACTTGCCTATTTGAATACTTTGCTTATAATGTACTGGTTTCACTAGTTTCAGAAAAGTCTACTCTAAACAAAAGGTATTTATTATCCAACATGGCAAGACCAGAGGTAAAGTATATGGATGGTTCATATTGTTCATTCTGTCCAAAGACAGATAAGTGACCATTTTTGTGTGTTTTTTTAATTAAGAATAATTATATACATTTATGGGAATTTGGGTGCAAATTAGCTGGGTGATGTGGCTTTGGGTCTGTCAAGCAATTAACATCCCCATCACTTCACATAACATTCTTTTGTCGTGAGAACATGTAAGATCTACTCTTGAAGCAATTTTGAAATATGTAATATATTATTACTAACTGCTGCCACCGTGTTGTGCAATAAATCTGGAAAACTTATTTCCTCTAAGTGAAACTTTGTACCCTTTGGCCAGTATGTCCCAGCTGAGAAATTTTAACTCACAAATTTCCTATTCCATTTCAATGAAAGGGAAAGAAACACTAGTATCTTTTAACCATTGAAAAGCAGTCCTTCTAGGTGGCTTACTCTTAAAATCTTAGCACTCTAGGAGGCTGAGACAGGTGGATTGCTTGGAGACCCGCCTGAGCAAGAGCAAAACCCTGTCTCTACTAAAAATAGAAAAACTAGCCAGGTGTAGTGCCACACGCCTGTCGTCCTAGCTACTGGGGAGGCTGAGGCCAAGAGGATTGCTCAAGCCCAGGGATCTGAGGTTGCTGTGAGCTATGACATCACAGCACTCTACCTAGGGTGACAGAGTGAGACTGTCTCAAAAAAAAAAAATCAAAAGCAAAGTATCAGTGTATAGAAAAGAAAGAATCCTTTGCCCCCATGTTTTAGTATTATGCCATTGGTTTGGATAAATATGTTGAGAGAAATATGCATTTTATTGCACACAAAAGGAAATTGGACACAATAAATGTACAATATAAAAATAAGTCAAGAATTGGCCTTTAGCAATTGTTCATAGCTTGGTATATGTTTAAATCTTGGTAGCATTCACTTTCACGCTTGTACATGCATTAACCACATAGAAATCAAATTTATAAACACTTGTATATAATACAGTGTTCTCCATTTAAGACAGTTTTACCTATTTTCCCATGCAGCATAAATAACCATGGCCTGAATTGTGCTATTTTAGTGATCAAGGGAGGACCCCTGGAACACAAGTACCGACTGAAGCAGTTCCATTTTCACTGGGGGGCCATCGATGCCTGGGGCTCCGAGCACACTGTGGATAGCAAATGCTACCCAGCAGAGGTATGTTGAGAAAATCAGGAATAGTGACAGCTGTACAAGAGTGGAGATAATTCTGAGGTTTTCTAGTTATAAGAAATTCCCAGGAAGATGCTGGGCATGGTGGCTTATACCTGTCTGTAATCCAGTACTTTGGAAGGATTGCTTAAGGCCAGGAGTTTAAGACCAGCCTAGGCAACATAGCGAGAACTTGTCTCTACAAACAATTTTTAAAAAAAGAAAAAGGAAAGAAAGAAATCACCAGGAAGAACCAAATGATTCTTATAGATGCTAAATAGCTCTCTCAAAGGCACATTCGATCTTTCTCAGCTTAGATGTGTAAAAATGATAATGTCTCTCATCTCAAGGTTCTTGAGGTTCTGAAACTGATTCTTCCAAATTCTAAGGTAGGCTCAAATGATAGCCTAAAGTGATAACCCAGACAACAGCGAATGGCCACAGGTCAGATTAACTTGAGTGAGAGATGGTGGGAGCCATCACCAGAATGAAGGCTGTGGCAAGAGGAATAGAGAAAAAGAGCAAGATATTAAACATTTCTGAAACCAAAGCAACAAGACTTAGAGGTAGGACCCCCATTCTGGAGAGGAGAAGGCAAAGTTAACCATAACCTTGAAGTGTCTCATTTAGAAAGCTGAGTATTAATGTGTTCATGAATGATAGATAAGAAATGATTTGAGAGATCATAAGGAAACAGAATTTCTGCTTACAATACAGGGTGTCCATAAAGTTTGGGTGCAATTGCACACTCTGTATTTTCTTTAATTTAGTGTTAAATGTTATGTTAAAAATATAGCTGGGCGTTGTGGTGGGTGCCTGTAGTCCCAGCCACTCAGGAGGCTGAGGCAAGAGAATTGCTTAAGCCCAAGGATTTGATGTTACTGTGAGCTGTGATGCCACAGTACTCTACCCAGGGTGACAGTTTGAGACTGTCTCAAAAAAAAAAAAAAAGTTATGTTAAAAATAAAAGCACATTTTAACTGATTTTTCCACAAAGAAGAAATTTACTCTTAACTCTTTTCTAATTTTATAGAGAGAATCTACTTCTCTCAATATAATATCTTCTGTCCTTCAGATGCAAATGGTTTTAGATGTTAGCATTTTATGCAGCCAGAGGATGGGACTGGACAAATATTGATCCCTGATTTAAATGTAACTGACTTTGCTACATGCATTTTCTTTTATTTTCCTCCCCAAGTAAATTCCTCTATTCCAAACTAAATTAATTGCTCTCTTACATAAAGTTCTTCCTATTCTTTTTTTTTTTTTTTCAGAGACAGAGTTTCACCCTGTTGCCCTCAGTAGAGTGTGATGGGGTCACAGCTCACAGCAACCTCCAACTCTTGGGTTTAAGTGATTTTCTTGCCTTGGCCTCCCGAGTAGCTGGGACTATAGGCACCAACCACAACGCCCAGCTATTTTTGTTGCAATTGCCACTGCTATTTCAGCTGGCTGGGGCGGACTTCGAACCTGCCACCCTCGGTGCGCGGGGCTGGCGCCCTACCTACTGAACCAGAGGTGCTGCCCCTTCCTATTCTTTATTTCTATCTCATTTGGCACCAGATTGTCCTATGGTTTTCTCAGTGCCTTATTTTGAGTGAGGAAATATGTTTAAATATCATACAACCAGGTGCGGTGGCTCACACCTGTCATCTTAGTACTCTGGGAGGCTGAGCTCACAAGTTGGAGACCAGCCTGAGCAAGAGCAAGACCCCTGTCCCTACTAAAAATTAAAAAAACAAGCCAGACGCTGTAGGGTAGACCTGAAGTTCCAGCCACTCAGGAGGCTGAGGCAGGAGGAATCCTTGAGCCTAAGAGTATAAGGTTGCTGTGCTATGGCACTCTAGCCTGGAGAACAGAGTGAGATTGTCATGAATGAATGAATGAAGTAAATAAATAAATATCATAGGATGAATAAAGCTGTCATTTTGTTTTGGAGCAATACCACATGGTCCTGTGTTAATTCTCTGTTAATGGTGTTTCAGCTGCACTTGGTACACTGGAATGCGGTCAAATTTGAAAGCTTTGAGGATGCAGCACTGGAAGAAAATGGTCTGGCCGTAATAGGAGTATTTTTAAAGGTAAAAATTCTCATCAACTTTCAATGATCTGTTGTACACATTAAATATTATTATTTACTTTAAGAATATCAGGATTGGCTCGGCGCCTGTGGCTCAAGCAGCTAAGGCGCCAGCCACATACACCTAAGGTGGCGGGTTCGAATCCCCAGCCCGGGCCCGCCAAACAACAATGACGGCAGCAACCAAAAAAAAAGGCCAGGCGCTGTGGCGGGCGCCTGTAGTCCCAGCTACTTGGGAGGCTGAGGCAGGAGGCTCACTTGAGCCCAGGAGTTGGAGGTTGCTGTGAGTTGTGATGCCATGGCACTCTACCCAGGGGGATAGCTTGAGGCTCCGTCTAAAAAAAAAAGAATATCAGGATTGGTGCCACCCGTAGCTCAGTGGGTAGGGCATCGACCACATACACCAAGGCTGGTGGGTTTGAACCCAGTCTGGGCCAGCTAAAATCAACAATGACAACTGCAACAAAAAAAATAGCTGGGCATTGTGGCGGGTGCCTATAGTCCCAGCTACTTTGGAGACTGAAGCAAGAGAATCTCTTAAGCCCAAGAGTTTGAGGTTGCTGTGAGCTGTGCTGCCATAGCACTTTACCGAGGGTAACATAGTGGTGAGACTCTGTTGGGGGGGCGTGTGGGGCATAGGGGGGAGAATATCAGATCAAGGCTGGTAGCAGTGGCTCACACCTGGAATCCTAGCACTCTGGGAGGCCCACCTTAAGCTCAGGAGTTCAAGACCAGCCTGAGCAAGAGTGAGACCTCATCTCTACTAAAATAGAAAATAACTTGCCTAGCATGGTGGTGGATGCTTGTAGTCCCAGCTACTGGGGAGGCTGAGGCAAAAGAATTTCCTGAGCCCAAGGGATTGATGTTGCTGTGAGCTATTATGACATGAGACACTTTACCAGGGCAACAGAATGAGACTCTGTCTCAACAACAACAACAAAGAGAATGTTGGAATCAACAGCATCAATACATTGGTGAGACAAATGATGCTTGAGGTATAAGATTGTTTAGAATTCGTTTTATTTCTTTTAATTTTTTAAATTAAATCATAACTGTTTACAGTAATGCATTTATGGGGTACAGTGTGCTAATTTGATATACAATGTGGAAAGCTTACATCAAACCTGTTAACATAACCATCACCTCACTTATTTGTTGTGGTAAGACATTTATACTCTACTCTTAATAGTTTTAAAATGGTATAAAAATGCACAGTCCAACAGAGTAGTCACAAGGCACCTGTGGCAATCATGCGGTTGAAATGTGGCTACTGAAATTGCAGAACTATTTTTAATTTTATTTAAATTTTAATTAATTTTAATTTCAATTTAAGAACTGATGCTTCACTGGGGCAGGGGACAACTTTCCCTACAGGCATGCTGACCTTGTCAGCAAACAGCCTGCTTATGAGCTCTCTGTCTAGTTTAATTCACTGATGTTTAGAACATTTTAAATCAACACTTCTGTGTAGTTTCAGTCAGTCCTGTGGATTGTTTTTATGCAATCACCAGGTGGTTAATTTTAATTCATATTCTATTACAGTTTCTACAGCGAGATGTCCATTGTTTATAATATTTTCTCATTATTATTCTTTAGCTGGGCAAACATCATAAAGAGCTACAGAAATTGGTGGATACTCTGCCATCAATTAAGCACAAGGTAATACAGTCTTTTCCTAATCACTTGAAATGTATTTTATGCTTCAATCTCAGAGTGGAGACATACCCAGGCACTTGGAACCGGGAAGTGTAATTAGGTGAACTGTATTCAGGTTCTCTTTGAATATTGCTTAGAAGGAGACTTGCCATTTATGCTCGTGTTAAGAAGGCCCCATGCAGCCAGGTGCAGTGGTAATACGTGTATTCCTAGCTACTCTAGAGGCCAAGGCGGGAGGATTGCATGAACCCAAGAGTTGGAGTCTAGCCTTGGCAACATAGTGAGACCCTTGTCTCTTTAAAAAAAAAAATCTGGGTCACATTGCAGGGGACAGAAGTTGGGCTTTCTGGTTTTGCTGCCATGCTAAGGACCTGGGGACTCAGGAACATACTGCTGTCCCCTCCTTTGTTGCCAACACTGGCTCCTTCTCAGTCCTGTGAACACCATATCCTTCAGGTTGAATACCTTTGTTCTGAGTCCAAGAGTAATTCTTCACTGTTCAGAATCCCCAAGGGGCTGCTCCCTGGAGGTCCATGTAGTCTCCCCTGCACCCCCCAACCTCCACTCTCTCCCCCTCCACCCACCTCTTTCCCTCTCCTCACCTCCCCCTCCTCTCTCTTCTTTTAGTCTATGATTCTGGCTCCCCCTGATTTGCATTTCATTTTCAAAGGACAGTTCTGTGTCAGTCTCCCTTGAAAAAGCAAAGCCTCCTTCTTTATATGCCAGCCACTGTCTAATACCTCCCCACAATGCCAGAGACCACCTGCTGTAAATTCAGTAGAATTGGAGGAGAAAATAGTTTGGGCCGTTTCCCCCCTGAGGAGTACCAAAAATACAGTTAATTGCACAAACAGAGCCTAGCATGGTTCTGCCCTAAGTGGTGATGCTGAGGCAGCCACCCACTGTTCCCCCAGAGCACTCCTATCCCCAGACACCCTCCCCCCACCTCCAGAAGCATCACCTCCTCATCTGATTCTTGAAAATAATGACTCGGTGACCTCTTTTCTTGTCCAGGACGCCCTTGTGGAATTTGGGTTATTTGACCCTTCCTGCCTAATGCCTACCTGTCCAGATTATTGGACCTACGCAGGCTCTCTGACTACTCCGCCCCTCTCTGAGTCTGTCACCTGGATCATTAAGAAGCAGCCAGTAGAGGTTGACCATGATCAGGTATGTTCTTCTGCTTTCCACCCGAGGAGATCAGAGTCTGCCTGTTTAAAATAAGGCTGGGCTCAAACCATGGCATGACTCCTAACGTTTTTAATGCTTATACCTTTCTGTTGAAGGGTGCTAATGACTTGTCTCAGTTTGGACATGAATTTGGGGATGCCCCACATTAAATAGAAGAAGAGCTCAAAACATACAAGTGCATAAGCTTTCTACTTCCATACTTGGCAATGACTTATCTTTTATTATACATGCATCATGTAGATTTTCTATAAAAATTAATACCCTTTTAAAGGGAAGAATGAAGGCTGGAAATGTATGTGTTCAGAACCTTTTATTAATCTTAAAGGAAGTTTCAAATAGAATCTCAGTATAAACACAGCAATGTCTGTCCAGAAATTTTAATATAAGTCAGTTGTTTTGAACTTGAGGTTCATTTTCCCCTTACATACTAAGTCTAAGTGGTGATTACTATGTCACGACACAAAATTTTGTTTAATTCATAATATAACTAAACTATAATAATATTTGCTCATATTTGTTTATGGGATTTTTATTGATCACAAAGCATTTTGACAGGAACAAAAGCTTCCACATCCTCTCATAAAGCCAGGATAAACTGATGCCAACACTGAAAAGATTGGAACCCCCACCAAAAGGAAGCGATAGACCGATAGCTACGAAGAATATAAAAGAAGACCAAAAAGCTAAAAGAAATATTAGAAATACAATCCAGTAGTACCTTAGAAGAAATATATACTTTCTCCAGTAAGGCAAAGATGGTTTATTATTAAGAAAGATTTATTTTTTTTTTTTTTGCAGTTTTTGGCCGGGGCTGGGTTTGAACCCACCACCTCTGGCATATGGGGCCAACACCCTACTCCTTTGAGCCACAGGCGCTGCCCAAGACTTTTATTTTTGGAAGACAGAGTCTCACTATGTCATCCTTGGTAGAGTGCCTTGGCATCACAGCTCACAGCAAACTCAAACTCTTGGGCTTAAGTGATTCTCTTGCTGCAGCCTCCCAAGTAGCTGAGACTACAGGCGCCCACCACAATGCCCAGCTATTTTTTTGTTGCAGTGGTTTAACCATTGTTTAGCAGGCTCAGGCTGGGTTCGAACCCACCACCCTCAGTGTATGTGGCCAGTGCTGTAACCACTGTGCTACAGCTGCCGAGCCAGATAGACTTTTTTTTTTTTGAGACAGAGTTTCACTGTGTCATCCTTGGTAGAATGCCATGTTGTTACAGCTCACAGCAACCTCAAACTCTTGGATGTGTTTCTCTTGCCTCAGCCTCCCAAGTAGCTGGGACTACAGGTACCAATGCCCAGCTATTTTTTGGTTGTAGTTGTCATTGTTGTTTAGCAGGCCCGGGCCAGGCTCAAACCCACCAGCCTCAGGGTATGTGGCTGGCACCCTAACCACTGAGCTATGGGTGCCAACCCGTAAGAGAGATATTAGTATAATTTATCATTTCGGCAGACCTATATAGAAACATCATATTATCATTTCCATAGATTTTTGTTTTAATTTCAGGTTAATATGAGGGTACAAACAACTAGGTTACAATATTTGCATTTGGTAGGTAGAGTCCCTCTTATAGTTGTGTCCCACACCCAAAAGGTGTGCCATATACTCCTTACATTGTGCCCATTGAGTGGGAGCACACCAATCCCCTCCCCTTCTCTCCTCTCCCACCTCCCTTGTTCCCCCTCTCTGCAACTTAAATTGAATCGAGTTTTTCTCTTACGTGGGCATACACTAGATCGTCTACTGGCTTCATATCAGTATTGAGTACATTGGATATTTGCCTTTCCATTCTTGTGATACTTTACTAAGAGAAATGTGTTTCAACTCCATGAGGTAAATACAAAAGATGTGAAGTCTTCATCCTTTTAATGGCTGAATAGGGTGGGGGGTATTTAGGCTGTTTCCACGTTTTGGCAATTGTAAATTAAGCTGCAATAAACAATCTAGTGCAGATGTCTTTATGATAGATAATGCTGTAGATACAGCAAAAGATTTATTATAAAGTATTGGCTCACGCAATTATGGAGGCTGAGGAGTCTTCACAATCTGCCATCTTCAGTCTGGAGGCCCAGAAAGGCAACTGTTATAGTTCTGAGAGCCAGAAAGTCAGTGATGCAGGTTTCCAGTCCTATCTGAAGGCCTGAGAACCAGGAGCTCTCTAGGCAGGGGAAGACTGATGCCGTCACACAAGCAGTCAGGCCAAGTGCAGATTCATCCTTCCTTTGCCTTGTTGTTCTATTCAGGCCTTCAGTGGATTGGATGAAGCTCACTTACCTTGAGGATGGCTCTTTGCTTTACAGTCACCAATTCAACTGCTAATGTCTTCCAGAAACACCCTTACAGATATACCCAGAAATAGTGTTTAACCAGATATGTGGGTATCCCATGGCCCAATCAAGTTGACACATAAAATTAACTATCACAGGGCTGAGCACGGTGGCTCATGCCTGTAATCTTTGCACTCTGGGAGACCAAGGCGGGAGGATTGATTGAGCTCAGGAGTTTGAGACCAGACTGAGCAAGAGTGAGACCCTGTCTCTACTAAAAACAAAAAAATTAATTGTGTGTTGTGGCAGGTTTCTATAGTCTCAGCTACTCGGGAGGCTAAAGTAGGAGGATCGTTTGAACCCTGGAGTTTGAGGTTGCTGTGAATTAGACTGATGTTATAGCACCCAGTTCTCAACCTGTGGGTCGCAATCCCTTTTTAACAATGAAAATACACTGCGGCATTAGGAAGGTTGAGAACCACTGCCATATCACTGCAGCCTGAGCAAAAGATTGAGACTCTGTCTCAAAAAACCCCCATCACAATAAGAAAACAGTAAGTTCAGAAATATGTTCAAATACATATGAGAATTTATTTTATGATATAGGTAGTATCTTAGCTCAGTGGGGGGGAGATAGAATATTTAGTCCATGGTTTTGGGGAACAACTGAGCAGACATTTGGGGGAAGAATTAGATCCACCATTCAATTTTTTTTTTTTTTTTTTTGTAGAGACAGAGTCTCACTTTATCGCCCTCAGTAGAGTGCTATGGTGTCACACAGCTCACAGCAACCTCCAACTCCTGGGTTTAGGCTATTCTCTTGCCTCAGCCTCCTGAGTAGCTGGGACTACAGGCGCCCACCATAACACCCGGCTATTTTTTTGTTGTAGTTCAACCGGGGCCAGGTTTGAACCTGCCACCCTTGGTATATGGGGCTAGCACCCTACTCACTGAGCCACAGGCCCCACCCCTAGATCCACCATTCAAATATTACAGAAGAGATATTCCAGATATATTAAATGTAAAAACTTCCACCATAAAAGTAGTAAAGTATGCATAGGAAAATCCTTTTATACTTCCAAATGAGGAAGATTTTCTAACTGTATAAGTCAAAACCAGAGGTCTTAAAGAAAGGAACTAGTAAATTATATTACATGATTTTTTTAAAAAAAAATCTGTGTGATGAAAACCACTGTTAACAATGACAAAATATAGAGCTTGACTTCCCATAAGCCTGTACTTTGTGACCTATACATTTCGTCTGCTACTATCCTTCATATTAGGAAATTGACCTAACACTGAAACATAAATAAGCAAAGTAAGTAGATCAGAGAGTCAGAGGACCATGTGAGGACTTGGCAAATAAAATTTCAACACAAAAAATTTAGTAAGAAAAAAATTCAACCTGTCATCTGTAATCCTGGTCACCTATAATCTTCCCACTCCAGGTTAATCATTGTTTGAGTAATTCCTTCTGGTCGTTTATCTAGTGTATATAAATATACATAATTTTTGTCACAAGCTGGAATCATTCTGTGTATTTTGCTGCTCTTTTTACTCAGTGATGCATGAAATATTCTATAGATAATAAATATTATCTTTGGTATTAGTTTTCAGGACAATATAGTAGTTCATTTCGTAGCTCTAATGTCGTTTATTATTGGTTCTTGGGCTACTTCTAATATTTTGCAATTAGCTGAATAGAAATAAATATTAACTACTTGTGCAGCTTTCTTATTAGGGAGGGCATATGTGTCCTTTGCAAGCACAGCCCCCGTGTTTGGTGCTTGCCTCCCACCCTAGTTCTGCCTTTTCAGCCCTACTTGCCTGATGTCTTTGTTCCAGATGACACTTCCCATGCTTGCCTGCTGTGCTCCAGGCCATGTTCTTCAGAACTCCAGTGAGCTGGATTGACTCAGGGGAAATGTTGTGAATGGTTTTCAGGTTGGCTTGAAGTGAAGTGTCACATAAAATGGTTGCTCAGAAAGCCCAGGGGGCTATGACTGATGCTCTTGCCATATCAAAGAACAAGCCCTTGTTACACTGGGCTGCTCCCTTTGCATTGGGCTGCAGTGTCCAGTACATAAGCCACTAGCCACATGTGGCAGTTTAAATTAAACACAAGTAAATTCAAGTTGTATCAAATAAAAAAATCAGTTCCTCCGTTTTGTTGCCACTCTTCAAGTGCCCAGTAGCAGTTATGTGGCTGGTGGCTACTGTAATGGACTATGCAAAGAACATTTCCACCAGTGCAGAAAGTTCTTTGGGTAATGCCAGCATGGAATGTCCCAGTTAAGACATCTACGTGCACTGCTTTGCCCATAATGGCCAGGAGCAGTGAATGATCAATAATGTACTTTCTAGGTTAATAATTTAGTTAACTTACGAAAAACCACATTCTTTGTGCTGTTACTTTACGCATCAGGGAAGGTTTTACTAATGGCTTATTTAAAGATGAGGTTCCTGAGAATTGAAGTGATAAAATAACTTGTCCTTGCAAAATGGCCAATATGTGAGGGACAGGACGTTTGCACCCCAGTCTTTGGATGCCAAGTGCTCTGCTGGTTCCACCACCTGCTGTAGCCCCGAGGCACTTGATTCTCTATCAGGTGATGAGGGTATTCTTACCCGGAAACAACTTCTCCTTCTGTATTTAACTTGAGATGAATGTTTCAGAATTATAAAAATGAAAGCAATTTACACTCAAGGGAAAACTGTTTTTTTTTTTTTTT
>NW_003852446.1:1403513-1424513 GCF_000181295.1 Otolemur garnettii
TAATCAATAGCTGCACTTTTTGCAAACTGTGGCTATGACAGTCCTGAACAAGAAGGGTTTCCTGTTTAAGCTGCAGTAACTTTTCTGACTATGGATCATCGTTCCTTCTGTGGCAGATTTTTACAGTTCCTCTGATGCATTTGGGATGACTGTCTCAAAGTAACCTGCAGCTTTCCTGACAACTCCTCGCTCTCTCTCCTGCTAAGAACTGTAGTCCTTTTCTGTTGTTTTTAGAACCTTCTGCTACTATATCCACCACTTCCACCACCAGATCCATAACCACCACCATATGGACTGCCCGAGCTTCTTCGACCAAAACTGCCCCCTTTCATGGGTCCATAATTTGATTGCTGTTGTCCACTATAATTTCCAAAATCATTATAGTTCCCACCACCACCATAGTTACCTCCAAAATTTCCTCCTTCATTGTAACCATCATATCCTCCTCCACCACCATATCCGCCACCTTGGTTTCCATATCCTGGTCCACCACCACCATAGCCCCCTCTACTACTGTAACCAGGACCACCGCCATAGTTCCCACCATCACCTCCAAATCCATTGTATCCACCATCACCTCCTCCATAACTACCTCTGCTGCCACCACCTCCACCACCATATCCTCCTCTTCACCAAAGTTTCCACCACGGCCAAAATTACCTCCACCACCTCCAAAGTTTCCTCTCCGACCCATAAAGTTGCCAGATCCACCTCCACGACCTCTTTGTGATCCAGCAGACGGTATCTCTTGTTTAGAAAGGGCCTTTTTCACTTCACAATTATGCCCATTAATAGTGTGGTATTTCTGAACAACAATTTTATCAACAGTGTCATGATCATCAAAAGTTACAAAAGCAAATCCTCTCTTTTTTCCACTCTGCCTGTCTTCCATAACTTCTATGGTTTCAATCTTGCCATACTTTTCAAAGTAGTCTCTCAAATGATATTCTTCTGTATCTTCTTTAATACCACCAACAAAAATTTTCTTCACTGTGAGATGGGCACCAGGCTTTACAGAATCCTCTCTAGATACAGCTTTCTTTGGTTCCACCACATGCCCATCAACCTTGTGTGGTTGAGCACACATTGCTGCATCCACCTCTTCCACCCAAGACTAAGTCACAAAACCAAAGCCCCTGGAACGTTTTGTTTGGGGATCTCTCATTACCACACAATCTGTGAGTGTGCCCCATTTCTCAAAATGTTCTCTTAAACTATCATCTGTAGTTTCAAAGCTCAGACCACCAATAAACAGTTTTCTCAACTGCTCTGGTTCCTTTGGATCATGGCCCTCCTCCCCCCGGGGGCGGCGGCGGCGACGGCCCGAGTTGGGCTGGGGGCGACCGGGCGGCGGTTTTACCTCCATTTTGAGACCGGACTCGCCTCTTCCAACTCGAGTTCAATATGGGACCGAGAGGAAGAGGCCGGAAAACTGGTTTTCTATTGAACTAATTTATGCTTTGTATTTCTATTTCTAGCTTGAACAATTTAGGACCCTGCTTTTTACTTCCGAGGGAGAGAAAGAGAAAAGAATGGTGGACAACTTCCGTCCCCTTCAACCCCTGATGAATCGCACTGTCCGCTCATCCTTCCGGCACGATTATGTGCTGAATATACATGTGAAAACCCCAAGCCTGCAACCAGCCAAGTGACCCCCTAAAACATTTGTATCTAGGTGGTATTTTGCTTTAATACATGCTAACTTTCAAAAAATTGTTAACTAGACTATTCTAAATGCGTGTGTTTAGTAATGTTTCTAGATGTGCATTTCTTGGTCTGGAAGTGCTTCATCAGTCTTTGAGGAGAACTATTTGGTAAACAAATTCTTTTGGTTGATAATAATATTTATCACTGAAGTAATAGCAAGAGACACAAGTATTGCTTGCAGCAACCTCTTGGTATTGTAATGTCTTTTCATGTCTGACTTTATTTTTTTTAAGACTCTATTGCCCAGGCCAGAGTGCCATGATGTCATCCTAGCTCTCAGCAACCTCAACCCCCTGGGCTCAAGCACTTCTCCTGTTTCAGCCTCCCAAGTAGCTGAGACTACAGGCACCTGCCACCACGCCCAGCTTGTTTTTTTCTATTTTTAGTAGAGACAAGGTCTCGCTCTTGCTCAGGCTGGTCTCAAACTCCTGAGCTCAATGGATCCTCCCATCTTGGCCTCCCAGAATGCTAGAATTACAGGTGTGAGCCACCACACCCTGCCCCTGTCTGACATTTTTGAGCTATCTTTCTGTTTATATCAGTTAGCAGTTCTGTAGAGTTATAAGCAGGGATTATAAACAAAATGTTTAACAACTGGTAAGGCACAAAGAGTGACCAGCCATAGCTCAGGCCTTTTATAAACTGCCACAGAGCCCAGACTCGTATTTCCTGGCTTAACATAGGCATATTTTGAAATACAGTAGTTATCTTTTATTTCAAAACATGACTGTGTATTCTTTTATAAGGGCTTCTCAGCGAGTATGTTTGCCCTATCTTTAGTTGTCATTGTTAGTATATGATATGCTTGGCTCGGCACCTGTATCACAGTGGTTACGGCACCAGCCACCTACACCAAAGTTGGCAGGTTCAAAACCAGCCTGGCCCAGCTAAAACAACAATGACAAATGCAACAAAAAATAGCAAGGTGTTGTGGTGGGCTCCTGTAGTCCCAGCTACTTGGGAAGCTGAGGCAAGCGAATCACTTAAGCCTAAGAGTTTGAGGTTGCTGTGAGCTGTGATGCCGTGGCACTCTACTGAAGGTGACATAGTAAGACTCTGTCTCAAAAAAAATGAAAAGATATGCTTGCTTACTATCAGTTTATGATGTAGAAAAATATATTTTGTAATCATAAGAAAACAAAGATTTTTACATCTGGAAATCTTTTTGCATTTCTGAAGATCAGCTATTTTACTTAATGGCTTGATTATCTAGAAAGCATATGCAGAACATTTTAAGGAAAATGTTTAAAGTGCCTAGAACTTGGAATTCATTCTTTCTTTCAGAAATACTTTGCAGAGGACTAGTAATCTAATAGTATATAGTATTATTTTGCATTATTTGTATAATATTATAAACAAAATAATAACATTTTCTATACTGACAGAGGTATTTTGGCTTCCCTTTATAACTGTCTAAAGTTTATTTTGTTTACTCATTACTCAAGGTTCTTTGCAAAATAGGTGATCAACTTAAATCTCCCAATTTAGAAGACATTTGCTATGGTAATAGGGAGAGAAACTTCTTAGATAGGCTAAAATGTAAACTCTCATCCTGAGGAATCCATGCCATTGTGCTCTTGTTTCTAAACATTTTAGAGTGCATCCAAATGCTTCTAATCCTATGTTCAGACAATTTCAATGTTGCATCAGTACCTGCAACATTGGTATTATTTCTTTCATTAATATACTAGTTATCTGGTCTTCAAGATAGGATTGAATTAATATATGCATTTAACACTACTGAATGTGTACTTAAAGATTTTTAAGATAGAAATGGAACTACACACCAACCTAAAAAACTTCTGTGTATCAAAGGAAGCAATTAACAAAGTGAAAAGGCAACATACAGAATGGGAGAAAATACTTATACATTGCATATCTGATAAGGGGATCATAGCCTGAATATATAAGGACCTTCTATAACTCAACCACAACAGAAAAACAAATAACCTGATTAAAAAATGATTAAGGAAGGATTTTCATAGACAATTCTTGAAAGGAGATATACAAATGACCAATAAGAACACGAAAAGATGGCTCAGCGCCCGTAGCATAGTGGTTATGGCGCCAGTCACGTACAAGGAGGCTGGCGGGTTTGAACATGGCCTGGGCCAGCTAAAGAATAATGATGACAACCTCAACCAAAAATAGCTGGGCACTGTGGCAGGTGCCTATAGTCCCAGCTACTTGGGAGGCTGAGGCAAGAGAATTGCTTAAGCCCAAGAGTTTGAGGTTGCTGTGAGCTGTGATGCCAAGGCACTCTACCCAGGCTGACATAGTGAGACTCTGTTTCTAAACAAACAAACCAACAAGCAAAAAGCCCATAATGAGATATCACCTCACATCCATCAGGATGGCCACTATCAGAAGACCAGACAATAACAAGTGTTGGGAAGGGTACAGAGGAGTTGGAACCCTTGTGCACTATTAGTAGGAATGTAAAATAACTGAGTCCTTATGGAAAAGAGTACAGAGGATCCTTGAAGAACTGAAAACAATTACCCTATGATCCAGCAATCCAGCTTCTGGGTATATATCCAAAAGAATTCAAAGCAGGATCTTGAAGAGATATTTGCACATCTGTGTTCATTGCAACATTATTTGCAAAATCCAGGAGGCAGAAGAAATCCAGATGTCCATCAACAGATGAATAGGTAAAGAAAATGAGGTATATACATATAACACAATATTGTGCAGCCTTCAAAAGAAGGAAATCCTGTCTAATGGACCACATAGGTGAACCTTGACATTATGCCAAGCAAAATAAGCCAGTGACAAAAGAACAAATATTTTACAGTTCTTCTCATGTGAAGTGTCTAAAGTAGTAAAATCCATAGAACAGAAAATAGAAAGGTTGTTGCCAATGGCTGGGGGGAGTTGGAGGGGAATTGGAGTTTAATGGATACAGAGTTTCAGTGTTGTAAAATGAGAAGTCTAGAGATCTGTTACACAACAATGCAAATATACTTAACACTTCTGAACTATCCACTTAAAATGGCTGAGATGGTAAATTTTACATGCATATTTTACCACAATTAAGAGTAAAAAAATAAAAATTCAGTAGGAAAAGAATGGAGGCTGGGCGCGGGGCTTACGCTTATAATCCTAGTACTCTGGGAGGCCGAGGCCGGTGGATTGCTGAGCTCACAGGTTCAAGACCAGCCTGAGCAAGAGCAAGACTAAAAACAGCCTGACATTGTGGCGGGTGCCTGTAGTCCCAGCTACCTGGGAGGCTGAGGCAAAAGAATCACTTGAGCCCAGGAGTTTGAAGTTGCTGTGAGCTGTGATGCTGAGGGTGACAAGAGAGACTCTGTCTCAAAAAGAAAAAAAAATGGCGTTTTATGTGTAAGTTTAGAGGAATATTTATTCTCTAAATATGGTGGTTGTGGAGGGGTGAAGACTTTTGAATGTGTGCCCTAGGAAAGGCATAAAATTCTTAGAAAGAGAAACATGGTAAAAAAAAAAAAAAAAGGGAAAGTCTATGTAAACTTTCTACAATTCACGTGTTTCAAACTATATTTACCTTTAAAAGCATGAACACATGAGATATTTATTTTCCAGGGGACACAGGCTTTCCTTCTAGCCCTCTTGCAAACTCTTGGGGCAAAACTGTTGCAGTGAGTCTTCCAAATGGGAAGGAATAATAATATGCAGAATGCCGGGCATGCCCTTATATCTTAGAGATAACAAAGGATGCATTTACAGGACAGGTACGTGTCCTTGGTTTCCCACTCCTGTGTGTCCTTGGTTTACCATTCCTGATTTACTTATACCTGGTGTTCTAGTGTAATTATTAACAGCACTCTCTTTCACTTCCAACCATATCCTGGTCTGCAGGATAAATTCTTGGTCACTTTCCCTGTAAAGGATATGGAAACTGCCTGAAGGGAGTTTCTTCCTCCATGCCTTAGTTATATAGTTATATGACCCTAAAAGGGGCACTGTAGATTCTCTGGCTACTGATACACCTAAACAAGAATTTTTTTTGTTCTTGGCTTTTATGCTCTCAAAAGTTTTTTACTTGTACTTTCCTAGACATGAAGGTGGAAAATGGGCCTAAGGTCTGTCAAAGGTCTTGGGAAAGAAGTTTTTAATGAAACCAATGGTCATCTTCATTCAATATTATTTGACCAAACTCTTTATTTGCAGTATTAATGGATGGGGAAAGACTTTCCCTCCTATTGTTTTGGTATATAAGATGTCTGTAAAATTAGTGAGCCATCCTTTAACGTACAGATCAGAAAGCATCTAGAAAATTCCTAAGGGATTTACTAGAGAAGCAGTAGTGGGAAGAAGCAGCCAATCTTCTTCAGCTCACCTCTTTCAGTCCACGGTCCAGTGCACAGTCTGCTGGCATCACCACACAAGGGGAACTACAAGCCCCTTTCCCAGGGCTACGTGGTACAAAGTCAGTACACTGTGCACTGGTTACTAACTTGTCTCGGTCCAGTGAGACAGAATGCACGCATACCTAATAAGTTACGTGAAGCAGGTTTATTACTTAAACACAGACAGCAAGAGACAAAAGAAGCCAAGGATCCATTGTGAACTGGAAACCGAAGGCTCAAGAAGGCTTCCTTGGGTGGTGTGAATGGAGTCTCTACTACATGTGCCCCACTTGCGCTGTGGCTGAGGGACCCCAAAAGGTAACGCACCCTGAGTTATATACTTCAGGGACTACCTATAACTTACTGGGTAAAGCTTCGAAGAACACCCTGCTTCCAGGGGAGACAGGAACAAAGCCTGGGCCATCCCAGGCAGTTCCTCTCTGAGTCAAGATGTTACCTTACCTAGGAATAACAGAAATAAGGCCTGGGCTCTTCCAGGCAGTTTCTCCCTATCTCAGGATATTGCATTCCCAGTACAATCTGCAGTTACCCTCAAGAATGACAAGCAAGAAAGGGGGAGAGAACTAGGTTGGTCCAAGGCCACCGGAGAACTTGTCTTGCACATGGGTTAGGGGAAAGCTGGCTGTTTAAAACCAGGTATCCACCCAAAAAACATCTAGGAAGAAGTCTTTCCCTATGAAATTCAAATGATGGTAATTATAGTTTGGAAGTAGAATTGGCTTTTAGAGTTACTTCTGTAATGAAATTAACTTAAGCAATTCAAGCCTGTTCCTGAAAGTGAGTTCAGTGGTTAATTGTTGAAAATAAATGTCAAACTTCTATAAGAGAAAATTCAAATTCACTTCTAACTCATGATAAAACAAAATCTACATCTGTATCTTTTTTATAATTAGGAGTGTCTTCCTAGAAGATATTCTTACTTATTGTTCTGAAGTGAAACTCTTGCCTGACTCATAAGAAATGTTAGAGCAACCCAAACACTGATGCTTTCAGAATGGCAGCAATTCTCAGCATAAGTTCTGTCATAGGGACCAGCAAAACTGATGACTTGCATAACTACAACATTCTATGCTACTCAGGCCATTCTCCAGTTTGGGGACACAACTACCAAATCTCCGCCTTCAAAAAGTTTTAAGATTTAGTGCAAGAAGCAGACAGGTGAAAACCAAAATGTGTGGTATATAGTCATAGGTGTTACAAAAGGTGAAATACTTGTGCTGGGAGCACAAGCAGATCTATCCCAGTTTTGAGGGGATTGGAATGTTTTCACACCAGTGGTGGTGGTGGTGGTGATGAAATAACAGCTAAAGTTTGGGGGATATTCATTATTACTAGGCACTGTGCTAACATACAGCATGGGTTATCTTATTCAGTCTTATATAATAAGAAGACTTGTAAGATGGGAATTATTACTATCTTGATTTTTACAAATGATAAAACTGAAAAATAGACATGAAGAAATTTACTTAAGATCACAGAGCCAGGCTGGGCACAGTGGCTCAGTGCTGTAATCCTAGCACTCTGGGAGGCCAAGGCCAGTGGATTGCCTGAGCTCACAGGTTCAAGACCAGCCTGAGCCAGAACGAGACCCTGTCTCTAAAAATAGCCATTAGTTGGTGGTGGGTGCCTGTAGTCCCAGCTACTTGGGAGGCTGAGGCAAGAGAATGGCTTGAGCCCAAGAGCTTGAGGTTGCTGTGAGCTGTGATGCCACAGCACCCTACCAAAGGTGACAAAGAGAGACTCTGTCTCAAATCAATCAATCAATCAATCAATAAAGATGATATGGCACAGACAAAGTTGAAGTTTACTTAACATAGTCCACCTGGGGATTTGGGGAGAGCTTTGTGATGCTTAAGTTGAGTATTGAAGGCCATTACCTAGACAGAGAAGGGTAGGAATGGGATTACAGGGAGATCAGCATAGGCAAAAGCACTGAAAGATGAAAATGGAATGCTCTGGGAACATCAAGCATTTTGGCAATCGAACTTGAAGTGTAATTTGAGAGTACCACCGAATACAGTAGGCAGCATAGGGCACAGAGGCTAGGTTATGGAGAAGGACCAGGTAAGCCATACTAAAAGCTACAATTAAGTTCTGTAGGCAACAGTGAACCATTGAAAGCCTTCAAATAGGGGCTTCTTGCAGTCATATTTGTGTTTTTTGGTAAATTTCTCTGGTTTGCAATATAAAGGATTGAAAGATAAATCTGGAATATCAATAATCTAGGTGAGAGGTGATGAGAAATTAGATAGGGGCAATGAGAGTACGGATTGGGAAAGTAAAGATCATCTCTGCTAATAATCTGACTGTGATGAAAAGATTTTTTCAAGGACCCAATACAGCTTCAAAATAGCTAATAGCCTCCATCTTTTGAGTGATTTAATAACTTCCCTGGCCTCCCTTTGTTTCCTTTCTCCTCCAAATTAAAATAGCTGTGATACCCAATTACTAAATTTGCCCTGCTTCTTCTAATCCCTGGACAGAATTGTTCAGCGGAGCCCAAACCCTGCATAAAGCCTCACCCTTCCACATCTTACTCAACACACATTTCCCTTTACCTCCAAGTTGACTTGTCCAGAGAACCAGCAGTTGGCTCTCTGATCTTTTATTTATTTTTAATTCTTTTTTTGAGACAGAGTCTCAGTCACCTTGAGGTTGAGTGCTATGGCATCAAAGCTCACAGCAACCTCAAACCTCAATCCACCGCCTCAGCCTCCCAAGAGCTGAGATTACAAGTGTGAGCCACCGCGCCCGGCTGCACCATTATCATTTTGTTTATGAATTGGGCCCTCTCTGCCCCTGGATTGTAAAGCCTTCAGGGGCAGAGGAGACACCTTTCCAGCCCTAGGAGTCAGATCTACCGGAGAAGCCCAGATAGGTGTGACTCCTAGGGGGCGGAGTCCAGAGCTTTGTCTGAGGCTCTGATAGGTGAAGCCGCGGAAGGAGGCGGAGCCTGGAGAAGTTGGAAGGGAAGCGAGGCGAGCATCTCTGTATAAAGAGCCTTCAAGAATGGTTGAGAAACGGGGGAGAGGAGAGATTTTACCCTGGCTACGAGACGTCCTTCTGTGGCAGGAGAGGAGATAGTAATAAAGCCGTGGGGGAGCGCTGCATTACTTTCAGGGTGGCCTAAGAGCCGCAGAGGATTTTTCAGGGAGGAGACTTTTGTTCGAGATCGGTTTTGGAAGAGGAGCCGCCCAAGAGAACCTCCCATCTTCTGCTTTTGGTTCGGGCCGGGCGGTGCCTTCGGGCACTTGCGCTTGCGTGTGCCCGCCCTGCTCGTAAATCCGCCTTTTCCGGCAGGTTCTGCGGGGCGGAGCTGCGCCGTCAAGATGGCAGCGCCCGAGGAGGTAGTTTTCCCACAAAAACCTAGGTAAGCTTCGCCGAGGGAAATGAATGGGAAAGAAGAGGGGACGAAGCGGGCCGAGCCTGGGCACGGAGAACGTGCAGGCAGGGATGGACAGGAAAAGGAAAATTAGGCCAAGCAAATAAGCCCCAGCGGCAGCTCCAGCCCTACCCGGTGGGCGCCCTGAGCTGTCACCGGCGTCTGGGAGCTGAGTGAAAAGAGGAGAGGGACAGGTGGCAGATGGAGCATACCTGCCACTTAGGCGTGGAAAGATGAGACCGTGGTAGATGCATGTTCAGTGTGTAGGACGAAGGGAAGCAAGCTGTATCTCTCGAGTACTTGAGGGATTTCCTGTCTCTGGGCGCAGAGGACAGGGGAGCTCTTGCAGCGCTTCGGGTGCAGCGGCTGACACCGGTGTGTCCGTCTTAATCTTTCAGCCACAAAATGTACAGGGCTGCTCTGAAGAAGGAGAAAAGAAAGAAACGTCGGCAGGAACTCGCTCGATTGAGAGATTCAGGTAATAGACTCCTTATTCCGTTTTCTGTGTTTGAAATTGCTCCCTCCACGCGCGCCCTGACTTGGGGCCCCAAGTGTCTGGAGGAAGTTAATATTGTATCCAATGAATTGTAGTGGTTACTGCCTCCGAGTAAAGTTACAGTAGATACACTTTAGAAATAATGTTACCATACTGAAGAGGACGAGGAAATGCCTTTGTCAATTGTTGCCTACTGATGATGTGTAAGTCTGTATTAAGTATCTAATGTTACTGATGCAAGCAGCATGAACTTAAGCAGCCAGTACAGTCCTTGGACACATAGTAAGTATTTAGTGAATATTTTTCTTTCTAAAAGTAGCAAGAGTCCAGTGTTCTCCTTAGACGTTTTGCAAGTTTTTTCTCAAACTTGAGTACTTTAAGAGACCTTTGTTGACTCTTCTTCATGCTGGGGAAGAGGAGGGGCTGGGCCTGCTGTCTTCGCGGTGGCAGAGGTGGAACAGGTGAAGGAGGGGGACTGGGAGGCAGGAGAGGCAGGCGCACGTGGGGTAACTTTATGTAAATATTGTACATCATAATTTACGCCTGACTTTTTCACTTATTTCTGTAAAAATCTTTCTGTGTGCTGACGGTCTTTCTCCCAACCATTTGCTTTAGTTTCACTGCCCAAATCAGAGAAGGGTCCACGTCATAAAAGAAGTCAAAGCAGTTTGGAATAACTGGAACCCTTCTGCCGGATTGTCTAATGTCAGCTTGTTTCCTGGCACTGCTTCTTCCACATCCTCTGCCACTGGTTCTGAAGCACACACTGCCATCAAGCTGTCTTCTGTGAATTCCTCTGGTGTAGTGTCTCCAAGATCTATACCTTGAAACCCTTCACACCCTACTTTTTCTTTTTTTGCCATATCCAGTCTCGTACCATGTGCAATGAGCCTTAAAGGTCCTTATGAACCCCCTCATCTAGAAGAGGCTGATTTAGAGATGTTGTGTTTGGGGGCAGGTAAACCACTTCAATGTTTTAGTGTTGAACTCATGGGGTTCTGAGTGGCCAGGGGGCATTCTCCAATATCATAAGAATTCTAAAAGGCAGTCTCTTACTGGCAAAATATTTTCTGACTTCAGAGACAAAGCATCACTAGAACAAAACCCCCCAAAATTGTTCTCATTGTCCAGGCCTTCTCATTCTGCAGTCTAACAACTGGAAGCTCGTGTTTCTTTTCCCTTCAAGGCTTAGAGGTTAGCTGCTTTATAGGTAAGGGCAGTCTTGATCATAAATTCAACTTCATTTGCACAAAACAGTAGAGTTAGCCCATCCGTTCCTGCCTTAAATCCTGATGCTCACTTTTCTTTCTTACTAATAAATGTTTTTTTGTGGAATGTTTTTTCCAGAGTAGAGCAATTTTGTTTACATTAGAAACCTGTTCAGGCAGATATCCTTTCTTTTCAATGTTTTTTTTTTTTTTTTTTAGTGGCATCTGAGAACTCATTTATTGCTGCTTCTCCTGTTATCTTGACTTTTTTTTTTTTGAGACAGAGTCGCACTTTGTCACCCTTTGTAGAGTGGTGTCAGAGCTCACAGCAACCTCAAAACCTTGCCTCAGCCTCCCAAGTAGCTAGGACTACAGGCATCTGCCATAACACCCGGCTATTTTTTTGTTGTAGTTGTCATTGTTGTTTGGCAGGCCCAGGCTGGGTTTGAACCCGCCAGCCCTAGTGTATGTGGCCAGTGTCTTAGCTACCGAGCTACAGGCACCGAACCTATCTTGACATTTTAAAAGCCAAACCTCTTTCTAAAATTATCAAACCGTTGTTTGCTGACATTATATCCTCCAACTTCAGATTCTTCACCATCCTTTTGCTTTACCTTGTCATGTAATGACTTCACTTTTCTTGAATCATAGAGTCTATAGGTATGCCTTCCTTATAGCAATCCTGCACCCACATAAAACTGTACTTTCACTCTGAGATAAAAAGTTACTTTGCAAAAAGTGCAAGGTTTTCACACCTGCTGAAGTAGCTGCAGTGACTTCATAAATCTCCTTTTCCTTCCTTCTCTTCTCTTCCTCCTCCTCTTCTCCATTGTCCTTACACTGGATGTGTTTATCTTGAAATGGCAGGCATCGGCAGCAGCAGACCTCAGTCTATGGTACATGTCAAACAATTCAACTTTTTCTTGTAACATCATGATTTTGCTTCTTGGGAGCACTTCCAGCATCACTAGAGTGGCACTTTGCATAGCTCCCATGGTGTTATTCAAAGTTTACGGTATCACACTAAATACGACGAAAAATACTCCAGAGATCACTTTTTACTGCAACATACAATTTATTGGAAAGGCAAACTGCTCCCACGGAGTTCACATGACATTTTAAGTGGATACTCAGAACATTTGAGCTCACCACAATAGCAACAGTAGGTGGCTATGAGATTATTACAGTAGCACAGTATATATACACACTACAGTAAATTTTACGCAGTTATGATTTAATACTGCATGTTTAATTTGTTTGCATTTTCCTTGACTGTGAATGGTGCCACGTATGGTCTGTAAGTATAAATTTTGTTAAATTTTAACTTTTTATAATAGATTTGTGTATATTTTATGGTAGTAAATGGTAAAATAGACTGCTATCTACATATATTTTGTGCAGTCATGACATACCTAACTTTTTCTCAATTTTTTCAATGCTTCTAGGTTGCAAGGTTCATCTTCGAGTTTTTTCAAATTGTCAGAAATCTCCAAAACTTTTCCAGTATGTTTATTGAAAAAAATCCGCATAGACCTATGTGGTTCAAACCTGTGTTGTTCAGGGGTCAACTGTATTGTATTGATATGTCTTGATGGTACATGTAGGAAAAAATGCTATACCGGAACTATTAGTGATGGTCTCTGTGGATTGTGTGAGCTTAGTTTGAGGGGATGGGGAATTGAGTGAGTCAGTCAATAGGTATTTGTGAATATCACCTGTGACCGTGCCATGTCTGATTTATGATCATAACTCTGAGTCATAGCCTGTGTTCCAGGTTCTCTGGGCCCTTTCTTATATTAGATCATTTAATTAGTGGAATAATTAGGCATTATTTTATATGACTGCACTTATTCTAAATTTTTGCCTATTTTATCTTAAGGTGCTGAAATAATAAAGTTTACTTAAGAAAAGTAAATTATTATAATGATCTAAGACTAGATGAGCCTTTGGTTAGTGCAATACTTGATATATGTGACAAACACAAATCTTTTGCCTTGAACCTGAGTTCGTCTATTATCTCTGTAGGATCACTTCAGTTGTCCCCCATTTCTCTTCCACTTTCCACTACTTTCTTTCCCTCAAATTTAAATTTGAATAGGATAGAATGTATGTTTCCAGTCTATTAAAAATCATTTCACTATGTTTTTATTTTGAAAATGTTCTAATCTACAGAAAGTTGGAAATAATAGTATAGTAAATCCAGGCAAGGTGGCTCACACCTGGAGTCCTAGCATTTTGGGAGGCCAACGCAGGAGGATTGCTTGAGGCCAGGAGTTGGAGACCACCCTGGACAACATAGCAAGACCCCAATTCTGTAGAAAATTGAAAAAGTAGCTAGGCATGGTAGTCCGCGCCTGTATTCCTAGCTATGGCACACTGAGGCAGGAGGATTGCTTGAACTCAAGGGTTTGAGGTTGAGCTATGATGGTACCATTGCATTGTATTCTGGCCAACAGAGAGAGACTCTGCCTTAAAAAAAAAAAAGTGCAATATATATCTATATGAACCCTTAAACTAGATTTGCCAATTGTTAACATTTGACTTTTTCTGTCTCTCTATAAGATACATACATACAGATTTTTTTCTGAACCCTTTGCACAGAAGTTTCAGATACTACAGCACCTCACCCCTAAATCTTTCAGCCTATAACTCCTAAAAATAAGGACATTCACTCACAGAACCACACTTGCACCTGAGTAAACAAGCAGTAATTCAACTGTAAGCTCTACAGGCTATACTTACACTTCGAAAAGCTCAAGCCAGTTATTTTGGGGAATGCTGGGCATTCTGGATGAGTCTTGTCATGATTAGCTTCAGGTGACACTTTCTATGACAAAAGATTGTTCAGAGTGGAGGTTGTAAACTTCTTAATTGCATACATCACAAGGCCCATCATGTCGGGTTCCAATACTGATGATGATAAGTGTGGTTAAAGTGTTCCTCATCAGATCACTTCATTGGAAAGGTACACTTTTCCCCTTTGTAATTTGTCCTTATCTGTGGAGTGATATTTTGTAGTATAAATCTCCCTTTCCCAACAAACTTTCATCTAATGTTTTTAACATCTTTGTCTAAATTTTTTTTCTATTGTAGTGAAGTCAAATTTGTTAATTTTTTGGGTTGATTATGCTTTTGGTGTCATGTTTAAGAACTCATTGCCAAGTCTTAGATTTCAAAGATTTTGTCCTGTATTTTGTCTAATAGTTTTATGTTTTACATTTAACTCCATGATCCATTTTTTGAAATTTCAAAATATTATGGGGGACATATGTTTTGGTTGCATGAATTGCTTTTGTACAGTTGAGTTTAAGTTATAAGTGTCCCCAGGTAATATGTTTTGTACTCATTTAATTGTGGATTTACCCCTCTCCTCCTGCACCCCCAACCTCCTTGTCTAACTTTTTTACAGCAAGGGGTTGCAAAAGTGATGATTTTTCTACATTTTTAAGTTGCCATGCTTCTGTAAAGACAATTGTTCCTTCCCACATCTCCACCAACTTTTTGCATATCTATGGAACCACTGATTAATTCTTTAGTTTAATATGTTGTCCAGTTACATCGTTGCTCTTTTTAATGCTTACATTGTACCAAATAAGGGTGGTTAAAGCCCTTAGTATTAGAAAGCTTCAGAAATAGATTTTTACCATAATTATAAAGATTAAAGATTGTATGTATTTTTTTCCTGAAGGTTTTTTTGTTTGTTTGTTTTGAGTCAGTCTCACTCGGTCACCCTGGTAGAGTGCAGTGGTATCATCATAGCTCACTGTAACCTCAAACTTCTGGGGTCAAATGATCCTCTTGCCTCAGCCTCCAAAATAGCTGCAACTACAGCTGCACATGACTGCACTCTGCTATTTTTTCTAATTTTTTAGTAGAAACAGGGTCTTGCTTTTGCTCAGGCTGGCCTCGAACTCTGACCTCAGTGTTCCCACCTTGGCCTCCCAGAGTGTTAGGATTATAGGTATTAGACACCACACCCAGCCTTTTCCTGAAATTTTGACCAAAGATTTGTAATATTCAGTTTAATAAACCATTTTAATTTCCTCAGGACTCTCACAGGAGGAGGAGGAAGATGCTTTTATTGAAGAACAACAACTAGAAGAAGAGAAATTGTTGGAGAGAGAGAGGTCAGTGCTAATTGAGATACTTAAAGTGAATAAAGTTATTTTGGAATACTATCAGCCTTACTAACTGGTACTGGTTTTCTGTATAAAGTCTTGTGCAAAGTAAGTCTTATTGGCTCAGCGCCTGTAGCTCAGGCAGCTAAGGCACCAGCCACATACACCAGAGCTGGCAGGTTTAAATCCAGCCCGGGCCTGCCAAACAATGATGAAAACTACAACCAAAAAAAAAATAGCCAGGTTTTGTAGTGGGCGCCTGTAGTCCCGGCTACTTGGGAGGCTGAGGCAAGAGAATCACTTAGGCCCAGGAGTTGGAGGTTGCTGTGAGCTGTGATGCCACAGCACTCTACCCAGGGTGACAGCTTGAGGCTCTGTCTCAAAAAAAAATAAGTCTTATTAAATACTGTGTATAAACTATTTAAGTCTCTTGCTGACAGACTAAAACTAGGTGTTATCATTTTTTTAAAATTGAGACAGAGTCTCACTTTGTCACCCTCTGTGGAGCACTGTGGCCTTATAAGTCACAACAATCTCAAGTGATTCTCTTGCCTCAGCCTCCCTAGTAGCTGGGAGTACAGGTGCCCACCACAACACCTGCTACTTTTTTGTATTTTTAGTAGAGATGGGGTTTTGCTTTGCTCAGGCTGGCCTCCAACTCTTGAGCTTAAGGCATCCTCCTGCCTCAGCATCTCAGTGTTGGGATTATAGGCGTGAGCCACTGTGCCCGGCTATGATTTGATTTTTATGACATCTTTTTTCATGGTATCTGGCCTTGGTGTCTGACTGAAAAGGTCTCCCCTATCCCAAGATGATGAAAATATTCTGCTTTTTTTTTCACTTAGTGTTTTTCAGAGATATATTCCCCAGGTAATTTGCAAATCAGAGTTCTGCACATTGAAACATCTATATCATACTCCCAGACATGCATAGGAACATTGATATGCAATACACCAGCTTCTACCATGGCTAAAAGATGTGTTCCTGGAATCTGTAGGTTGGAAATGTAACATATTTCCTCATAGAATATTTAAAATTGTGGTTAGCTTCCCACAGTGGACATAAAACCTTATTTAACTCCTAATATTGCCGAAGTAATGTAGAACAGTTTCTCGTATTTCATTTTCCTTTTACAAATTCAGTAGAAAAATGAGATGTAGGTTGTAAACACCTGTTTGGCAAATAAACTCAGGAAATCTAATCCTCCTTTAAATTAGAGATTTGTGATACTGGCTGGCTGAGACACTTGCATGACTGGTCAACTTAACAAATAGACTAGGCAGTTGTTAATTTATTTTTATAACTTCATCTTTTCTTAAAACCTATAGCTTTCGTCTCTCCTCTGGAGCGTTCAGAAAAAGTTTTTTAAACCCTATAGCTGCCTTTATTTTAAAGACTTAATCATAACGTAGTTTTATTTTCCTTCATTCAGCAGTTTAGGTGTTTGGAGGCAAACCAGAGGGGTCCCTTAACTGTGTGCCGTAGTGATCCAAAGGTTAATGTCTGAAGATGCCAGGTTTTCAGAGTGATGCTCTCATGGAATTGCCACTTTTAAATGCCTAGAATAGGAAGAGTAATATTTTCTGAAATGGAAAGCTAGATGTTGCTTTGAAACTTGCTACCCACTTTATTGGTACCCCAAATCACTGTGATCAGCCTGAAGGGAATGGCATAGCATCCTTTTTTGGTAAAAGATGTCACAACCAAACCTATGAGGTGTAAAATAGGGATTTTGTTATTACCATTTGGGAAGATGGCTACTGACACTCAGGGCCTTCCTTCTCATTTTCTTACCCACAGTTGACTGCTTTATTGAGAATATCTTTCATGCTATTTAATTAGTCCCCAAACGTGTCGTTTTGCTCCCTTATGTGTGTGTACGTATTTGTAAATTAATGCCTGTTTCTTTTATCTGACTATATCATTATACTGACAGGCAAAAATTGCATGAAGAGTGGTTGCTGAGGGAGCAGAAGGCACAAGAAGAATTCAGAATAAAAAAGGCAAAGGAAGAGGCAGCTAGGAAACGGCAGGAAGAGCAAGAGGTACAGTATTAATCACATAACCAGGGAACCAATTAATTAGTTAACCAAAATAACTCTCATTAAGAGATGCTTATCTTCTTTTTTTTTGTTTTGGATCAAATGGTGCTTTTACTTTTAATTTTTTGAAGAGTTACCATACCGCTTTCCATAGCAACTGCACCATTGTACACTCCCACCAGCAACCTACAAGAGTTCTAATTTCTCTACATCCTCCATCAACATTTGTTATTTTCCTAATTTTTTTATAACAGCCATTCTAATGGGTGTGGCAGGATATTTCTTTTTAGTTTTGATTTGCATTTCCCTAATGACCAGTGAGGTTGAACATCTTTCCATCTGCTTCTTAGCCATTTATAATCTACTTTAGAGAAATGCCTATTCAAATCCTTTGCCCAATTTTTAATCACTTATTCATTTTCTTGTTGTTGTTTTGTTTGTTTGAGACAGAGCCTCAAGTTGTTGCCCTGGCATCACTGAGTGCTGTGACATCACAACTCAAAGCAACCTCCAACTCCTGGGCTCAAGCGATTCTCCTGCCTCTGCCTCCCAAGTAGCTGGGATTACAGGCACCCGCCACAACGCCTGGCTATTTTTTGGTTGCAGCCGTCATTGTTTGGTGGGCCCAGGCTGGATTCAAATCCGCCAGCTCAGGTGTATGTGGCTGGTGCCTTAACCACTTGAGCCACAGGCACTGAGCCAGTTATTCATTTTCTTGTTGTTAGGTAGATAACTAGAAATCTTGGTTCTCCTGGGGAAGGAGACAAGGGCACTGGTGCCTCCCACCTTAATTTTGTCCCACATAATTGCTCACATCTGGGAAGGAAGGAATACCCTAGCAATCTACCAATCAGAACTTAGCATGCCAACTGTGAGAGGATGTAGAAGACTCTATAACCTAGAACAGGTACAATACAGTCTTAAAGCTCACCTACAGCAGCCTTAAGACTAATTATGTCGGTTCAGCGTCTATAGTTCAAGTGGCTAAGGCACCAGCCACATACACCAGAGCTTGTGGATTCAAATCCAGCCCAGGCCTGCCAAACAACAATAACAACTACAACCAAAAAATAGCCAGGTGTTGTGGCGGGTACCTGTAGTACCAGCTACTTGGGAGGCTGAGGCAAGAGAATCGCTTAAGCCCAGGAGCTGGAGGTTACTGTGAGCTGTGATGCCACGGCACTCTACCCAGGGCAACAGCTTGAGGCTCTGTCTTAAAAAAGAAAAGAGACAGACTAAATATGTCATTAGCATAAATCATCATTGTGCTCCACACCCCACAGTGGGCTTTCAGAGAGGTTCATGGGAGTTCCACATGCACAGTAAGAGTCAGGTTTCAAGGTGACCGCAGAACTATGAGGTGGGCCCGATCCAGACAGTATAAAAAGAGAATCAGGATCCACGGCCCATGCCTTTTCCTTGTTGCGCCTTGGCAGCCATTAACTGTCTATGGTGAACATATCTTGCTCTGTAAGTCTGTATTTTATTCTTACTCTTTAAACCCATTTTTCTCTTTCTCAATAAACTTTGTTTCATGCTTGCCTTATTTTGGGGTGTCTGGTCATTGTTCAACCAAGAGCAATCCAAGAACCAAGGAACCAGGCAGCTGGTTGGAACGCTGACATTTTAGGATGCAGGGAGCTGCCTTGGAACCCAACATTATTATTGAGTTGTAGAAATTCATATATTCTGCATAGTGATCCCTTATCAGACATGTGATTTGTGAATATTTTCTCTCATTCCGTGGGTTGCTTTTTCAATGTGTTAATAGTGCCCTTTGATGTATAAAAGTTTTTAATTTTGATAAAATTCATCTTACCTGTTTTTGCTTTTGTCAGTGTTCTTTAGGTCATAGCCAAAAAATCATTGCTAAATCCAATGTCATGAAGCATTTCACCTGTTTTGTCTAAACAGGTTACAGTTTTCAGCTCAGACATTTAGGTCCATATTAAATTAATTTTTATGTATGATGTAAGGGTCTAACTTCGTTCTTTTGCATGTGGATATCCAGTTTTTCCAACACCACTGGTTGAAAAGACTGTCCTTTCCCCATTCAATGGTCTTAGTAAGCATGTTGAAAATCATTTGAATTTATATGAGAGGGTGTATTTCTGAGCTCTCTATTTTATTTCATTGGTCTCTATGTCAGTCTTTATGCCAATCCCACACTGGTTTGATTACCGTACTTTGTAGTAAGTTCTGAAATGAGAAAGTTTGAGACTTCCAACTTAGTTTTTCTTTTTCAAGATTGATTTGGCTGGCCAGGCATGGTGGCTCATGCCTGTAATCCTAGCACTTTGGGAAGCTGAAGTGTGTGGATTACTTGAACTCAGGAGTGTGAGACCAGCCTGGGAAAGCAAGAAACACTTTCTCTACTAAAAATAGAAAAACTAGTTGGGCATTGTGATGGGTGCCTATAGTCCCAGCTACTCGGTAGGCCAAGGCAAGAGGATTGCTTGAGGCCAAGAGTTTGCTGTGAGCTACAGTAACATCATGGCACTCTACTCAGAGTGACAAGTGAAGCTCTGTCTCAAAAAAAAGGATTGATTTGGCTATCCAGGCTTCTTTGAGATTCTGTGTGAATTTTAGGATGGATTTTTCTGTTTCCTTTCTGATGGCAGCTGGAGAATGTATCCTTAGTGGAGCCTGAAGCACAGCATTCTTTGGGACAGACCCTTCATTTTCTTTCCTTTTTTGAGACAGTCTCTGTTACCCAGACTAGAGTGCCATGGTGTTAGCCTTCCTCACAGCAACCTCAAACTTCTGGGATCAAGTGATCCTTCTGCCTCAGCCTCCTGAGTAACTGGGACTACAGGTGTGCACCACCATCCTCAGCTCATTTTTAGAGATGGGGTCTCGCTCTGGCTCAGGCAGTCTTGAATTCCTGAGCTCCAGGGATCCTCCTGCCTCAGCCTCCCAGAGGGCTAGGATTACAGTCTAGCAAGAGCTGCTTATCTCAAACTTTAAAAAAACCTATTATCCATTTTACCCAGGTTTCTAAAGTTTTTTATTTATTTGCCCTGTATGTTAAATATTTTTTTTAAAATGAGTCTAAAAAAAATTACCTTTCCTTCTCTTTTTTTTTCTTTTTTCCCTTAAAGAGAAAATTAAAGGAAGAATGGGAAGAACAGCAAAGGAAAGAGAGAGAAGAGGAGCAGCAAAAACTACAGGAGAAGAGAGAAAGAGAGGTGATTCCTGCCATGGGAGGATAGACAGAGGGCATATCCTCTGAGTGTGCAGATGTGCTGTATGATGGGATTGAAGAATAAGCTGTACTCATGTCAGGGTTTGGCTTTGTTTTCTGTTTTGCCTGGTTCTTCATATGTTGGAAAGAATCAGATTCTCAGTCTAGATATACACTGGAGTTGCCTTATGATGCTCTTCTTTAGGTCTGTGCAGTAGCACATGCCCTAAATTAAGGTTTCTTTCAACTTTACCCAATTTACCCTTTATACCAGGGATTGGCAAACTTTGTCTACAAAGGGCCAGATAATATTTTTATGCTTTGTCATTTGTATGGTCTCTGTGGAAAACATCTGTCTCCGACAGTGTGCCCTGAAACCAGCTGTAGATGATATGTAAATGATGGGAGTGGCTGTGTACCAATAAAGCTTTATTTACAAAACAGGCCCTTGCTTTACACTCTCTGCTACTCTATAGCAAGTGTTGTTTTTCTTTTCTTTTTTTTTTTTTTTTTT
>NW_003852446.1:1424900-1441188 GCF_000181295.1 Otolemur garnettii
GGCTGAGGTGGGTGGATTGCCTGAGCTCAAGCGTCTGAGACCAGCCTGAGCAAGAGTTAGACCCCATCTCTACTAGCTGGGCACTGTGGCAAGCACCTGTAGTCCCAGCTACTCAGGAGGCTGAGGCAAGAGGATCACTTGAGCCCAGGAGTTTTAGATTGCTGTGAGCTGTAATGCCACAACACTCTACCCAGGGTGACAGAGTGAGACTATCTCCAAAAACAAAATAATACTTTGTTTGGTTTCCATATTTATCTAGTTCATAAGAGATCTAATTTCTTATGATACATCAGCAAGAATTAGTAGATTTAAAGAAATCAGAAACTCAAATATTGAAGAATTAGGAAATACATTTTATTAAATCTTTTTAAATCTTGACTTCCTTTCTAACTTGGGCTATAAAGGTAATTGTAGCTAACAAAGTTATTTACTAAGAAAAAAAATCTGTAAGGTATATGGATATGTCTTCTCTATCTTCCAGGATTCTTCTTAAAATATTGATTTGTTACATTTTTCTGCTATTTCTTAATAGTATATTTATTTCAAAGCTATCATCTCTCATCTTTTCTCAGCTGATTCATCAGGAGGTATCTTTTCTGTAATATTCCTAAATTTGAATGGCATAACATTAGGTAGTTAATTACTTTTGGGGAAAAGTGCATGTGTTTACATCCTAGTCATGACAGGGTAGAAACAGCCTCTACAACCTTTGTTTTCTGAGTCTCAGACCATCAGTCAATTTCAATGCTGATTTTAGACACCCTTTGCTTTTCTTCCTTGCTTCTTTCTTTCTCTTTCTCTCTTTTTTTTTTGAGACAGAGTCTCACTTTGTCACCCTGGGTAGAGTGTTGTGGCATCATAGCTCACAGCAACGTCAAACTGTTGTGCTCAGGTGGTGCCTGTGGCTCAGTGGGTAGGATGCCAGCGCCATATACCGAGGGTGGTGGGTTCGAACGTGACCCCGGCCAAACTGCAACAAAAAAAATAGCTGGGCATTGTGGTAGGTGCCTGTAGTCCCAGCTACTTGGAAGGCTGAGATAAGAGGATCTCTTAAGCTCAGCAGTTGGAGGTTGCTATGAGTTGTGACGCCATGGCACTCTACTGAGGGTGATAAAGTGAGACTCTGTCTCTAAAAAACAAAAAAAACAAAAAACTGTTGTGCTCAAGTGATCCTCTTGCCTCAACCTCCCATGTAGCAGGGACTACACGTACCCACCATGACACCCAGCTAATTTTTTCTATTTTCAGTAGTGATGGGGGTCTCACTCTTGCTCAGGGTGGTCTTGAACTCTTGAGCTCAGGCAATCCACCCACCTCGGCTTCCCAGAGTGCTAGGATTATAGGTATGAGCCACCATACCCAGCTGGTGTGGCTTTTCAAATGAGGCAAGATCATACTAGCTTTTTAAAGATCAGAAAAATTGTTTGGAGCTTGTCATTTTTTGTTTGTTTGTTTGTTTTTTGAGACAGAGTCTCACTATCTTGCCCTGGGTACAGTACTGTGGTGTTACAGCTCACATCAACCTCAACTCCTAGGCTTCAGTGAATCTCTTGCCTCAGCCTCCCAAGTAGCTGGGACTACAGGTGCCAGCCACATATGGCTATTTTTGGCTGTAGTTATCATTGTTTAGCTGGCCTGGGGCCGGGCTCGAACCCGCCAGCTCCAGTGTATGTGGCCGGCGCCCTAATCACTGAGCTAAGGGTGCTGAGCCAAAGCTTGTCATTTTTTATAGAGAGGAATCAAATCCCATTCTAAGAGTAGAGTGTTCAACTGAGGTCTTTTAGGATTTAGGTAAAAGCTAACACTTCTTTTAAATGCTTTTGGTTCAAAAGAAATCTGGTGAGACATTAAGGAGAAATGGGTAAAATAAAATAGTTTAAGCATATATGAAGGAATGTACAATATGTGTTTTTGCTATGTGCTAGCCACTTCTATAGTAGACAGACATAGAACAGTGAAAAACACAGTCCCTGCTCTCTTTGAGTTATCTTATTAGATAGGAGTGTCAGGCAGTAAGTAAGCAAAAAGAGATCATTTAAAATGTTATAATATATTAAGTGTTCCAAAGAAATAAAGCAGATACTCTAAGTGATAGAGTAATACAGATAGAGAAGTACCTTTTTCGATTGTCTAGTCAAGGAAATCTCTGAGGAACTGATATTTGAGTTGACACCTGAGTGCAAAGATCTCAGGGAGAAGAGGCCTGAAGCCCAGAGGCTAAAAGAAGGCCAGAGTCCCTGAAACAGAGACTGAAGGAGAGGGATAGGAGGAGGCTGGGGCAGGGCCAGGGTTGGGGGGTAGTGTTAGATCATACAGGGGCTCCTGCATTTGAAGGAGGAGTTTGGATTTTATGTTGCATGTCATGGGAAGCCACTGAAGGTTGTTTTATGTTTTCTGTCTTTTTTTTATATATTGAATATTCTCCTATTCTTTCTTTCTTTATTTTTTGCAGTTTTTGGTCGGGGCTAGGTTCAAACCCGCCACCTCCAGCATATGGGGCCAGTGCCCTACTCCTTTGAGCCACAGGCACCACCCCCGTTTTTTGTCTTTTTTTTTTGAGGCAAAGTCTCACTTTCTTGCCCAGGCTAGAGGGCCATGGCATCAACCTAGCTCACAGCAGCCCCAAGCTCCTGAGTTCAAGCGATCTTCCTCCCTTAGCCTCCCAAGTGGCTGGGACTATAGGTACCTACCATGATGCCCAGCTAATTTTTTTCTATTCTTAATAGAGACAGAGTCTCGCTCTTGCTTAGGCTGGTCTCAAACTCCTAAGCTCAAGAGAGATTCATCTGCCTTGTCCTCTCAAAAGTGCTGGGATTACAGGCATGAGCCACTGCCTGACCCATTGAAGGGTTTTTAAGACCCGAGTGACCTCATCTTATTCATAGCTTTACTTTTTTATTTGTTTGTTTGTTTAGAGACAGGGTTGCCCAGGCTAGAGTGTAGTGGCGTCATCATCGTACGATGCTCACTGCAAACACAAACTCCTGAACTCAAGTGATCCTTCTGCCTCAGCCTCCTGAGTAGCTTCAGGCAGTAACTACAGGCACACTACCATGCCTGGCTAATTTTTCTATATTTTGTAGAGACAAAATATAGAGACTGTTGTTGCTCAGGCTGGTCTCCTGCCCTGAAGTGATCCTCCTACCTTGGCCTCCAAAAATGCTAGGATTGTGGGCATAAGCCGCCATGTTCCCCTATATCTTAACCCTTAACAGATCAATTCTAACTTTTCTATATAGAAGGGGGAGCAGTGGCCAAGGAGGCCAGAGCAGAAATACTGTGACTAGTCAGAGGCCGTGGTTCTGGGCAGGAGATGATAGTGGTTTGGATGAGGGTAGTGCTTCATGATGAAAAGTCATGGATTGGGGGTACGTCAAGGCAGACTTAGTGGGATTCTAGCTAGTAGATTGGGAGGGATGAGAAGGGAAGGGGGATTCAAATCATACTTTCAGGTTTTTAGATTGAACAGACAGACAAATGGCAGCACTATTTAATGAGAGGGGTGTTTGGGTGGGTCAGGACAGGGGAGGGTTTTGAGCACATTAAGTTACTGAGGATTCTGCATGGCAAGGTAGAGTTATCAAGTAAGCAGCCAGACATATGAGTCTTATGTAATGCTTTAAGGACCTGGGGGAAAAGAAGTCTGTGGAACATAATTTAAAACTTGTTCAAATGCCAATTAGAAACTTACTGGGGTATTGCAGAACTTCCTTTGCTTTATTGAAAAGTTTGAAATTTCTCCTAAATGCTAATTGCTACCAGTCATGTCATATTTAGCTTCTGTTAAATGTTTTGATGTTGCAGCTAGCATTGTGTTTTATATTCATGAGTCCCTGCTCTTAAAACTCAGAATGTGGTAATACATGTATGCTCATCTATGCTAAATATTACCATTAATGAAATTATTATAAGATTGTTTTAAGTATTCTCCAATGTGATTTATTAAATGTTCTATTTGAATAGAAAGTCTCAGCTACATATTCTTTGAAAGCTTTTCAGCAGATCTATGCTTAGAAGGAAAACTAGAACCTGAAGCGTGCACTCACATATGTGTATGTTTTGACTGTTACACGTGGGATTCTTAACCATAGAAACCATTGTGACTTAACCTGACTCTTAGGTTTTCATTAGTCTTATGTTTGCACCATTTGTAGGAAGCTGTGCAGAAGATGCTGGATCAGGCTGAAAATGAGGTATTTTCAAAACCTTTCATTAAGAATTTGAGACCAATTATTGTTCCTTTAGAAACAACTTTTCCCAATAATGCTAGTTTTGTGATAGGCTATTTAGTTCATGTCTGCATATCTGGAACCATTTCTGTGGCTCTTATTTATTTATTTATTTATTTTTGAGACAGAGTCTCTGTCACCTGGAATATAGTGACATCAGAGCTCACTGAAACATTGAAATCCTGGGCTTAATTAAGCAATCCTCCTGCCTCAGCCTTCTGAGGAGCTGGGACTACAGGGTGTGCTCTACCACACTTGGCTAATTTTTCCCATTTTTGGTAGAGACAGGGTCTTGCTTTTGCTCAGGCTGGTCTCCAACTCCTAATTCCAAGCAATCCTCCTACCTCGGCCTCCCAGATTACAAGCGTCAAACACGGTGCCCAGCCTGTGGCTCCTCTATTTATGCAACAACAATAACAAAAGTTTATTGAAGAACAGAAACAAATGGTGTGGACCCCCATGGACTACTTGTCTGGAGCCCTTACAGTGTGTGTCAGCAACGTCACAAACCCCAATGGACGGTTTACCTTGATTCAGAGTAACTTCTATTTCTGTCTGTGGTGGTTCCCTAATAAGTCTTCGGACCCTTTACAGAATGGTTGGAGACCTGCTGACTGCCCTAGTAGCAGTAGTGATGCCAAATAAAGGAAAGTGACTGGGAGCCAAGAGAGAAATAGAGCTCATGTCCCAGGATAGTTGTTTCTAAAGTCATTATTGCCTATTACAACTAAAATGTTTATATTCTTAAATGAAACTGTTTTACTTTTCAGAAAAAGATTGTAATACATTTTGAAACAGTTAGTCTTTCATAGGTTTTTACACTACCAGTAAAGGTATGGTTATTTTCAACAGTTGGAAAATGGTGCTACATGGCAAAACCCAGAACCACCCATGGATTTAAGGATAATGGAGAAGGATCGAGCTAATTGCCCATTCTACAGTAAAACAGGAGCTTGCAGATTTGGAGATAGGTAACTGACTTTGTTTTATCATGTCAGAATGAAGTGACTCAAAATGTTGAGGTCTTTAAGTTTTCCTTTTGGGCTTTAGTTTGGAATGTTTGTCATCAGGCATCTGCTGTGTTTGTGGTGCTTCTCCATTTCCCCAGCTGGTCTCCTCTGCTTCTGCCATCCTTGTTTCCTCCATCCCCGTCCCCTGAGTGTGCTTAGTCTAGTTCTCTTCCTTTGCATTCCACGGCTTCAGGAAGACCTTTTGCTGAAGTCTTCTTCCTGTGCTTGCGTGAGTCCACGGTGGCTAACTGAGATGGGAAGTAATATATTTAGAGAGACTGGAGCAGCCTGGCTTTCTTTTTTGAATCTCACACATTGTACCCAAAACAGGCTTTTAAAACTTGGCATGTGTAAAGAGATATCTGTGAAAGACAGGATCCCAGTGAGTAGAGGAAAAGCACTTTAATTCCCATTGTCAGAGTGTGCAGAATCAGGAACACGCTCCCGGGTTCAAAATCTGCCTTCAATGGATGCCACTCGGGGAAAGTTGATTCGGCTCTGTGTATCTTAATTCTCTCTTTTTTTTTTTTTGAGACAGTCTCAAGCTGTCGTCCTGGGTAGAGTGCTGTGACATCACAGCTCACAGCAACCTCCAACTCCTGGGCTCAAGCGAGTCTCCTGCCTCTGCCTCCCAAGTAGCTGGGACCACAGGCACCCACCACAACGCCTGGCTATTTTTTGGTTGCAGCCATCATTGTTGTTTTGGCGGGCCTGGGGTGGATTCAAACCCGTCACCTTAGGTGTATGTGGCTGGTGCCTTAGCCACTTGAGCCACAGGCACCGATCCAATTTTCTCATTGGAAACCTTGTGTTGATCTCTTTAGTCACCTAACAAATATTTGAACACCTAATATATATACCAGGTAATGGTGATTTTTATAACATGGTTTGTTCATGAATGAATGACTTAAAGTAGGTAAATAATTCCTAAATGAATCCATCTGAAGCAAAAGCTAATTGTCACTGCATATTCTGCAGAAGAGAAGACCTAATCATAATCGTAATATCCGATTAATCCTAAAAAGCGATATGAATAAGAAAATTCATATGTATTTAATGAAAAACCATATGGCGTCTGTCAGGTTTATTTTATTCACAAAATTATCCATGCTGTGAGTTTTTTCCCTTCCTTGAAAATATAGTCTTCTTTTTTTAATTTAAGCCTTCACGCTATTTTTTTTTTTTGAGACAGAGTCTCACTCTGTCACCCTGAGTAGAGTGCTATGGTGTCATAGCTCACAGCAACCTCAAACTCTTGGGCTCAGGTAATCCTCCTGCCTTAGCCTCCCTAGTAGCAGGCCTGCCACACACCTGCCCAGCTGGTTTTTCTATTTTAGTAGAGACAGGGTCTTGCACTTTCTCAGGCTGGTCTAGAACTCCTGGGCTCAGGCAGTCCCCCTGCCTCAGTCTCCCAAAGTACTAGGATTACAGGTGTGAGTCACTGGCCTCATACTATTTCTTTGTTTTTAAAGAACAGTGTTTCTCAACTCTGGCTTCACATTAGAATCATCTAGAAAGCTTAAAAGAGAATTATGTCCCACCTCAAATTGAATAAATGAGAATGTCAGGGACTTCAGCAGTCTTAGTTTTGAAATGTCTTCAGGTGTTTCTAATGTGCCCTAGTATTGAGAGCCACTAATGTGGAGTATTTATCTCCTTTTGTATTTTGTAGCTTGGATTGTAGATGCCCAGAGTATCTGTGAAAGGATTTGCAGGACCTGGTAACTAGTAGAAAGTATCCTTTTGAGGAACTGGGAACTAAGGGAAGGAAGGAGATTTTATTTCCTTTGGCACCTGAAGTGCTTCTTAAATGTTTTTTTTTTAATCTCAGTAAGAAGCAGTAATTAACTGATTGGTGTAAAACACTCACCACCAAACAAAAATGTACCAGGAACTACCTTTCAGGGACAACTGAGACTCAGTGTCATTTTGCATTTCCCTGGATAGTCGAACCAAATTGCATTTAAGTTTTTCCAGCTGTGGATCCCTCATGTACGCTATGTGTCTAACATTTCCTTGAAATGTAATACTTGTGGTAGCCTGATTCTTAATTCTTCTTCTGTTGGGCATAAGAGAGTGAAGGGGAAAAGTTCTAACCTGTCTTAAGAACTTGGACAGGCACTTCCTTGAGGGAAGAGGAATGGCCCATCAGGCTCTCAGGCTCTCAGTCTCTATCTCCAAGAGTCATTTCAAGGAAATAAGGACAGTGGCCAAATTAGTTCAGGACTGTTTCTTACTGTTTTGCCAGGCATTTGAACTTTCGCCATCACAACTATATCATACTATGAGAGCAATTGGGGTAGTTTCATTATTCAAGTGGTAAGTTATGACATAAGATTCTGTGAAATTAGCAGTTAGGAAATCCATCACCACCCCTTCAGACAAGTGTGCGGTTCTGTTCCCCTTCTATGGAGAGTCTTGGTGACTTGTTCTAGATGATACAGCTATGCTGTTCTCTTGTTAAAAGTTTCTCAAGTCATTAGAGAAACACTCCATAACATAGGCATTTCCTTAGTTGTTTATCTTTGTAGTTAATATAGAGTTCAATTCTAGAGCCTTTCTGGAATTAGTATTTCTTGGAATCACAGCTTTGAGGAAAGTTATACTCCCCCCCCCAAAAAAAAATCATAATTACCAATGGAAAGTAAAACTTCTTTGTCTGAGTATCTGTTTATATCTCACCTACTTCTAAAAGTGACCTGAAGAAGGCAAACAAGCTACTGCATTAAATAAAATAGAAGAAATTGAAAGCAAGCGAAGGAAGAGAAAGTGAGTTATTGTGAATGTGCAATTCTTTCGACTCTGAATTTTAATACATTCCATGCAGATAACAAGCTATATTTCTTCTCAAAAAGTGAGTGATATCTCTGGAAAGACAAAAGATTTTCCTGGCACTATATTTTAAAGATTTCTCCCATAGAACATTGTATAAAGACATTAAATAGGAAGATGGATAATAATTTCGATTGATGTTTTGTAACAGTCACACGTGTAACTTTCCTGAGAATGTTTTGAACAATGACCTTGTATAAATGATTGTGGCCTGTTAGCATGCAATATGGGGATTCTATGTAGAACAAAAGTAGTGAGTACCAGGAGTGCTCCCTCGAGAAGAGGATGAAGAGAAGGAGTCAGTTAGCTATATTGCAGGGGGGTTTTGGATACCTGCACAATTTATTGGCCATCCTTAATCGACTCTAAGGTAAAATCTATGTGTTTTTGTAGCAGTCTGATTTGCTTCAAGTATTAGAGTAATGAGTAACTAGTATGTCTAGATCAGTGGCTCCCAAACACAGCAAATCTTCAGAACTAGGTAGGGAACTACTTTGAGAATATGGGTTCCCACCCCTTGAGGTCTGGTCTCAGGTAGTTTGGGGCAAGACTGGAAAGCCTCAGTTCTTCTCAGGTAATTCTGAGACCCACACAGTCTTGGTACTACAGTTTTAGACTGCCTAACCTTAAATATCATTTCTTTTAGCTGACTCTTCAGTAGAAGCTGTAGGGCTGGCCTTTTGTATACACTCAAATCATAAGGATGATCTCCAGGCCAAGTGGGGTTTTTCCCTAGACAGGGGCATGGGCTCTGTTCCCAAACTGACAAATGCTCATTTGATGCACTGGGAGCCAGGGCCAAGTTCATTCACATCTAAGAATCCTTTGAGCAGAATTTTAACCTCCATAACTTGGTCATTTTATTCTGTGTCTGCTTCATATTTGTAAAGTTTTGGTTTGCTGGCTAATATTGCCAGCCAGATTGAATCCTCACTCTTTATTGGTAGTAGGGAAGATGGAGCTAATTACAAGCTCTCTAACTGAATAATCTAAGAGTTTATTTGGAAAATACAGAATTTCACATTAACGGACATGGAACATTTCTCAGCTGGCCACGATATATGCTGGCATTCCATATGCATGATCTTAATGGGTGCTTATCTGTATATTATAGACACGGAAAGTGAGTATGATTAAACATTTAGTCATTTCAGGGCCACGTTTTTTTTTTTTTTTTCCAACACATGCCCTATTCTCAAACTTTCTTTCTCCCTAAGTTCTGTGGATTTTTTTTCTTAAAAAAATTGTCTTACCAATTTTTACCTAGAAACCTAACCATGAAAATTCATTTATTTGCAACCTTGAACTGTATATATTTTTTCTCATCTTATTTTAGGAGAAGGAAATAAATAAGAAAATAAACTCATACAAAGGATTTTTGAAACATTACCCAGGTACAACCTGGTCAGGTTAGCCTAGGTCCAGATTATACAATGAAAAGAAAACTGTTCTTAATAATGGTTATCAACCTTCATTAAATAACCAACTAAAGGATATGTATTATACCCTATGACGAAGAGGCACCAGATGGTAGGCTAATGCAGATTTCTTGGATCCATCTCTTCCCAGCCTGACTTGGGAAAGTGTGCTTTCTCAAGGCCTCAGCTTCCTTCTTTGCAAAGTGGGGGAAATACCAGCACCAACTGTCCTAACAAACAGGTTACAAGGATTAGAGGGAAAAAAATGTAAAAATGCCATGAAAACTATAAAATGCTATATGTAGATGAGACTGAAATACTCCACTAACTGGAAATTCTTAGATGACCGTATTCTCTAAGAATGTGAGTTCATTGAAGATCGTACAGAACCAGGATCGACTGGATTCTTACTTCTCGTCTTCCTCTCAGGAGTCCCATGTGTGGCATCTTTGTGTCTTCCCACCATACCCTATCATGCCAGTGGACCTTTCTTTTCCCTATGGTTTAGCATATAAACTAGAAAATGGTCAACTATTTTAAATCGCACACAAACTTTATGGACACTCTGTATAAGGCTTCTTGAACTTCATTCAAAGGCAACTGAATGACATGAGCTTAGAAATCATTCTCAACTTGACATTTTAATGACAACCAATATATTGGTCAGTCTTAAAACAGTTTTCTTAAGTGCTGGAAACTTGGCATCTGAATGGGATTTTTTTATCTTATGGTTAAGTTAAAACAGCTAAGTTACTTGAGTCTTTATCTCAAAGTTTAAAGCAAATCTTTTATGTGTAATTTTTAACTATTCGACTAGTGTATTTAAGGTTTTCTTTCATATGCAGGTGTTCACGTAAACATAATTTTCCAACATCAAGTCCCACCCTTCTTATTAAAAGCATGTTTACAACATTTGGAATGGAACAGTGCAGGAGAGACGACTATGACCCCGATGCAAGCCTGGAGTACAGTGAAGAGGAAACTTACCAGCAGTTCCTAGATTTCTATGATGATGTGCTCCCCGAGTTTAAGAATGTGGGGAAAGTCATTCAGTTCAAGGTGGGCATGTGCATGGAGGAGGGGACTGGTTTGCTTCACCCTTCAGTACTCAGTGGCATGAGAGACCCAGGCCATAGGCCACCTGGGTGGTACCTTGTGCAGTGGCCAAGTCGGGCAATCGGGCACTCACAAATGTGACTTCGCTCTCTCTCCCTTTCCATACCCCCAACCCTATTGGCAATGTCATGGATACCACACAAAATCATAAACGTGGATTAGTATGGTATTTCCTGAATGCTAGGGTCTAGAAATCAGGGGTCCTCAAACTACGGCCCGCGGGCCACATGCGGCCTGCCGAGGACATTTATCCAGACTGCCAGGTGTTTTTGCCACCGCTGCCTGTCCTGCTTAGCAGCTGACTCGTCCTGGGCCCACAGTCTGGCCCTCCAATGATCTGAGGGACAGTGAACTGGCCCCCTGTTTAAAAAGTTTGAGGACCCCTGGATTGAAAAGGAGCTTTGATTTGTTTGGTACCTTTGGGTTCCAGCTCTTTCACATCAAATGAATTCTCTATAGCGGGTCCTCTGCACGTAGCCATCTAAGCCTTTACTTAGAAGCTGCATGTGATGGATGGTGCGCTCTTTCCTTCTTCTGTAGAAGGCATCTCACCTGGAGCTGTGGTGTACACACTGTGACAACTCCACTCACTGAGTCTGTTGATATGCCGTGCCTGCTTGCTGTGTTCACCCACGGTGCACGTTCTTTCTTCTGGAGCTACACAAGAACATCAATCTAGATTCTTTTTTTTTAAACCTTATTTTTATTTGTTGGATACTTTCAGTACTGAACATTGTAGCCCCAAAACCATGGTTTGTGATGCAGCATACTGGGTTAAAAAGGCATTCAGATGACACATACTTATCTTAAAATATTCCATAAGGTAGGAAGGGTAAAGCCACGTGTAATCCCTGCTGTTCCCAGGACCCATTAATTGAAGCTTAACATAGTGAAGCTTCTTACCTTGTCTATGATTTCATCAGATCTGAACCTGAATGACTGTATGCTAGGGCAGAGAAAATGTCCCATAATTTGGGAAAAGACAGGAGTAAATCTGTGGGGTTTTTTTCTGCTAGTTAGAAATGACAGTGTGGAGTTAGAACACCCAAGAAACAGAGCTACTCATGAAACTCAAGGCGAAACTTTCAGCAACCAAATTCAAGGTTTTAAAAAATTCTTTCTCAATTTCTTTCCCTCTCAACCTTTTTTCTCTGTGACATGTGCCTTCCTGTCTTTGCACTACTCAGCACGAGCAATAGCCACTGCGTGGAAATGCCCAGCCACACCTACACAATCCAGGTTGGCGGCGCTGGCCGAGGAGGCAGTGCGGTTTGACCAGCCCTGTGCTCTGAAACCCGACACTTTGCCTCTTCGCCCCTTTTCCTTATCCTAAAAATGAAGGGGCTGGATCACATCAGGGGTTTTCTTCATAGAGTCCAGGATTGTCCTGCTTCTGCGAAGGGGTAGCATCATAGCACAGCTGCTTTCAAAACTTCAGACTAGGATGGAAATGGCACTGTCACCTGCAGCAAGCTGCATACACTAACCGCAAACGAATTTGTATGGAAGCCCATCGGCCAAGCTCGTGCTGGTCACACTGGCAGTCACACCGGAAAGCTAGTCAGTAGATTTAGTAGGAAAATTGTCAGAACATCACATTCATTGTGAAAAATTAATGAGTCTTTGGGAACCACTGGATTAAATGATCTCTAAGATCCCCTGCACGCTGACATGGACTCGTGAGGCCTTTTATTCTTCGTTCTGAGGATGTGACAGAAACTCTCATTGAGTATGGATCCTGCCCCCCTCTTAGGTACTCTAATAACAATACTCTGGAAGAAATTCATAAAAGTATAGGTGCATTTCAAAGATAAAAGCTAAACACTGGTATGAATATTTGAGGACCTTTTTATATACTGTCGTATAAAAACAAATTGGGTTTGTCTTTTCTGAATGTTACTTATCAATACATGTATGTTTCTTTGCATATGTGTACCTAAATATGTGTACACCCATTATACACACATTTCTATGCAGGATACGTCTATGTTTGGTGTATGCATGTAATACATGCGTCTATGCCTGTATGTGTGTCCAGATTTGCATCTGTAGGTCTCTGTCTGTGTATGTGCACATACGTTTGTGTTCGGGATGGTGCTCACCTGTGTAAGGGAGGGGAGTGAAGACTAGGATGGAAGTGCTTCGACTGGGTCTTTAATGTTTTACCTATTTATACATTGTCAGTCACAAATAGAAAATGCTAGCGTTAAATCCATTATATATATGGATCGATATTCTCTGTATTTTCATGCAGCGTGAAACATTTCATATTTGTGAGGAAAAAAGCAGACCTGGGTCGATACAGATGAGATGATTCAGGCTTCAGTCCTGCGTGCAGAAGTATGCCTCTAATAGATGTGAGGGTGGGCTAGTACCCCTAGTTTGGAATCTATGATTGATGACTACTTTGGAGAGTGTTGGCCTAGACAGAGTGCATGTGATAGCCGACTGATTACTTCTCCTGAGTCTTTGATGACAGCATTCTTCATTGCTCCTTAGGTCAGCTGCAACTTGGAGCCTCACCTGAGGGGCAACGTGTATGTTCAGTACCAGACGTAAGTAGGCTGGACAGGAACATCTTCCTATTATGTCACAGCATGGCTTTTTTTTTTTCTGTTGATGTCTGGAATTTTTCCCCTGAATATATAGCTTTCATATGTGTGGTATTTTGAAAAAATGTAAATATGAAGAGAAATATAGAAGGGATTTGAAAATAGTGCACTCGTATCCCATTCTTTTTACCTTTACATAGTTTTGAGTCTTTTACAGTAGGGTTATATTCTTACTCATATAATTTTGATAATTAAAACCCAAATTGAAAAGGGTTAGAAGATATAAAAGTCTAAATTGAAAGAACCAGAGATGAAAGCCCCCAGAGATTAAACCCTCGTGCGTATCCGAGCTGCTAAGAGAGCAGTTACTGAATCATTTCTGCTCGTCGTGCCCTTGGCCTAAGCTGTACCATGGCTAATGGGTTAACCGTTGTAGTAAGAATAGCAATCCTGGCTGAGAAAGAATAGCCTCTAACGATGGTAGACACTTCTGTATTTGTAATGGTCCAATCTTTTAGACTAAGAAGCTTTGACTCAAACTAATTTCCACACATCACATCTCCTCAGAGAGTTAGTAAAAGGGGTTCCTAAATAAACCGTGAGATCTGGGAGCTTGAATAAAATGAGGTGGTACAAAAACACTGAACTTGGTGGTCCTACAATAAATTAATAAAAGGGTTAGTTCCTGATTTCTATTAATAATAGGGTTAACCGACACATTAGGAAGTTACTACAAAGTGCATCCTTTGATTTTTGGTTTACAGGGAAGAAGAATGCCAAACCGCCTTTTCTCTGTTTAATGGACGATGGTATGCAGGCCGACAGCTTCAATGCGAATTCTGCCCAGTGACCCGGTGGAAAATGGCGATTTGTGGTAAAATAATGTGATTGTTTTTCCCCGATTGTTCCCCGATTGTTCCACTGTTTAGATAAAGGGATATTCTTCAAGAAAAAGCAGTCGTTTAAAGGAAGGTATAAAGCATAGCTTTTGCCTCACACAGAAGATGAACAGAGATCTTTATATAAAGAACACCACCGTTTAGATCTGTTAACCGACTTTGTGGGTCACTTTATGGATGAGTGACTGAGGTCACGACACATCGGTGACAGAGTCAGGGCTAGAATTCCAGTCTTTCGATGCTCAGTCCTAGACTCTGGGTCTGACAGTCCAGGAAGCCTGAGAAGTGGCATCTATAGGAAGCCCAATTTTCCTCCTTGCGGTTTCAGAGGTGTTTTCTAGGCCTGGGCTCTCCTCACTTGAGCTCTGTTTGTTTCTTTCTGCCTTTATTTCTAATGAATTTTCTGTCATCATTGCCACCTACCTTACCTTATCTATAACACTTCCTACCTTACTTGAAATGCATGCTTCTGTGCAGTAGAGGCTGACCATAGGCGTTGGACCAGTTAAGTGTGCAGTTCAAGTCAGACTGAATCATTGGACAGTGCAGTCAAATCAGGAAATGACTCAGTCCTGCGCAGAGTGGCCAGCAGCATTGGCGGCCCGCTTAGTTCCTGATTTCTGTCACTGGGCTTAGCCAAACTGTTGTGGAAGTTCCCTAGGTGGAAAAAAGATGAACCTCTAAATGCCTCAGTGGAGCACTTAGCCTTTACTTGTGTTTTTTTCCCCCTCTGGGCTTATCTGCTTAAAAAATTATTAAAAAATACATAATTTATAAACTCTTTGGCAGCCATGTTTTCATGGATGTTGTCAGTTTAAAAGATTTTAGGATTCCTACTTAGAAAAATCAGAAGAACTATTATACCTTAGGGTTAAACTTGGAGGATGAGGGAGGAGAGGGAGTCATTTTCTCCATAAAGGCAGTTGCTTTTGTCAGTTCCTGTCAGTGTGATTTCGGGGAGGTGCTTCTGAGTATGACTTTGACTTCCTCAAAGTGGGACACTATTTCTTTTCTTTTCGCGGTTTTTGGCCAGGGCTGGGTTTGAATGCACCACCTCCGGCATATGGGGCCAGCGCCCTACTCCTTTGAGCCACAGGCACCGCCCCTTTTTTTTTTTTTTTTTTGAGACATGCTGTGACATGGCTAAGAGTGCCAGGGCCTCAGCTTAGCTCACAGCAACCTCAAACTCCTGGGTTCAAGCCATTCTCTTGCCTCAGCCCCCTGTTTAGCTGGGGCTGCCATACCCAGCTAATTTTTCTATTTTTAGTAGAGATAGCATCCCACTTTGCTGAGGCTGGTCTTGAACTCCTGATTTCAAGCGATCCACCCACCTCCACCTTCCAGAGTTTGAGGATTATAGGCGTGAGCCCCTGCACCTGCACCTCATTTTTTTTTTAAAGAAAATAACAGCTTTGTTAACTTCTTTAGCAGCTAATGAGCATCTATACATATCATTATTGGCTATTTGTATATCCTCTTTAGAGAGATGTCTATTCAGATCATTTGCCCAGTTCTTAAATTGTCTTTTTATTGCATCATGAGACTTCTTGATATAGTATGTGCTGCATACAAGGACCTCATGACAGGCCGAGTGTGGTGGCTCGTGCCTATAATCCCAGCACTCTGGGAGGCTGAAGCAGGTAGATTGCTTGAGCTCAGGAGTTCAAGAGTAGCTTGACCAAGAGTGAGACCCTGTCTCTACTAAAAAACAGAAAAAAAAAAAATCTCATGACAAACAAGACCTGCAAATATTTTCTCCTTTTGTGGGTTGTCTTGTCACTTTCTGTCCTTTGTAGCACAAGGTTTAAATTCCGATGAAGTCCTATTTACCTTTTTGTTTTATTTTGCTTGTGCTTTTGGTATCATCTAGGATGCCATTGCTTAGCCCAGTGTCATGAAAATTTACTTCTGTTTTCTTCAGAGTTAGAGTTTCATCTCATACATTTAGGTCTCTGATCCAGTTGGAGTTAATTTTTGGCTATAGGATGTGGTATGGAGGTATTTTACTTTTAACTGTTGTACATATTTGGGGAACTTTTTTTGAAAAAGAGTTTGAAAACCCTAAAAGATCTCAAAGTTATTGAATTAGATTTCACCTTTGATAAGAATCTTCCTTATTAAAAGCACTTGGTAAATTTAAGGCATTAGGCCAATGTTTATCATCTTATTCAAAAAGTATAAAGAAAATAACAGGTTTTTCCACCTATAATGGGCCTTCTGTTTTGACCATTG
>NW_003852446.1:1441386-1482243 GCF_000181295.1 Otolemur garnettii
GTAAAACTCTAGGAAAGATAATGTGGTCACTGTGTTCAGTTGCACTCTGCACCATACTGCAGTAGGGGCACAGGATATTCTGGGTAATTAAAACTTCTGAACTGTTGCCTTTCAGAGTGCAATTTGTTCGAGCACTTCTGAAATTCTGGGAATAAAACTATAGCATCAATTTATCTAAGCCCTTTATAAATAACACACAGCAGGAAATAGTTATAGCGTATCTAAACATCAGAAATGTACCTTCCGAAAAGGATAAAGTACCATCTTCTGAATACACAGTAATAAATGCTGTCTCATCACTGTGCCATTGCAGGTTTATTTGAAATACAACAGTGTCCAAGAGGAAAACACTGCAACTTTCTTCACGTGTTCAGAAATCCCAATAATGAGTTTTGGGAAGCTAACAGAGACATCTACCTGTCTCCAGATAGGACTGGCTCCTCATTTGGTAAGAACTTGGAGAGGAGAGAGAGGACGGGCCACCATGACGAATACTATGGCAGGCTAAGGAGGAGGAGAAGTCCCAGTCCAGACCGTTCCTATAAGAGAAATGGGGAATCTGAGAGGAAAAGGAGAAGGAGTCACAGGGGGAAGAAATCTCACAAACACACATCAAAGAGTCGTGAAAGGCACAGTTCCCGAAATAGAGGAAGAAAAAGGGACCGCAGCCGGGCCAGGGGCAGCAGGAGGAGCCGGAGCCGGAGCCGGAGCCGGAGCCGGAGCCGAAGCCGGAGCCAGAGCCAGAGCTGCAGGAGCCACAGGAGCCGGAGCAGGAGCCAGAGCTCATCGAGATCCAGGAGCCATGGCCCGAGGAGGTCAAGTAGTAGAGACGGAACTACCCAGAGTCCCAAATCCAAATAAACCTGTTTTGTTCTTAAATGATTGTATATCTCATTTATTATGGCTGCTACATGGTTGGATAGTAGGCTATGAGTTCAAAGGAGTTCTCAAGTCTGGCTGAACCCCATATAGCCTGAAAACCTGTTCAAAAATATTTCTAGTCTCTGATAATCACGAAGTATGCTTGGAATAGAAAACCTAGGAAACAAAATGTATAAATAACAACCTTAAAAGTACTTGTAATTGTAGCCCTGAGAGACAGCCTCTTCACAATGGAGCATTGCTTTTTCTTTTTTTTTTTTTTTTTTTTTTGCCTTGTGGGTGTGTACACATTTTTTACACAAAGGTCCTATATGACTTCAGTTGAGTATGCTATTTTTCACAAGAAACAGTGTCGTATTTCATCGAGCCCTATTTTTACTCACTGCATAGTGTGGATCTCCCAATTTATTCAACCATCTCCTTATTGGTGAGTTTTAACTTTGCACTATTAAAGAATCCTGCACTGGGGCACCGCCTGTGGCTTAGTGGGTAGGGTGCTGGCCCCATATACTGAAGGTAGGGGGTTCAAACTCGGCCCCAGCCAAACTGCGACAAAAAAATTGCCAGGCATTGTGGTGGGCAACTGTGGTCCCAGCTACTCGGGAGGCTGAGGCAAGAGAATCACCTAAGCCCAGGAGCTAGAGGTTGCTGTGAACTATATGACGCCACGGCACTCTACTGAGGGCAATAAACTGAGACTCTATCTCTACAAAAAAAAAAAAAAAAGAATTCTGCACTGAAAAACAATCATGTCATGGATTTCCTTAAATATTTCCACATATTTCTTACTATTTCCTAAGGATAAATTATATCAAGGGAGATGAATACTATTTGCAAATTGCCCTCTGAAAGACTAGAAAATTTACTGTGTCACTAATATACTTTGCTTCTCCCACAATACTGTTATTTTAATCTTTGCCAGTTTGGTTAATTTTGTGTTAGTGTATTTAATGGGCATTGATTCTTGTTTGCCTTTTTTTTTTTTTTTTAAAGAGACAGGATCTCACTATGTTACCTAGGCTAAAGCACATGGCTATTCACAGATGCAATCATGTGCACTATAGCCTTGAACCACTGGGCCCAAGCGATCTTTCTGGCTCACTCTCCCAAGTATTTGAGACTATAAGTGTGCACCACTGCACCCAGCTTGTACATGCTTAATAATATATTGGATTTTTCTACATGCAATAGCCAAACAGCTTTTAATTTTTTCCTTCTATTTTTGGTAGAGACGGGGTCTCACTCAGGCTGGTCTCCAACCCCTGAGCTCAGGCAATCCACCAGTCTCGGCCTCCCAGAGTGCTAGGATTACAGGCATGAGCCACCACACCCAGCCATAGCTAGAGTGGTCAGAGAATAAAACTGAATGTAGATTTCAGGTCATAAATAAGATGCCCTTCAGCTTTCTTACACATTATATATACTTTTTTTCCATTGACATACGTGGGATCTTGAATTGCAGAATACGTGACATTTGTCCATTTGAAATTTGGGACTGTAAGGATTTAATGATGCACAAAATACTTAACAAAAATGAAACAGAAAAAAATTTCTTTAAGATTGGGATTTCTGTGGATATCCGTTAAAGATGAGAATTCTTCAAGCTGTAGTCAATAGAAGAAATGAAGTACGTGATTCATAATAATTTCACCTTAAAAAAAATCTGATTTGTTCTAGAGTCTAAATTCCTGCTTTACCCTAAAAATGATTGATTGAAAATTTCTGGATCTACTGGATTCACTAATGCAGAATTGAGTATTTTATTATTGAGTAAATTATTTTTCAATACTTTTCTAAATACAGTCAAACATATGCAATTAAATGTGATATGCAAAGCCCATTTTGCTTGTTTTTTTTTTTTTTTTTGAGACAGAGCCTCAAGCTGTCCCCCTGGGTAGAGTGCCGTGGCATTACAGCTCACAGCAACCTCCAACTCCTGGGCTCAAGCGAGTCTCCTGCCTCCGCCTCCCAAGTAGCTGGGACCACAGGCGCCCGCCACAACGCCCGGCTATTTTTTTTTTGGTTGCAGCTGTCATTGTTGTTTGGCGGGTCCGGGCTGGGGATTCGAACCCGCCACCTTAGGTGTACGTGGCTGGCGCCTTAGCCGGTTGAGCTATAGGTGCCGAGCCCTGAATAGTTTTAATGAATTTAGGATAACAAAGAAGACACCAACTGAGCTCAATACAATTGAGAAATCCCTGAGTTTTCTCTCAAATGTTGATAGGCAGTGGTAGAGAGGGCAGGAAATTTTGAACCACTGACTGGTTCATTATCATGATAAATAACCATTCTGAACTTAAATTTATCCATGTGTTTTTATACATATTACCTGATTGTGATTTATGATTCAAAAATCCCAATTCTACATTGCTGTTAGAAGCCCACTGGCCTGTTTTCAGTGAATAGCTACACATCCAAGGCTCTTTAAACCTATAAATTATGTCTTCTTTTTTTTTAGTAGACCAGCAACTTGATGGTAGTCCTTTCCACATTCTTAACTATCCCAGTTTTAGAATGTAATATTTCCCATAGGAGGTCCCTTAACATGGTAACCAAAGTGTTTATTTGTTCTACACTGGGGCAGTAGTCTGTAAATACTAGTCCGTTTCTGTTGCATGTACTAGCACCTTTAGTTCATGGGGGGTCAGGGGGAGAGGAGTCCAGCTAATTTGCAATAACTTGTGATTACTTAAGAGTAATCTGAGTAGTTCATTCAGAAAGAGTAGAAAAGTCAATTGCATCAAGGTTTTAAAAGCGGCATTTATTGAGTGAAAATAAATGTGTAGATAAGCTCTCAATAGCATGGAATCCAGGTTATCTTTAAATGAACTTGAAGTACATGAAAACTTCTTAGATTCTTCCACCATTTATCTTGTGTGTGCTTATAACAACCACCACATTCAAATGCAGGGGAACTTTTAACATTTTACTGAAAAAAAATTAAAAATCTTTCCTTCAGCAGCTTTCCATAGTTTGACAAACTTTGAAAGAGAGATAAAAACACACTCCAGTGTTTGTATGGTGAACGTTTATTACAACTAATCGGTGATGTGATAAGACAGTGCTTATGTGGCCTGAATATTGGTCACAATCACAAAAAGCTTAATCCAGCCCAGCATGTACAAGTGAAAGTATAAACGATGAAGACACGTTTAGATATGTACCTTGTAAGGACTTAGAAAAGGTGATGCTGAACACTTGTATAGCTTTAAAAAATATAGGGCCAACTAATGCCATTTTACCTCATTCAACTCTCACTTTTTTATATGAAAGGTGTTTTATATTTTGATAAGACTTCTGTTAACTAGGCAGTGCCATGGAAATAGAGGAAGCTGCTGTACTTTGCAGCAATTCTAAGTAGAGGGAAGCAATAGGGAAGCAAAATAAATTTGGCTTTAATAAGCACCCTAGGAGCATTCGTGCTTTAAACAACTTTACAGGCAATACTGTGAAGAGAACATGACATTTTCTGTAAGATGCTGTTATGAAGAATTCCTGGTAAATTAATATTCCCACTTCATTTGGGGGGGCATCAAAAACAATCTAAGTAAATGATCATGACCACAAAAAATTCATTTCAGGAGTCAAATGTCCCTTGGTCCTAAAAATTATGTGCTCATTATGAAACAATCTCTGTACCTCATCCCAGGTTCAGAATCCCTAAGAAAACATTTTTAGTGTAAAATACATCATTCCAATTTAGTTAGTTAAAATAATCTGCATTCCCTTTAAGTTATGTAGTTTCCAATAGGAGTCTTTGGTATAAATTTGGGTTTCTTTTTAAAGTTTCAATAGAGTTAACTTTCCATTCATTTGATATGTGACATGTCAATTCCCTTTAGTCTTACACATACTGAAAGTCTGCACTAGTCTTTGGTTTCATGAAACCAGGTTTCACCTTATAACAGTTTCCTTGTCAATTGCAGTAATTAATAAATGCGTATTGCCCGATTGCTTGATTTTACATATATATAGATGTATCATTTTCATATACGCACATAATTTTATGATTAAGAGAAACTGACCTATAAACTTTAGAACATCCAAAGAAGGTAGCTTTCTGCACCATTCTAATTAGTTTTTAAGTCCCTTAATTCATCACTTGATTAACCAAAGTTCCCTTTAAAAAAAAAATTGTGTAGGCCTGAATGAAGCGGCTTAGCAAAACAGTAATACTGACAAGACATCATCTTACACCATTAGCTAACATGGACATGAAGGCAGTGACCATCTACAGTGTGTGAAATGCCACAAGAAGTCATCAACAAGAAGGAGAGTTATGTCAGTCCAATTTCTTCAAGAACACTACGTGGGGTTTCAGCTTCCTGTGGAGGGAAAATGTGAGACTCTGGTAAGCAGATCCAGGGAGTCTTGAGAATGTGAAAAATTGACACGGAAGGACATGCTCGTTTTAGAGAGTAAAGAAAGCAATTTAGTGCATAGGTTCATTCTCCTAGTGACAGCTAGTGGTTATTTAGGGTTTTGTGCCCAAAACATTGGAGACCACAGAAGAATGTTTTCAGCATTTATTAAACACATACTGATTACCTACCAATGTCCTGGATGCCTTTGCTGTAACACAAAAAGCAGTCAAGCCCAATGCAATACCACTGGCAGTTTATGAAATCACTGCTACTTAATTATATACAGGAAAGATAAGTTATCTTAGGGGTAAAATTCAGAACCTCTTCTAGATAAAAAGTAGGACCCTCCCCCTCAGTACCCAAGTTCCCACAGTTCTTCACCTAATGTTTTCCATGCTCTTTTTTTCTGGTCACATGCATTTATAGAAACGTCTTCTTGGAATTTTTACTTAACTGCCTACCCCTGGTAAGCCTTCAGAAACAACCACATTCCCAGACCTCCCCAAGGCAACCAGAGGCACCAGTAGAGGCCACATAGAGAGAGCATTCTCTGTGACAAAGGCATTTTTGTCCTATCTAGCAACCAATACTTGTTTTTGAAGTGTCAAAGGAGGGCAAAACAAAGAAAGCAGGCATACCTAGAAAAAATTCTTTTAAAATTTTCCAAACTGGCTGATATTGCACATCACAAAATAAAAAAGGTCAACTCTCAGCTATTACGAGCAACAATTTTGGAATTAAATGGAAACACTCTATTTTAATGTGGGGAAACAATGTACATTTTTGGTATCCAGTAATTAACTTACTTTTGCATCCTAATTGTGGTACAGCACAAAACAAGAAGAAAAATCATATTAAACCATAAATCCTTAGAACATCAGACTTAATTGTATGTAAAGCACTTCATAGTATAATCTTAAATAAATTACTTAACTCTGTGATGTTTCCTGATTTGACAAACAAGGATGAGAGTACTTACCTTAGTATGTTCAGATTTAGTGAGTTAAGACTCTGCCCGATTTATAGAGTGCTCAAAAAATGTTAGGTGATACAGTTACACAAGTGAAATCTAAATGAAAGTATTTAGCATTTAGTACTAAATTAAAGTATTATAAGCCAACTCTACAGTACACATGATGACCTTTTAGTATGTCTGTGTAGTAATGAAAATAGGCAAAAATCAGCTTCAGTGCAAAAAGATGTTTTTTTAAAAGACAGTCTAGCCTATGAAGTACTCTTGCTCCCTCAAATTGGACCTCAGTCTAATTAGGTTACAGTTAGGTTAGGTTAATTAGTTTTCATTAAGCTATATATAGATAGAGGATAAAAGAGTAAGCTAAACATCGCCATAAAAATACAACTAGTCTAATACATAATGTAGGATATTCTACAACATAAAACCTGGTTTAAAAAAAATTGGCAAGGAGAAAAAAAAAGCAGATGACTTGTTAAAGATTAAGAAAGACTTAAGAGACACATCAAACAGATACAAGGTGAGCCTTGTTAGGAAACTGATTCTAACACACCAAATATAAAAAGGCATTTTTTTGAAATAATTAGGGGAAAGTGAGCAAGGCACAAGACATAAATAAGGAATTGATCATTGTTAATTGTGTTGGGCATAGTACTTATCTAGTAGGGATACACACTTAAGTTTTTTTTTTTTTTTCTTTTTGGAGACAGAGTCTCACTTTGTTGCTCTCAGTAGAGTGCTATGGCGTCATGGCTCACAGCAACCTCAAACTTGTGGGTTCAAACAATTCTCTTGCCTCAGCCTCCCATGTAGCTGGGACTACAGGAGTCTGCCACAATGCCCAGCTATTTTTAGAGATGAGGTCTTGCTCTGGCTCAGGCTGGTCTTGAACCTGTAAGCTCAGGGCAATCCACCCTCCTCGGCCTCCCAGAGTGCTGGGATTATAGGCGTGAGCCACCACATCTGGCAATACTGAAGTATTAAAAACATATCAATTCTATTACGTATAGAGTATAAATGTCTTAACACAATATTAAGTAAATGAGGTGAAGGCTATATTAACTAGTTTGATGTAAGCATTCCAAATTGTATTTAAAATCAGCACATTGTACCCATAAATGCATTAATGTATACACGATCTATGTGTTTATGACTCAATAAAAAAAATGACAGGCTATCTAGGGCTTTCTTGGAAATAATGAGGCAAAACTAGAGGTGAGGTGGTTGGAAAAACAAGTCGATAAGTTGATGGTTGTTGAAGCTGAGTGATATGTACATGAGAGTTAAGAAAGTCTAATGGAAATGATGCAACACTCCCAAGAGTGATATAAACCAATCCCTGTCATTTGTAATGTTTAGCCTTAAGCATTGAATACACTGAGAGAATGGCTTCTGAATCACATCAGTATTAAATAAAACAATTTTAAAATAATTATTTCCATTTAATGTCAAATAGTTTTTTAAAACTTCACATAACCTTCAATGTATTTATTAAAGGATGCCTGTATCTTTACAGTTTCCACATGTCCTCAAACTATGGCCCACGGGCCACATGCAGCCTGCATAGGACATTTATCTGGCCCACTGGGTGTTTTTGCCACCGCTGCCTGTCCTGCTTAGCAGCCGACTCGTCCCAGGGCCCACAGTCTGACCCTCCAACGGTCTGAGGGACAGTGAACTGGCTCCCTGTTTAAAAAGTTTGAGGACCCCTGGACACTTTCAGTTTATCCATGTAAAATGTCCCACTACTCCCCAGAGCTGGTCAGATGTCCCCTATGTGCTCACTGCCTGCAATCTTAAATGTATATCATTTTCTGAAGAGAATCAACGTTGCTTATTTAATATGCATTATTTAAAGTAGTGTCCTTTCTAAAGGGCCTAGTTTCAAAGAATGGTTCACACATTTTATTCCTTTGAGACTTGCACAAATAGTTTTTTTTTTACTTTTTTAGTTTTTTTACTTTTTAGTTTTTTAGTTTTTTTTGTTTATAATATCAAATGTAACTTTCACGTGTTTACACTGAAATCACAGCTCAAAATTGCCCAGAAAAACTATTATCTAAAGTAGTCAAATTCATGGAAACAGAAAGTAGAATGGTGGCTACCAGTGGCTGGGGGAAAGGAGGAAATGGTGAGTTGCTGGTTAATGAGGATAGAGTTTCAGTTTTACAAGATGAAAAAGTTCTGGAGATCTGTCACACAACATTACATATATACTTAACACTATCTGAACTGTACACTTAAAATTTGTTAAGATGGTGAATTCTGTGTTATGTGTTTTTTATAACAACTAAAAAAATGACCTGGAAAAATGAAAGTATAAAATGTTATTTTATGAGAGATGGAGAAGAAAAAAGTCATTCACATGAGACAAAGGAAGTACATGCAATACTTTTATTTTAGACATGCAAGGAAAGCTGTTTCAGAATCTACTAATAATTTAAGGCAAGCATACAGATAACAAAAGAAGCAACATTTTGTTATAGCTCAGCACATAGCATCCAAAGCAAACAGGCATGAGACAATGCATATTTATGTAGCATTAAAACCGGATGAATAACATATTGTGGGGCAGAGGATGGAGGAAACAAATGAAAATGAAAGAACAATGTTTCCCAATGCTTCAAATGTATAATGGTAAATTCCTCATTTGATAGCATACCCAGGTGCTTCAAATGTAGTGCATTACAGCAAGAATGGTAAGAATGGAAATAACTTATCTGTATACCTGCCCACTGCTAAATTTGGTCAAAACATATTTTCATAGGTCTTCTTTCAGTGGCAAACCAGTTTGATCACGTTCTGAAGCTGTTATTTAATAAGTTACTTAACTTAGGCTTTACGCTCTCTAGATATAAACAATAAATTATTTGGTACTTTTCCTTTCATATGTTATTAAAATATACAATAGTGATCAATATTAAAAGTTTTAATATTCAGAAATATAGTGCCACAGTTAACAAAGCATTAAGTATTTAAATGAAGATTTAATATATTAGAAAGGCATAACTAGTAAAACATAAGTATTTAGGAAATGAAATTGAACATTAGAATTTTTTAACTATATAATTAAACTCAGTATTAATACTTTGGAAAAGTTACTATTAAGCAACAGGTATTGCAGAAGAGACTTTTCAGACATAGCTTTCTGTAAATTCTTAAAGGGATTGTTCAATATCACTGTATACCACAAATGTGATTTAATAAATGTGGTACTACAAAGCTTCTTCACAACTGAATGTTTTTACTTTAAATATTATATAATAGTACAGATCCATTTTACTTTCTTATTTCCACATATACCCTTATATGATACATTAGAACACATTAGCTCATGTAGATTGTATGATAATCACACAAAATCATCTCCCCACCTCCTAATATTTGAAGACCAAACCACACTATGTATTATGGCACTGCTTATTTAGATCTAGCACTTCAACTATATTTTCTTTGGTAAACATTTTAATTGCCAGGTCTTCCTCTTATAAGATTAATAAGATAGCTCATTAATAATAACATGCATGTGTTTAAAATGAAACATTACTCAAAATGCTCATAGGTCATATTTTGTCTAAATGAGATAACATCAGTTTTGGGGAGGAAGGAGCTATATCAGTATCACACACAGAATGAAAATAAAACAGAAAAGAATTAGGAACGAGAACAGAAAAAAAATACAATCATAAAGGTACTGGCTCTAAAATATTCTATTAGTCACCAAGCTGAGGATATTTTCTTTCATATGTATACCAGCACTCTATTTCCTCTGTGAAATTCTGCATACTCGATGAGTAGTCATTTAGTACACAGGGACATTAAAATATTCATGACGTGGCTACAAAAGAAATACATATATTCTTACACACAGTACACAAACTGACACAGATACAATCAGATTTTCAGAATATTTAGTTCACAGTACCTAAAGTTACCTAAAGCTTATATTTTTGTTTGCTTTTTATTCTTTGGTTTATGACTGAATATTTAACTTGTAGACAATGACTAGGAGTTCAGATTCATCCTTTATAACTTTATTGTGTATGATGATAAACCAAATGATGACACATGTCCTCCACAAATCCTACAAAATACCGAAGCACTGTATTTGCTACAAATATTCTGCAAGATTTTCAGTGTAAGTTATCTGGTCAATACCAAGTTAATTGAAAATCCAGTTAGAATACTCCCTTCCACCAGTATTTACATTCATCACTATTTTATAAATAGAGATCCTACAGGAAAAAAAAATCTTTCCCAAGAAAAAGTGGGAAAGTAGTCTCCCATCTGGTACTTTAAGTAGCAATGAAAGCTTTTAACTGTTCACTTAGAGCTACAAAAACAAAAATGCCCAGAGAATGTGACTTTGAGACTAAGGATATTACTTTTTTAAAGAGCCTCAAGATAGATTTTAAAGAATTCTCCAAACAGATTTGTTAAATGTCTGTGCTGACAAATGTATCAAGCAAGATGTTCTCCTACGATCAAGGAAGAAAATGTAACCTGAAGTAAGGTTTTCACAGTGACCCTAGGGTGTCTACAGATGGTCTTCTAGGGGCTGCAAGAATTCTCTGAAATTAGAAGCAAAATTATGTACAAACTTTCCTGGGGAGAGGGCCCATTACCCTTGAGACTCTCAAAGGGATTATATGGCCCACAAGGAGGCTTGCGACTCCAAAAGTTTACAACTGCTTATTCGAGCATTTTTAAAGCATCCTCATTTTAATATTTATTCAAGCTGGAACACTGAAATTTTGAGCTACAAAATCATGTAAACTGTTCAAAAAGATGTAAGATTCCTAAACTTATACAACCACTAAATACAAAAGTATCTGAGGAGAAAAGTCAGTTTTTAATCTTCAAATAATGTCTAAACATTTTTCTTCCTTACTCAGAATAAATTATAGGGGAATGCAGTAGCAAGTTAAAATATTATTAATAATAAACTCCCAAATGCTTCATTTTCTTATAGCTCCCATTTTCATAGGAAAATTCTTCTGCATCAACAGCCTTAGCGATTCACACTACTTAACGAATATGTTTTCTTTTTCAATGAGCCTCTGAACCTATTTCAATATTCTAGGTAAAAAACAAATTATAAGTAAAATTCCCTATGAAAATATCAGCTTAATGAAGGTATTGGGACTCCTTTGGGATTTAATATAACTATAGACTTTTCAAGTAATGCTAAAATATAAACAACAAACTTGACAAAATAACAATTACAAATCGAACTCACATATCCTACTACATTTTGATGCATGTCAGTACTCCAGCGCGTATTCTAGTACACTTTCTTACACCCAATGAAACTCTTGCTATGATATACATTCTCTGTTTTCTGAAGAGAGAACAAGAAAAGCTTAAGTCTGTTAAATAACCTTTTATGCCTAAATAACACAGTTCTTTGGGCCCTTATACTTTCTAAACTTTTTGTTTTCTCTCGAATTTTAGGTCACAACATGTAAAAACGAACTTCTGCTTATTAAAAGAAAAGAGAGAGGTGGCTTGCCAAACAGAGCTGAGTATGAAGCCATTCCTCCCCGGAGAAGACTTACCATCAACTAGAACAAATGATTCTCTAGAACAGTTCTCAAAGGTGACTGTCCCAGGCATTTCCAGCACTCATTACCTGACAGACCTTTTACTATCCTCAGGAAAGAGATGATGATAAGCCAAACTATCCTTTATAGGCAGTGATTCATGTTACCGTACTTAAATAAGAAATTTAACATCCATCAATTGTGAAGAATACTCTTCACAGGGAGAAACCTTTCTTCCTTGGAAAAACTTGAAGAAGAAACCCTAAAATGCACAAATACAAACATATTCTTTTACCACTTTTAAGTTACTGTAACATATTTTAAATAATTCCCCAGTTAAGACTGCTAAGGTCTGAGGAAGTTCTGCTATAAATAAAAGCCTTAAGGACCTATTAACATTTAAGGTTGATTTTTAGCTAACTGATAGAGATATATCCACAATTAAGCTATGTTTCTCTCATATACAAAGAAAATATTATAGTGATTCAATATAAACGCCACTATTCTGAACCCTCCTAACACCAGTACATTTTGTGAGTTACAGGAAAATTATATTAAGAATTAGGGAGAGTAAGAGTAAAGTCTATCACAGCACACAAGGCCTAGGCCTCCTGTCTTGTTCTTTCCCCAGTGCCTGTTAAAAACAGTCATATATAAAACTCAGCAATCTATTAGTTTCTTAATACACTCAAATGTCTGTGATTTAAATTAAGTAGGAATAAAGGCCCGAACGAAAATAGTAAGAAAAAACATTTTTTAATTTAATTTTATTACACAAATATAAGCCACATGTTGCTGTCACTACAGATTCTTTGGAGACCTATTCTTTGAATAAAGATTAAAATGTATTATTTCCAACCTGAAATGGGCCTTTAATCCTGGGCGATCCTTTTTTGCTTTCCACTAAGTCCATTGCCAACTCTCCACACTGTTCTCAGTTACACACCCTTCCACTCTTTCCCAGTCCTCAAAATTTCTTCTCTAGATAATGTCATTTCTCAAAGCCAAAAAATGACCACTCAGTTTTGCTCATCTAACTCATAAAGCAAAGAAAAAAAGATCTACAGCTTTACCCCATTATTGCATTATAACAAAGGAAAAAAAGACTCTTACCCAAGATCAGCGTTTTTTTTTTTTTTCCTTTCCTTTTTTTTCCAGAAACAAGGTCTTGCTGTGTTGCCCAGCTGGAGTGCAGTGGCACAATAGCAGCTCATTGTAGCCTCCAACTGCTGGCCTCAAGTATTCCTCCCACCTTAGTCTCCCAAAGTCCTGGGATTACAGGCCTGAGCCACTGCACCCGGCCAACGACAATGTTTTTGATTCCATTCCTATTCTCCCTTCAAATATACTTTCCTCTTTATTCCATTCCTGCTTGTCATCACTGTCTACATTAATTAGCTCCTTCTCCTTAGAAAACATGCATTTAACTTTCTTTTGTATTAAGAATAATTTTGTTCTCAGTCCCCTACGAAAAGGCCCAGATGTAGTGGGAAGCGTATGATGACAATTAACACACAGTAGAGAGAAGTCAAGTTACACCAGTTCTCAAAACCACCTACCCTTCTAAGAAAAACCCCATTACTGTAAAATTTCCTAGATATTCACCATACTGGGCTTATGACTCACAATAGTAAAGCCAACTGGGAAATTATAACAAACAGTGGTAAACTAACAATTATCTTTGGCCCTAAGTCTTATCAAAATGAGACGTGCTTAAGTAAATGGTATTGTATACCCAAGATTGAATGCCTCTTCTCCAGATTCTCTTGCTACTAGTACATACTGTGGTAAAAGAAAATAATTTACATTTAGTGAAAAGTAAATTACATAAATAAGTATAATTTCAAGTTATTGCTCTACTGTAGTTTTTCTTGTAAACGTGCTTCTTCACTTATTTCTTGCACTATACAGTAGTAGTCTTTGTCCTTCATGTTCTAGAACACAATGGTCCTTTTTATTGTCCCCAGTTGAATTCTGTAACAAGGGATACACAGTCCTTACACTCAACTCTGGAACCCTATTCCTTGTGTTAAAAACCAAGAGGGGGGCGGTGCCTATGGCTCAAGGAGTAGGGCGCCAGCCCGATATACAGGAGGTGGCAGGTTCAAACCCTCCCCAGCCAAAAACTGCAAAAAAAAAAAAAAATCTAGTTGATAATTTAATTTGTATTCCCTTAATAGAAGGACAATTTGTTTGTTTTTCCATCTGTGAATTACTTATTCATGTCTTCTTCTGCCTTTTTCTATTGTACTGTCATAAATTTGTCTTAAAAATAATGTTGGGGGGTATACTGACTATATCTTATAAACTATGCTCCAAAACCCATTACTTAAGAACAAATTACTTTCTTTGTCAGTTAACTGTATTTTTTTTTTTTGAGACAGAGTCTCACTTTGTTGCCCTTGGTAGAATGCCGTGGTGTCACAGCTCACAGCAACCTCCAGCTCTTGGGCTTAGGAGATCCTCTTGCCTCAGCCTCCCGAGTAGCTGGGACTACAGGTGCCTGTCACAACGCCCAGCTATTTTTTTGTTGCAGTTTAGCCAGGGCCAGGTTTGAACCTACCACCCTCAGTACATGGGGCTGGCACCCTACTCAATGAGCCACAGGCGCCGCCCAACTGTACTTTTAAAATAAAAAAGCAGAACAATTAACTTAGCAAATATAACTTTAGACCGTAAAGAAACATTTTATGTGTCTTCTAGGGTAGCTGCATTGCATTTGTCATGAAACACCCTACATTTAATCAGGGTTTTCTAAACATAAGCGATTTCTTGGAATCACAGACTTTCAAATTCTCAAACTCTAAATATCTTCACTAAGGAAAATCTTTAAGGCTAATAGAGTGCAAGAGAACAACAACAAAAATGTCTATTTGTACGACAAAACTCTCTATATGTAAATTCTGTTCAATTAAACTACTCCTCTTTTAAGAAATTAACAAATCCCTAAAGTGGACAGGGAAATTGGCAGAAAATTCAAAGTGCTCTGCCTGCCTGCAGGGTATACTCAATTCGGTTTCCACATAAAAACTCCATTACCCTGATAGAAGTTAAAAGATTTGGCTTCTGTTGAGAAAATTATATTACATAGCGACATCCCACAAGCTTTGCAATAGGTTCTAAAGTCAACCACAGATTATCACCTTAGTCACTGGTTACCAAGTAAAGGTAGTTTTGGTGAATCGTAGTGATTTTTCTAGCTATTTATGTGTTCTTAAGCACATTTCTCCCTCTTTCACAATTTTTAAGAGTTATTTCTCCCTCTTCCTTTTGCATTTTGATTAATTTTCAGCCAGTTGTTTATACTGTAGACTATATGTAATATTAAAAAGATAGAGCAGTCTATAAATGTAAATGGGATCTCTATTCATGGTACTAAATTAAACCAGTGTTTCTCAATCTGGGCACAACTGACGCTTGAGGCCAAATAATTCCTTATTCTGGGGGAGCTGTCCTCTGCACTGAAGGATATTCAGTAGCATCCCTGGTCTTTACCTATTAAGTGCCAGTACCCTCCACCCCCCCCCCACCATCCAATGAGAACCACAGAGTTAATCTCATTGGGTCTGGCTAGTGGGTAAGACCATATTCTGGTGTGCTTGCCTATTGTTTGCTAATTTATCCGTAATGGAAAGTTTTATTTTGAATAAAGGCAACAGAGAAAACAAAAGGAAATGTCAGTAGGGGGAGAAAAAGAACTCAAATCTGAAATTTTTCAGAGGCACTTTTTAATTTAAGAAACAACACTGACGCGATAGAATATGCTCTTTGCAGGGCGCTGTGCAGGTTCTAGCCCTAGGGCTCCTGAAATCACTTTAGTAGGTCAGGATCAGCATTTAAAAAAAGAAAAATAGAAGAGAATAGAAAATGTGAGATTGTAAAACTAGAAATGAGAGTGTTATTCAATAAACATTTTTTTCATTTTGTTTGCACACCATTATGATATAAAAATGTATTTACTACTACTATGGGTTTGACTCAAAAACTCTTGAAGATCAGGTTTACAGTTATTGGTTATTTGAAAGTATTCTAACTTTTCCTCACTAAAAATAGCCCAGACTATGACTGGGCCCAAGAGATGACTCAAAATGAGTTAGAAATGAAACAGAAAGGGGAGAAATCCTCAAAATTCTGAAAAGGAGATAAGGGAAAAAAAGCTCAAAAACACAAACACACAGCAAGATGATTATAACTTGAAAACCAGTAATCAAAGACAATGGCCAAACTATTTCTTATTAAATGTAAAGCGAAAGGCAAGGTTTGTTCTGCTTTCTGTATTTTCTATATCTGCTCTTCTGTATTTTTCCATTTTAAGCATTAACATAACCAAATCTCATTTATCTAGAATTTGGTCTAGGAGATCCTAATTATATTTACTGATACAAAACTAAAATATACTATCATAAAAGACTACAGTTTTGTTAACTTTTAACTCAATTTAAAAGAAAGAGGTTTGAGCTTAAAGATTTTTATGTAAACTGGCAATTATACAAATGAATTATAGGAGTTTGCCTTATTAAAGCTAATTCCAAGAGGATTTATATGAAAACACTTTTTTTGTTGAATGAATGACATTGTATATATTTGAAAGCATCTAACTCTTTTAAAATCATTTAAGATAGTCTTGAGTTTGACTAGTATGCGCCAATATTCTTAATTATACCAAGACTTGAGTTTCAAAAAACCTAAAACAACATATTAAAAGGCATGTTATTAAATACTTCAAAAGTGCTTATTTACTTAAAATAATTTTAAATTACAAAAGCTTCTTTTTGTAATAGAAAGCACATTTTCTCCTAAGATTCTTACCGTTCCATTTTTATGCAGTCCCACAGACATTAATTATTACTTTCACAAAGATAAATCATGCAGCCCCCAAACTAAAATCAATTTTAGCAGCACTAATTCTCCATAGAGCACCACTTTCTAGACAAGGCAGATAAACAAGTGTAAATCCAGTAAATATTCATAAAGTGATCTCCAAAGTAGGAAGCAAATTCATGAGCATGATGCTTGCTTTTGGTACCTCACTTATTTTGCATTTCACAGAGTACTTTGGTGAGAAACAATACCAACAGCAAACAAAACTCAAAGGAAAAAAACCACCACAAATTTCAAAATGATGCTGTTAGTATAAGAAAGAAAGGCTGACACATCTCAAAGCGCTGATCAACAATCATGCATCTACCGCTGAGGGTTAAAGCCCACGGCCGGGTATTCACCTATTTGACCTTCACGGATCAAGCAAGGACTTGAAATCATCTCACGTGCAGCTGTCTTTGCATAGCACCTCATTTTATCCATGCCACAAAAATGGTAAATTTAGTAGTTACCAATAAATAAGTTGGGGGTCAAAGGGACTAAAGCCTTAGACTGCTCTTTATCATAAGATATCCTCAGACAAACCTCCCCATTCTTCATTCTGGCTCTATAAAATTAAGGAGCAGAGAGAAACTGGTAAGTGCCTGACTTTAAAGAAAAAAAAATGCCATGCTATTATTTCCTTTGTTATTATATACGTGTGTGTGTCTTTAAATAAAACCAATTGCATTACCACCTCCCATCCTACCCCCACCAAAGTCTACCTTAAAATAGATGTAGAAAAAAAATTCCAAGTATTGCAAAGAATATCAATAGAATAATTTCAGCATGTTGATTTAAGAATCATCTTTCGTGCCAGTGGCATGTTAAGAAGAAATGTTTTAAATTCCAGTAATCAAACATTAAAATTTGGATAAATGACCAATTTCTGGGCATTATTCTCAAATCTAATTATGTATTCATACAACTAAACACCAAAAGGAATAAACATAAAGTTCAGTCTAAAAAAGTCAAAACTGAACCCTTATTTACCAAGTAATCAAGTAAAATTAAAAAAGCTATTTTGACTGGTCCAAAAATAGTGAGTTATCTCAATTAATTGTTCACTGTCAGTTACAGAATGAACTTATCCTACTCTTGCCCCTCTCTCACTACTGCACGAGACTGGCATTTAAAAAAAAAAGATATCTTTATTATATAAATACAATGTCTTCTGATACTTCAGTGATTGTTATTTGAATACCCTTTATGCTATTTTATCACTGACTATACTATGCTAATAGAAAATCTTCACCCGCTGACCCTCTTCCCTGTTTGCCTTTAAAAGGAAGGACTGCCCTAAACTACGTGATGTTTATACAAATTGAGTAAAGGAAAAATTTTAAGGAAGTTTTCTGAAGAAGATAAGCATTCTTTTTTTTTTTTGTAGAGTGCCATGGCATCACGCTTACAGCAACCTCCAACTCCTGGGCTCAAGCGAGTCTCCTGCCTCAGCCTCCGGAGTAGCTGGGACTACAGGCGCCCGCCACAACGCCTGGTCATTTTTTGGTTGCAGCCATCATTGTTGTTTGGCGGGCCCGGGCTGGGGATTCGAACCCGCTACCTTAGGTGTATGTGGCTGGTGCCTTAGCCGCTTGAGCCACAGGCACCGAGCCGAAGATAAGCATTCTTAAGGATAGAAGTGTGTATTTCAAAAATTAAAGAAAGAACTAATATCAAAATCATTTTGAGATCTGCATATACCTTTCAGCCAACAGATATAAGCTCATTATAAGTTCAAAGTCATCTTTGGTGCTTAGAAATAATCAAGAAATAATCAATTTAAGTAAAAGACCTGAGACTAAATAGAAAAATCATGACACATAAAAAATTAAAGTTACCTAATTAGGACTTCTACTACCAATTTAAGACTGAATTTAGATAAGTATCTTCACAGCTATATTTATAATTTTGGAAGTGAAATCATTTCATGACATTGACTAAGTGAATGCTATACCCCAAATTATAAGACCAAAAAAGCTATAATACATCCAGGCATTTTGATCAATCCAACAAGAAATAAATCAAAAGTTCTTATTTATATCTATATAGCCAATAAAAAAATTCCAACTACTGATAATTTGGACATTAAAAATTCTCAGCTCGGTGGCGCCTGTAGCTCAATAGGTAAGGCACTGGCCACACACACTGAGGCTGGTGGGTTCAAACCTGGCCCAGGCCAGCTAAAACAACAATAACTGCAACACAAAAGAAAAAAAATAGCTGGGCACTGTGGCAGGCGCCTGTAGTCCCAGCTACTTGGGAGGCTGAGCAAAAGAATCCCTTAAACCCAAGAGTTAGAGGCTGTTGTGAGCTGTGACACCATGGCACTCTACCAAGGGTGACATAGTGAGACTATCTCAAAAAAAAAAAAAAAATTCCCAGCCTAAGAAGTCAAAGATGGCATTAGTCTTAGGAAATATACTCTGTTCCACACAGAAACATCTCTGGGAGAATTATGAATTTCTCACTGTGTGACTAAGAACACAGAATTTGGTGTCTAAACCAAAACAATTAAAAGATACATAGCAAGACAATACACGAATGGGGAGACCAAGCGCAGTGGTTTCACACAGCCCTGGAGTCTAGCAGATCTGGGTTTGGATTCCTGGTGTTACCAGTTGCTAACCAGGTAGCCTCAGATTGGACCCTCACTGGGCTTCTACTTTCTCAGTTGTTCAAAAGGACTACCTCTAGCCTTTTAACAGGGTGCCCTCACGATTAGCACAGGATGCTTAAAGCAAACTGCTGAGCCCTGGGCCTCATATACAAGCCCTCAATAAGCATTAGTTACTGGCATAGTTATCTTTGTTGTCAAGGTACCTAGAACAAAAACTTTTTGTAGCAGTTTATTGAGTGCTCTTGCTCATCTTATTCCACCTTCTATCATATGAACATAATATTCAAAGACTCTCCTACAGATGTAAATCTTATGCACCAACATAAAAATGAACCTACTTCAGGGAACACATATCCTGCCATCCCTGAATTTATGTTAATGAAGGGAACAGAATAACCTGAAGCCCACACAGACTTGAGCTTAGCTTCATAAAGGCCTTAACCTGCAATATATTCAAACTCACTCTAAATTCAGAATGGACTACCACCTTCTGCTTCAAGACCTGAATGGTAAGAAAAACTGTTCACCTACACCCCTAAATGGACAATATCTTTTTTTTTTTGAGACAGAGCCTCAAGCTGTCCCCCTGGGTAGAGTGCTGTGGCCTCATAGCTCACAGCAACCTCCAACTCCTGGGCTCAAGCTTGTCTCCTGCCTCTGCCTCCCAAGTAGCTGGGACCACAGGGGCCCACCACAACGCCCAGCTATTTTTTTGGTTGCAGCCATCATTGTTGTTTGGCGGGTCCAGGCTGGATTCGAACCCGCCACCTTAGGTGTATGTGGCTGGTGCCATAGCCACTTGAGCCACAGGCGCCGAGCCAATAGACAATATCTTAATGTACTCCTCAGTTTGGTTTCTATACAAAACAATGTAAAAGTAGTCACAGAAGAGAAAGAGGGCCATAGCTCTCTTCTAAAAACAAGAAACTGTAATTATTAGTAGTCAATTTTTTAAAAAAACAAGGGTGAGGAGGGGTATCTTTTCTCTATTCCTACTTTCCTCATTTAAAGACATAAAAATAGTATTTTAAAAAGAGACACAAGAGGCCAGATGCAGTGGCTTAGGTTTATAATTATAGGACTTTTGGAAGTTAGAGGTGGGACGTTTCCTTGGGGCCAGGAATTCAAGACTACCAGCCTGAGCAATAGCTAGAGCTCCTCTTTACAAAAAAATAAAAAGAATATTATTCAGGGATGGTGGAACTAAATGGAAGGCTGTGGTGGGAGGATCGCAAGAGCCCAGGAGTTCATGGTTATGTAAGCTATGATCCAGCTGCTGTATTCTAGCCTGGGTGACAGAGATATCAGAACCTAAATATTACTCTCCAGGAAAAACATTAAAATTAAAAGCTGATAGTGGGTGCCTTTAGTCCCAGATACTTGGAAGGCTGAGGCAAGGCAATCACTTAAACCCAAGAGTTTGAGGTTGCTGTGAGCTATGACACCATGGCACTCTAGCCAGGGTAACAAAGTGAGACGCTGTCTCAAAAAAGAAGAAAAAATTAAAAGGTGAACTTTAACAAGTTTTAAAATGTTTTAAAGCAAATGTAATCAATCAGAAAATGGTGACAAACTTGGAGTAAATACCAAGTTCTGATAAAACAGAATGTAGATCCATAATAATAAAACACACAAGTGATCAAAGGAACAGACAAATATGAAAAATTTCCAATACCCAATCCTGGTTTTGACCTACTTTTTAAAGAAGTTTGATGCGTGAACAGCCAAATAAGGAGATGCTAACTTTACAAAACCAATTTTACAACAATAGAACACAAGCTTGTAGTCACCACATCAGATATTAAAAAAAAATCTGCAACCTGACGTTTCTAGTCAATTAATAAATCACCATTGTAAAGGATACGTACAAGGCAAAGGGCTGTTGTTCATTTCACTACTGAATAGCAGGTGGTAACAAGGCTGCCAATCAAATACCTCACCTTTGCAGGCACCTGAATAACTTTTGATAAAGCCAAGAACACTAAATACACAATGCACTGTCTCACATTTAATAGACGTATACTAGATGTATGATGTCATCTCAACTTCAAGCAATTCTCACAATCGACCCAGCCAGTGACTGATGCAGGGAGATTCCTGAGTAGTTTTACCCTCCTCACAGGGGCCAAGAGTTAAGTTATAATGCAGAATGTAAGCTACTCTTCTTCTCTTAATTAGGTCTCTTAAAACTTGACATTTATGTTGTAACAGAAATGGTAAAAAAAAAAATGGATTTCAAGTCTCCTTTAATAATTAAAAAAAGACAAGAACAAACTGATGAACAAGCACATAATAAACAAGAAAGGGTCAAAATAAAATGCAAATACAAAATCACACTTTCAATGCCTCTGGAAAATGAACCAGTGGGCCAAAATTATTCAACACCTTTTATATACAGTAGAACCTCCATAGTTGACCTCCTCCCTACGTTGAACACCTCTTCAAGTTGACCCAATTTTCATATACCAGAAGTGCACCACATGCACATATCAGTACAGCAGGCTTAGTTCCTTATGTTGACCACCTCTGTGTGCTGACCAGTTTGTTATAGTCCCTTAGGTGGTCAACTTACAGAAGGTCTACTGTATATGCACACACACAAACTTAACTACTTTAAAGAAAACACAACGCATGTTTTAATATTTACTAACTCTTTCTCATGCTATAGTGTAAATGATAAAAATATGATAGTTTTTCTATAGGAGCAAAATCACAATTAGTTCTAAAGCAGGAGTGTCCAACCTTTTTTTTCCCTCTGGGCACATTAGAAGAATAAGAGTTGTCTTGGGCCACACATGAAATACACAAACACTGGTTTGGCGCCTGTAGCACGGTGATTACGGCGCCAGCCACATGCACCGAGGTTGGGTGTTCGAACCCGGCCTGGGCCAGCTAAACAACAATGACAACCGCAACAAAAAATAGCCGGGCATTGTGGCAGGCACCTGTAGTCCCAGCTACTTGGGATGCTGAGGCAAGAGAATCACTTAAGCCTAAGAGCTGGAGGTTGCTGTCAGCTGTGACGCCATGGTACTCTACTGAGGGTGACATGGTGAGACTCTGTCTCAAAAAAAAAAAAGAGGCATCTAGCCAACAGACCATCTCCAAAGTGAACCATCCATCCAGAGATAACTGAGTTGACATGACAGACACATATTCCAGTTAATAAACTGCACATGGATGGACACTACATGCCACGCATACTTCAGAGTAATTTGTGAAACTGTAAGAGTGATGACTGAGGCTTCACATGCTATTGCCTAGTCAAGAATTTTATCTTACCTCCTGCAGTAGGTCGGCCTGCTCAATTGCTTTAAGGACATTTTTCTTGGATGTCTCCTGAACTTCCCCTCCCAAAAGAAACTCATCTAAAATAAAATAAGCCTTCTCAAAATTAAAGATGATATCAAGTTCACACACCTGAAAAGAAAAAGAAAATACTGTTAAAACTTAAGAAAGCTCTCTTCAATGATGAGGGGTTAAAGAAAAGCAAAAACAAAACTGGAGGAAGGAAAAGATGTTTATTCACCACTAGATAATGAATAAAATTTAACCTGAGTGAATCAATCTTAATTCTTGCTAAAAATGGCAACCATGCTAACTAAGCATCACTGGTTTAAGTAATCTTAATTTTCATATCTCAAGTACTTGAAAACATAATGCCTATAAGCTAAATAAGGCCTAGCCCTGTATGCTCCCAATGTGGGCAACTTAATAATTCCTTATTCCTAAAAACTAATCTTTAAACATATATTTCCTAGGCAATGTGATTCTAACTGCTAACCAAATCTAAATTCTATAGTAAGCTCTTCCAGAATATTAATGGTTGCACTTAGACTCCTTTCTACTTCACTATTTTAAACCTCATCCTCAGTATCATAATTAAATGAGTTAGGGTGGTAGGGTCCTCAAGTCTAGAAGTTAACTGTCTAGGCCCACTGACAAGAAAGAGTCATTCCTTTCCTCTCCTGCAGTTAGAATCGCTAAGACAATGAAATAATAAACTTTTTAGAAAAAAGTTTTTTTTTTTTTTTGAGACAAGAGTCTCACTATGTCACCCTTGGTATAGTGCCATGGAATCACTGCTCACAGCAACCTCAAACTCTTGGGTTTAAGTGATTCTCTTGTCTCAGCCTTCCAAATAGCTGGGACTACAGGCATCCGCCACAACGCCTGGCTATTTTGTTGTTGTTGTTGTAGTTGTCACTGTTGTTTGGCAGGCCCGGTCTGGGTTCAAACCTATCAGCTCTGGTGTATGCGGATGGCACCCTACAGGCACTGAGCCTAGAGAAAATTTTTTTAAAAAGTACTATGGCATATAATTTCCTAAAATAAAATACTACTCACACTGCCAAAATACTTGTCAAGCAATTCCACATAACGATGAATTATTTCCAGGGTAATTAGTTCATTATCCTGATCCTCAATAGCACAGCAAAAATACAGACTAGCATATCTGTAACAAAATACAAACATGGAAACAAATGTTATCCTGTAATCGTGTTTTCTAAATATATTTTCATACCTTATTGTGAAAGACCCCATGCTTATACAGTTTATTTCTTCTTTCTTTAACAGTACAGATTATTTTTCTCCTAGACTACAAAAGTAATAAATGCATAAGAGAAATTTTGAAAAGCATAGTCAAGCAAAAAGAAAAATATAATCATACCACCCAGAAAGAGCAACTGATTTTATTCTTCTTTCTTTCAGGTCCCTTTCTATGAACACTTTACTTTTATTTTTATTTCTGGATGCACAGTCTCACTCTGTCACTCTGGGTTGAGTGCCATGGCATCATCACAGCTCACAGCAACCTCAATCTCTCAGGCTCAAGCAATCCTCCTGCCTCAGCCTCCCAAGTAGCTGGGCCTACAGGTACCCACCACAACGCCCAGTTAGTTTTTCTATTTTTAGTAGAGATGGGGTCTCACTCTTGCTCAGGCTGAGCTCCTGAGTTCAAACAATCCACCCACCTCAGCCTCCCAGAGAGCTAGGATTACAGGAATGAGCCACCATGTCCGGCCTCTATGACCAATTTAAAACACAGTTGACCCAGGTTTTTCTTAAGTTAACTTAATTAAAACAAATTGTAGTGTAGATTCATTTGAAGTACAAGTAAAGAGGGAAGTAAATAGACCTTCCAACTGAAGGACTTATTATTGGGGTACAATACACATACAGAGAAGACCACAAGTCACACAAGCTCAATGAATTTTCAGAATGAACCATCTATGTACCAGCACCCAGATCAAGAAACAGAACACTATCAAACTCTGAAACCCCTCTCCTATCCTCTTTCAGTCACAACCTCCCACCCCAAAGTTAAGTTAATCACTATCTTAACTTCTAATAACATAATATTGAGGTTTCCAGGATTGTGGAAACCCCAAGAAAAGAACAACAGCTCCACATTATGATAGAAGTTAGAGAACGAGAAGAAAAAGTTCCTATCACTTAGGGCAGTGTTCTCAACCTTCCTAATGCCTTGACCCTTTAATACAGTTCCTCATGTTGTGGTGACCCCCAACCATAAAATTATTTTTGCTGCTGAAAATTTTATGGTTGGGGGTCACCACAACATCAGGAACTGTATTAAAGGGTCACAGCATTAGGAAGGCCTAAAAACCACTGACTTAGGGGAAACTCAGACCTGTCCTCAAAATTTTCAAGTTCTACAACTGTAGAACTGAAGTGCAGTTTATTTATCCAAGAGGAAGGAATGAAGTTGGGAAACTCATAGTCTCCAAATCAGGATTCTAGCACAAGGGACCAGGTTATGACTGAACTAAGACAGCCACACTTTTTAATGAATGGCCTGAGACATAGCAAGATTAAAAAAGCATTTTAAAATGGTCTAAGTATATTTAAGGCTTTTGAAAACAAAATACCTAAAACATTCTAAACATGTCTCAGTTAAGACTTTACTTTTCACTGGCGAGCACTTAAATGGTTTTTAGAAAACACAGTGGGTGGCTCAGCACCTACAGCTCAAGTGGCTAGGGCCCCAGCCACATTACACCAGAGCTGGCGGGTTCGAATCCAGCCTGAGCCTGCCAAACAGCAATGACAACTACAACCAAAAAAATGGCAGCTGGGCACTGTGGCGGGCGCCTGTAGTCTCAGCTACTTGGGAGGCTGAGGCAAGAGAATTGCTTAAGCCCAGGAGTTGGAGGTTGGGAGCTGTGATGCCACTGCGCTCTACCCAGGGCAACAGCTTGAGGCTCTGTCTCAAAACAAACAAACAAACAAAAACAAAAACACACAATGGGTAATTACTGTTCATAGCATCAATGTAAAATAATATTGTATACAGAAAAACACACACAACCTCAGTTTGGGGATTCAATGAATTCTTGTTCCTCTTTGTGAAAACAACTAGCATTTACACAACAGTATTAGTTTTTTATTCAACTCACCTTTTTTGATGTTTTCAATAGTTAAGTACTATCATCCTTGGTTATGGGTTAAAAAAAAAAGACCAACAACAACAACAACAACAAAATGATACCCAGGATCACAGGCCCTTCAAGTGGTAGTACTAGGACAAGAAACCTGATCGTTTGACCTTAACTGTAGGCCTTTTTCCACTCTGCCATACCAACTTCCTTGTCATACATAATCATGACATTTGTATATGTCCACTCTACCTGACCTCCACATTCGGCAGTAAGTTATTTAAAATGGTGGGTCTCCTGTAGTCTTATTGAGAGTCAGCATTTGAATGCGTGCATTTATTATTGTAAAGGGAATAAATCATGAGGATACAACAGGACACGCCCTCCAACTTTAACAAAGTGCTTCCTCTTTTTCTCATCACAACTCTGGTTTTGTTTTGTTTTGTTTTTTTGGCCAGGGCTGGGTTTGAACTGGCCACCTCAGGCATACGGAGCCAACGCCCTATTCCTTTGAGCCATAGGCTCTGCCCTTTTTGTTTATTTGTTTAAAAGATAATGGGATAGTCCAACCTATTTTGAATTTGGGGAAATTGATACAAATGATACATAAGATTCCCTGAATTAACAAAACTAAAGATTAAAGGAACTTACATAAAAATTATAGATTAAAAACCACATATAACTAGCTGATATGAACAGAGTGCTGAACAATTCCACTACAGAGTTTACTAATACTCAATTTCGAGTAAAACTCCTTTTACTCTTATTTTCAGTATTTCTTCAATGCTCCTATTAAACAATCGAATGCTTCTGTCCTTGCTCCTTATCCACAGTGCTGCCTCTTTACTTCCAAACAGCAGTTAAACACTAGTCAAAGACTAGTCTCTGTACAAGTCATTTGGAAGCATTAGTTTAAAAATCACCAGGATCAATGTGTCTAAGCACCAACCAGTAATATGATAAAACAATCCACAACACTATTTAAATGTTTACTGTCACTCAGAATGGAAAAAAAGAGCCATCAAATTAATGAATTCTTCGTTGTTGCAGGTGAGCAGATAGCTATCAGGATGAGAAGAAGGCACCTCTTTCCAGAAAGCTTAGGGAAGGAAGAAACAAACATAATAATAAGTACCATTCACTGAGACCTCACCCTACAGGAGGCACTAAATGTCAGCCAAGGATTTTGCATATTTTACCATTCAAATCCTCACAACAACTCTACCAGAGAGATACCATTATTATTTGCATTAGAGGAGACCCAGGTTTGAGTAACAATAATTTGATTCCAGAGCCCAGGAACTATATTAAAGTAATCCTGCACCTGGCAAAAATTAAAATACGCTCAAAAGAATATCCTAAGAGCTTTGAAGAAGAGAAATAAAAAATGTCGTACTGGTTTAGTAAAAGATTACCAAGAGAACCTGAAGTGTACTCCCTATATTTAGGACCAAATGGTTTTAAAAAATTCAATAATGAGCTCATTTTGTTCTCTTAGTGCATATTTGTAAGTCTAAATCTGAAGTAAAATTAATGATAGACTAGTAAGAAGAAAGGTATGTTGGCTATTTTTAGCACAGTGGATTAAGGCTTACTCTAATTACTGGCACTCAGAGAACATCTGAAAGTGCCTATTCTTATATTCAAAACATATGACTTCTCTGCAGTCAGCTAAATATCAGCTGACTATGGGTGAATGTAGCTAAACTGTTCTCAATACCCACTGGTATGCCATTGCACATTCTTTTGCTAGTAAAGAAAATCAATAAGTACTCTTGGACAAATTCTCCAGCTAGTAATTTGGGGATGCATGTGCTTTTAAATTAATTTTGAAATACTTTAAGCCAGTGCTTCTTCCATAAAATGCTGCACAGAATAGGAATTTAAAAAAAAAAAAAGAGTACAGTGTTCTGTCTTTAAGGGATTGTCAAGAGCATTTATTTTAGAGATGAGGAAACAAAGGCAAAGTGACTTATTCAAAGTCACAAAACTAGCTAATGGCACAAATGGAACAGAATTCAAGTCCCCAGATTTTCAGTCTGTCTTTTCAGCTGATATTGTTCTTATTCCTCTACCTATCCTTCCCCAACAAGGGAGTATGTATATGCCAAATACTCAGGGTAAAGAATGTAGATGAGCCAATTTCAAAAAGACAAAAATCACTGGCTGATATTAACAGCAAAAAGTGCTAGTTCAGGCTTCTCAGAAGCCAAGCAGCAATTCTCTTGCTTAAAAGGTCTTCTCTTCCAGCTGGAGTAGGGAAAACAAATCATCTGTTTACATCAACAAAAAATAAATTCTGGCCTGGTGCAGAAGATGATGTTTTCAAGCATGAAATGGTGGTGGTGGTGGCGGGGGGAATGTATAAAGAAACATTATAAATTCTACCACGTTTTGTATATAAATAATATCTCAACAAAGCAGTTTCTTTTCAAAATCCACCTTTTATTTAAAGGGGTTTGATGTAAGTATCACAGTTGGGTTAAATTATCTTTTATACCTTTTAAAAGAAAAGGCGGTGGCCCAACATGGGACAGGAATGCCAACCAGTGCTTTCCTTTCTTCCCTTTACAGGGCATTCCTGGGATTGATTCCCTTGCTGGTATTTTCCTCCTCCACACGGGGGACTCCTTCCCCTATCTAGAAATAAGCTTAAGCCTTTCACACTTTAAAAAAAAAAAAAAAAACAGAAAACACGTCCCCCACTCCTGTGTCTATAGGTGGTTACCACCTCTTCTGCCTTCGTAGCAAAGCTCCCTAAATAGTCTACAAACGTGCTGTTTAAATTTCTCCACCTCGTCACACTTCGCCCCATTATATCAAGAGTTCTGCCTCTACCGTTCCACTGAAAATGTTCTGGCAAAAGGCATTTTGTGAAATGCTCACTGTAAAATCTAACAGTCTCTTTTTTTCACTTTCATTGAACTTTATGCATCTGGCACCGGTGATCTTATTTTCAAAACTCTGCTTCCCTGACTTTACAGACCTGATACTTTCTCTCTTTGGTTCTGATTCTACTCTGATAGTCCCATCTTCATCCCCTTGCCTGCTGTTTGAATGCTGGTGATCTTCTACTTTATAGCTTATTTTCCCCAGACTTCCATGCCTGTGCTTTTCGCATCAGAAAACCAGGCCATCTCTTAAGAAAGTCACATAGGCATCTCAGAATCAATTTGCCCCCAGCTGAGCTGAGTTGCTAGCTCACCATTTGCCCCATCAGCCAAATGGGAAGTGCAGAATCACTCCCACTCCCCTTTCTTTTGTCACCCTCCCCATTTTTAGGGGTGACCACGTCTTACCAAACTTACCTCATAATACCTCTCCTTTCCAGCATTTGGGTTGAGACCTCAGATCTCCTATCTTCAAGACCATGTAGCCTCCTAGGGATCCCACAGGTGCCAGTCTCAGCTCCTCCTCCCCCGATCCACTGTCCTACTGCAATCTTTTAAGAAACCCAAATCTGATTTTTTTTAGCCCTATTTAAAACCTTTCCATCCAAGCTTAAGAATTAAGTTTCACAGCAGCACCTGTGGCTCAGTGAGTAGGGCACCGGCCCCATATACTGAAGGTGGCAAGTTCAAACCCAGCCTCGGCCAAACTGCAACAAAAGATAGCCAGGCATTGTGGCAGGCGCCTGTGGTCCCAGCTACTTGGGAGGCTGAGGCAAGAGAATCGCCTAAGCCCAAGAGCTGGAGGTTGCTGTGAGCTGTGACGTCACAGCACTCTACCGAGGGTGGCAAAATGAGACTCTATCTCTAACAAAAAAAAAAAGAATTAAGTTTCTTTCCCATGTCAATCACTAACTAGCATATGACCCTGAACAAGTCACTTCTCCCAAATCCTTACTTCTTTTTTTGAGACAGAGTCTCACTCTATTGCTCCGGGACATGGCTTCATAGCTCAAAGCAATCTCAAACTCTTGGGTTTAAGCCATCCTCCTGCCTCAGCATCCCAAGTAGCTGGGACTATAGGTGCTCACCACAACACCCAGCTAGTTTTTCTCTTTTTAGTAGAGATGGGGGTTTCACTCTTGCTCACGCTGGTCTCGAACTCCTGAGATCAAGGCAGCCCCCCATCTTGGCCTCCCAGAGTGCAAAGATTACAGGGAGATACCAAACCTGGCTCCAAATCTTCACTTTTTATAAAATTGAAGTTTGATCAATGACAGAGATTTTCAAACTCAGGAACTGTCTCCTGTGCAGAAGGTAGAGGCCAAGTGAGCAATGGTCCAGGAGCCCCATTCCTAATTTCACAAAAAGCAACACTACTTCCACTTAAAGCTTAAGGGGGGGGGGAGGGCGGAGACTTGACTAGATTATCCTAAGGTATCTCCCAATTCTCATTTGTTATGATCTTTCTATGATCTTTAACAAGTACTAAGCCAAACACAAGATACAAAATCACACAAAGATGACTAAATTCATTTTATAATAAAGAGGAGTCTATAATATTTAAGAAACTGTCTATGTCAGGCACGATGGCTCACACCTATAATCCTAGCACTCTGGGAGGCTGAGGTGGGTGGATCACTTGAGCTCAGGAGTTCAAGACCAGCCTGAGCAAGAGGGAGATCCCATCTCTACTGAAAAAAAGAAAAGAAAAGAAAAGAAAAAAACTAGCTGGGTGTTGTGGCCAGTACCTTAAGTCCCAGCTACTTAGGAGGCTGAAGTAAGAGGATAGCTTAAGCTCAAGAGTTTGAGGTTGCTATGAGATAAGACACCACAGCAAAAAAAAGAAAAGAAAAGAAAAAGAAACAGTCTGTTCTATAATCTCTATTTCTTCTCCTGCCATTTCCCCCACAAAAATTGCTGTCCACACTTGGAGTACAATAACAGAAAGCAGAGAAGAAAACCAGACTTCTCTTTCATCCCCTACTGTTACTTCCATGTACTCTCCATATAAGAGAAATTTTTTATATGCAAAAATACTCTTAAATACCAGAAATTATTCAATAAGGAATAGGAATGGGGAAGAAACAAAGAAAACATCTCTCAAAAAGTATATTTATTTTAACCTACTTGGAACAATTTTGAGAAATTTATTTTATGATATTCAAAGAGTTTCAGATATTAATAAAGATGCACAGCATTTAAAAAAAAACTCAGAGTTCAAATGAGTCACTTTGCAACATCAAATCTTTAAAAAAAATCTATCTTTAACAAAATTATTTATTGTATCTAATCATACTTACACCACAGCAACAAGTAGACTTCAAATCAATAAACACCGCTTACAAACAGATCCTGTACATACACAAAGGTTTTGTGGGGTTTTTTTTCTGCAGACAGGGTCTTGCTCTGTTGCCTAGGCTGGAGTGTAGTGGCATCATCATAGCTCACTATAATCTCAAATTCCTGGGATCAAGTGATCCTCCTGCCCAACCTTCTGATTAGCTGAGACTACAGGCACATACCACCATGCCTGGATAATTTTTCTATTTTTTTGTAGAGATGAGGTCTCACTCTTGCTCAAGCTGGTTTTGAACTCCTGAGCTTAATCAGTACTCCTTCCTCAGGTTCCCCAAAGGGCTGAGATGATAGGCATGAGCCATCGTGCCCAGCCTACACAAAGTTTTTAAACAGCTATGTGACTGAAACGGTCTATGTACCCTAAGTATTTATAAGTGATTAAAAGTAAGATTCTAAAAAAATCACATAAAAGCTATGTCAATTATTAGTCACTACTTTATAAATTTTCAGGAGAAGGGATTTGCATCTGTGCTTGCCTAAATTCAGAGAATTACTCACCCAATTTAAAATACTGACCCTATTTTCCTCTGAATTCCAATGAATTCATTGAACTCGTCTGAAAAGATGATTAAGCATGAAAATCATTTATGTCTTTAATTATGTAATTAGTTTTCAACTGATTTCTCTGTCTTTATCATTTCAGCCTGGGTAATCAATCAAAACAACAGTTACTTTAAAAATTTAAAGGTTTATCTCTTAAAGTTATTTTATCTAAATCTTTACTAATCATTATCTGTAAAGGTCATCACTTAAAAGTCTGCAATTTCCTAAATGACCTCACATTTGATTCTGCTACTTCACTTTACTGATAAATAAAAATTGTACCTTTTGTAAACAATCTTCAGATCTCTCCACTCAAGAAAGCTGCACATTTTAGGTTTCCGTGCTAAAACGGTTTGAACAAGTTCTCTTGTAATCTTTTTCTTCTCTTTGTCTGATAGTGGGACATACCATTTCTGCAGTCGAAGCTTTCCCTGACGACTAAAAAGCAACATAAACTGCATCTGTTAAGATAAATAAAATCCAGATTACATGCAATACTTCAAATCAATAAAGTTAAGATCAAGATTACATGTTCCACAGAGAAGCTTTGAGGGGGAGGCATTTAACTGACAAATGATTAGCAGCCATCAATATTTCTATACCAGTTAAAATACCAGAAAATTCTTTTAGATCTTCCTACTAGATGTACACCTTCCCATCCCACCCTGTTCCACATAAATTTGGAGGAGAATGTGTGGGGAAAAGAGAAAAACAGGCAATAATTGGGAGTGAAGAAAAATAAGATAACTCTCACAATTTAAGAAACTAGTGTCTACCTATGCTATACATTCCATTCTCTCTATATGCATCAAAAGAGAACTGCAGACTTCAATTGGTTTAGGTCCTTTAAAAGAAACAAGAGACCTACTATTTTTCACCCTGAGGCCATTCTACTTCCAGGCAGAATTACTTGTAGACAGCTTATCACTTAAAATGCTCTCTTCAGTTTATGGTATTTTATTCTAAGCAAAACAGAATGATCCACAATATTAAGCAAAAAAAAAAAAAAAGTCCCATAAATACACATTTCGCTTAATAAAAGTCTGTTTTCATTTCACTTTTTAAAAATTGCAACATCAATATGCACACAATTAAGAACTGAGTTAATACAATGTTATGAAAGAGAATACAAATGTTTAAAAGGCAAAAATAAGAGTTACAAACATTCAGAGACATACAAAATATTTCACGTAAAACAATAAAAAAATAGCATTTACAGATGGACTGGATGCTGAATCTAGTGTATTTTATACTTAAACTAATTTATATGTATTTATTTGGAACCTGCTAATGTGTTGATTAGTCTCCATGTTTAATTTTTTTTAAGCAGGCTTCTTGTAATTTAATTGGTCATCACAACTGCAAACAGAGAAGTATTGTTTCTACAAGGTAATTTAAAGGTAGAATTCAGATAGCTATTCTCTTTTTTCTGTTAACCCTTTCAAGTGCCTTTAACAGTGTTACCGCAAGCAAGATTCAAGCCTGATTCTCAATATTCACCACACCATCTTGAATTTGAACATGGGGAGGGGAAATTTACGCAACCGATGTAGAATAAAACTGGCCCTAAATTTCGATAACAAATTATTGTTGTTCTTTTGTAATGACCCCTAAAGGCATCAGCAAGGTATCTGGAAATTTATGACGTGGCAATTTAACTTTATTAAAGTTAAAATTGGCTGATTGCCTCACTTAAAATGTTTTACGGACACAAAATCTACAGACATTATTAGGTGACACCAAAGTGCCTCTCATCCAAGTCCTGAAGATAGCGGCAGTCGAGGGGGACAGCAAGTGAAGCATGAACTGGACACCGTTTAAAGCAAACCCGCTACCAGAACTTGGAAAAGAATGGACCCCGTATTCCTAGATCTTAGTGACCAGAGGGGTGGAGGTCTGGTACCGGCTCAAGGCTGTCTGTAGCAGGGTCCTGTATTTGCCGTGCCACTTTGCAGGACGAAAACACAATGTATTCTGCTTAAAATAAATGATGTGCTAACACGGGACGAAACCGGGAAGCAAGGCACAAGTATTCCTCCCCTCTTGTAAAAACCAATGCTTTGATTTTGCCGCAAATCACAGGGCACAATTCCTCGAGATTGATACTAAAAACAATGGGCTCAGCCGCGGAAAGGGCTCGGAGCCAGCGTTCCTCGGGTCCGGCCGTCTCCAGTGCCTCCCTCCCTCCCGATGCCACACTCCATCACTGACCATGCCCGGGCGAGGTGACAGGCAAGGAGCGGAGCAGACAATGGCATCCACCGCCGCGCAGGGGGCGCCAAGAGTCCTCGGCCGTCGCCACCCCCGGCTGCCGGCCCCTCCCGAAAACGCCCCGCAAAACTTAAGGCGATTCCCGAACCACAGGTGCCGCGGGGCTGTCGCGGAGCCCAGGACCGGACCTGACATCCTGAGGTACGGCGCGAAGTGGTGCGCGGGGCTCGGACGCCGAGAGAAGTGAGTTGCGGGGCGCGGCGACCCAGTGGCGGGCCAGCCGGGCGCGGGGTGGGGTCGTCGGGGCAGGCACGGGGTGGCAGGGGGCGCGTCCAGCCCTCCCTCCCCATCCCCAACCGGCGAGCTTCGCTCGCCCCCCGGGACTTACGGCGGCCGCGGGCCGCAGGCGCGGCAAGGCTCGGCCGGCGGCGGCGGCGGCGGTTGAGGGGAAGCCCCTGTCGCCGAGCTGGGAAAGAGAAGCCGTGTTGCTGTGGGGAGGGTACCCGGTCGGTGGAGGGCAGGCTTAGGCGGTTAGGGGAGGGCGAGTCGGCAGGCTCCGCCCCGGGGGCCGGACGTGGGAGGAGCTGGGGCTGCGGCTTACGGTGAGGCGGGCTGGGCGACGCGCGGGAAGCTGCTTAGCGGTCACCAACGGCACCGGAGGCAGAGCCGGTGATCACACAATCCGAGCAAGCCGATTGGCTGGGCTTCTCCGAGAGGCGTGCCGCAAACCGGAAGCCGGGCCACGTGACCCGGAAGCGGCGTCTGTTGGACCGGCGAGCTCGCGCACTCACGCCGGTACCTCTGGGGCGCGCGCGGGCAGCTGTCCAGGCGCTTTAGTGACAGGGTTCTGCGGCGACCTTAGTCTACCCTGTGGTGCGGGGCAGGGAGGGTCCAAACGGCGAGGAACCAAGTTCGAGCTCGGGTGACTCTCCGTGCCCCGAGAGGGTGGGACGGGGAGGTGTGACGGCTGATGATGATGGTGGGAGGAGAGAGGGAGTGCTGCAACTCTGGAAAAAACAAGTCAGCTCTTTCGTGGAGCTCGTCACGCATTCACAGAGCCTTTTGCTGTCATTCTGTCTCACAATTTTCCGGAGTCCAGCCCCTCCTCATTGCACTGCTGCAGCCCTAGCCCAGACACCTTTCGCCCCAAGCTTCGCAAGAATCTTTTCCTTGGGCTTGCCTCGCCCGTCGTCAGTGCTGCGAACTGTATGAGGTACCGTCCGTTCGGCGAAAAGCCCAGACAGCACTTCATCTTCAAGATCCCGCTTCCTTCACGCGGGGTTGCCCCCACCTGCCGCCTGGGTTCCAGTTTAGCCTTACTGACGACTTGCTCTGCCTCGAATGTCCTTCCTCTCAAATGTCACATCTCCTACGAAGCCTCACCCTAAGACCCTGTAAGAACGATTCCCTTTTTCACCCACGTGCCCATTTGCCTCTATTTCGCACATCTTGGATTTTGTTCATTTTGCATTCCAACCTAGTTCACTGCCTGGTATATAGCACATCTAATAAATAAAAGTTGACTTGTAAAGTCTATAAAATGATAGATTCGTTAAGAGTTCTAATGCTGAGCATAAGGCTGGCCACGTAATGGATTTTTTTTTCCCTGAATGCTAGAATGGATGAATCATCTAGTCCAACTCATCTTTTACCGATAAGGAAAGGGGAGCCCCATGGGATTACGTGACCTTCCTTGAACAACCACGTGTTTCCCATGTCAAATGCTATTCATTACTCTAGTCACCTAGGTTCTTACAAAGGAAGCTAGAAAATTGCTTTTGTTGTGCCATGCCGGTTTTGCATAGGTTCCTAAACATAGTCACCAGAATTTTTTTAGTAGCCCAAAGTAAAAGAGAATGCTAATTTTTTATGAAGCTAAATTTAAAGGAATCCTTTAATAGGGATTATGTTCTTTTTGTGTACTACAGTATGTCTAAAACTAAGAGTTTGGGGGGCATTTTTAATGTCCTTGTTTGGCAAAATAAAAATGTATAAGACCTCCCCTTTTCAGCACTACTATGCTGCTTGGAAAGTTTCCTACTAACATGTATGATTAATACATACTGGAATTTAAAGGAAGGCTTTGAACCAAAGCACAGAGCTGGCTCTCCGTAGTGCTTTAGGCCCCCTGCCCAGTCATGCCCCAAAGGTGCTGCCAATGTCCCATTTCTCTCTTACTACATGACACAGATGCCATTAGCCAGTTCAAAGATAGCCCTAATGCGACACAATGAAAACTCGTCCTCTGATTCCCAGTGCTGATTTTCTCTTTTTCTGTACAAAACACATATGTCCTCAAGGTTCCTGAGATAGCCACCTCCAAGTTTAAAACTCGTTGGTTATGCTTCTAATGTTGCTCTGTGGCTCTGAAAATGAGGACAGGAGACTTGGTGATGACATATTGGCAGTCTCCTCTGGGTGTTCCTAGCCAAAAAAAGGTGGGGGTGGGATAAGGAGGGGAAGGAATTATGGGAAAAATAATTAGCAGCTGAAAGCAGCTATTACATAATCTTGGCTGCTTATTAATTTAGCAGAAGGAATGGCTTATTAAATTCTAATAGCAACAGCACAACTGCAAACAACCTAGCAATTAACAGTGCAGGGCCCGTTATTTTGTTAATATGTTCTCTTCTTTTGGCAAATGTATAAGAACAAAATTTATAGCAGCAGATGGTCTTTTCCAGTAGATTATAGATAGTTTATTTCCCAGGCTTGGTATTAAGTGCTAATTGTGCATTCACTGTGAAAGACAAAAGAAACAGGGTTGCCATTTTTGTTAGTAATTAACTACTTGACTTTGATTCCCACAATTTTCAAATTGTAGGCTTTGTTACATAGATGTTACTTTTCACCTAGAATCTTCATCTGTCATGTCAAGAGGGTAATCCTTTTCAATCACTTTTTGTTTTCCCTATGATCCTGATTTCTTAGTGCTAGTAAATGATACAAAAATTATAATACAAAAAGAATTTCTAGGAACAATTAAACATCCGATTTTATACTTGTTTTTTTAAATATGAAAAATTGCCTTGCTATTGTTTATGCTAAATGAGGTGAGGATAAAATAGAGACTTTGCCTTCTACCAGTAATATGTTAAGACCTTTTATGTAATCCTGAAAATGTTTTCACAAATAATTTTAGTTTCTCTCCCTAAACATCGTTTAAAAAAGATAGGGACTGTTTAAAACATATCCCCACATGGACAATAAGAAAGGGGGCATTAACATGAAGATGTCAATAAGGGTGTCAGAATGTATTGTCAGCTCATCATTTAAACACTGATAGGTTTTTAAAGAAAAACTGTAATATATTGAGATTATGGAGGAACAGAAGTAAGAGGGGGTTTAGAAACCATCTAAATCCTCATGCAAAGCAGATAACATCTAAAATAAATCAAGTAATAGAAATATTATCATGTTCTTTAGATACCAGGAAGTTCCAGAAGCAATGACAAATTTCTTCCAGAGACAGAATCTTGAGGTAAGAGTAACAAAGACTATTATTGATTATATTTTGCTTTGGTTCTTACATAAATTATTTTTTAACGATATTATCATGATGTAGATAAACATTCAGTTAGTTACTAACTCTATATTATGGACTCATGCCGGGTGCCTTTAGCCAGCCTTTAGATTATTTAGAAATTATTAACTAAAAATGCCCAGTAATGGAATTCAGTGCTGAAGCAGCACAGAAGATCACAGTAAGTGTAAAAAGGATGCTTAGAGTTTGCGCATTTGCATCTCCAAAGATAAAGTTGTTCCAAGGAGAAAAATGGCCTAAAATAATGAGAATTTGTGAACCAAATCATTTCAAAATAGATAGAGCTGTCACTGCCAAAGTCCTCAACAAGGAACTAAAGAGAAATGTGGAACATATGCTCTTTCGTGAAGCTTGCTTCCATAGCTTTGAATAAAATGCAGGAAAATTACTATTCTCCTATTAATATTATGTTAGAGCAGTGATTCTCAACCTGGGCAGTTTTGCCCCAGGGCACGCTTGGAAGTAGCTGGAGACATTTTGGTTGTCACAACTGAGAGTGGGTGATGCTACCAACATCTAGTGGGTAGAGGTCAGAGATTCTGCTCAATATCCCACAATGTGCAGTATAAATCCCACAACAAAGAATGATCCAGCTCTAAATGTCACTGGTGCCAAGGCTGAGAAACCTTGGGTTAGTCGCTTGAAAGATTAGCATACAGTAACATATCTTTTATAGACATTCAAGAATTGGAGCAAGCCCTATCTTCATATAAATTTATTTCCCTCTCTCAGAGGAGATGGAGGCATTCTTCTTCTTTTTTTTTTTTTTTTTTTTGTATTCTGGAGGCATTATTCTTAATATTTGGTAGATAAAATCCTAAACTGCTGGAAAGACTGGCTGAGTACGTAAGGCAGTCAGCATTCTTTAATAGCAACTGGAATAAACTATCCAAATGGAATTTTTTAAAAAGGTGACCCCGGAATAGTAGTGGGAGTTACTTAAGTTCCTGAATCCACAAGATGACTATGTTCTCCATCCGTTCATATATCATAAATGTTTATCATGTATCTATGCTGGGCACTTTAGGAAGTAATAATGATACAGAGATAAATAAGATAGTGACTTGGTCCTAAATCTCCAAAACCTTTTTCCTACTGATGCAGAATTCTAAGACTTCTGAAGACAAAAACTGGATGGTCTGCAGTGGTTCTCAACCTGTGGGTCCCGACCCCTTTGTAACAATGAAAATACACTGGGGCATTAGGAAGGTTGAGAACCACTGGAGGTGAGTCACCAAACATATGAACTATTTTTTCTTTTTTTTAGGAAATCCCTAGAAATGCTTCATAGACCCTTAGATTTCCATGACTGACACCTTTTGAAAACTATGTCCTCCTGACCTCCCAGTGCTCTTAGCATTATATTCATTCTGCGCATGACTCTTAATTCACAGCAATATAAGAGATTCTATGTGTTTTAAACAGACTGTTTCAAATAATGTCTTGACCTGGTCCTTGAAATGAGAGGCTTTGGTAATAACCTGACTCAACTCTAAATCACTAGACAAGTAGTTCAAGAATATTGTCTAGAATATTATCTTGTGAAAAACATAGATTGCTAGGCTTCATACCCAGAGTTTCTGATTCAGCAGGTCTGAGGTGAGGCCTGAGAATCTGCATTTCTTTTTTTTTTTTTTTTTTGAGACAGAGCCTCAAGCTGTCCCCCTGGGTAGAGTGCCGTGGCATCACAGCTCACAGTAACCTCCAACTCCTGGGCTCAAGCGAGTCTCCTGCCTCCGCCTCCCAAGTAGCTGGGACCACAGGCACCCGCCACAACGCCCGGCTATTTTTTGGTTGCAGCCGTCATTGTTGTTTTGGCGGGTCCGGGCTGGGGATTCGAACCCGCCACCTTAGGTGTATGTGGCTGGCGCCTTAGCCGGTTGAGCCACAGGCGCCGAGCCAGAATCTGCATTTCTAATAAGTTCCCAGGTGATGCTGCTGCTGGCCTGTAGCCCACACTTTAAGAAGGGGGCTGAGCACAGTGACTCAGGCCTGTAATCCTAGCACTCTGGGAGGCTAAGGCAGGAAGATCATTTGAGTTCAGGAGTTTGAGACCAGCCTGAGCAAGAGTGACACCCCATCTCTACTAACAACAGAAAAATTAGTTGGGTATTTTGATGGGTGCCTGTAGTAAAGCTTCTTGGGAGGCTGAGGCAGGAGGATCACTTGATAGGAGTGAGACCAGCCCAGGAGTTTGAGACCAGCTTGAGCATGAGAGAGACCCTATGACTACTAAAATCAGAAAAATTAGCTGGATATTTTGATGGGTGCCTGTACTAGAGCTACTTGGGAGGCTGAGGCAGGAAGATTGCTTGAACCTAAGAGTTTGAGGTTGCTGTGAGCTAGGCTGATGCCAAAGCACTCTAACCTGGGGAACAGAGTGAGACTCTCTCAAAGAAAGAAAAGCAAATGAACCATTGGTCTATACCCAAAAAAGCTATGATTTCCACTGGAAAAAGCCAGCAATTGTGATATAATTTCCCCAAATGAGCAAAGGAAACTTGAGGTCTGAATGTCTTTATCTCCGACCTCATTAAGCCTGATAACATTAGGAGAGTAATATTTCCAATTATATGAATCTGAAGCTAAATTTATATATGCACAACCCAGAGTGACATATGGTCATTGTATGCCTTGTACAAACTAATGCATTGTAAAATTCTGAGGCAGAAATTGGAGTGCTTAGAGAAAGCTGAAGTTTGCAGCATAACAAATCAGATGCTTACTTGATGAATATCACTACTTTAAAAGTATTTTCCAACTACTCATGGCAGGTTGGAATCACTTCTGAAATATTTTGTCAGCAACTAAAGACATGAGACAGAAAGAAGATGTTCGGTGGGAACAGCTAGAAGAATCAATGTCCCTGGATAAGGCAGAGACCAGAGATTACTCAGTATATAATAATAAAAATCTGCCCTTTCTCTTCCTTAGTGCACACCTACACCACGTTCGTCAGCCTCCCCTGCAGTTAGGTGTGCCCACAGAGCTGAGATTAGGCCAATGACATGTGGATGGAAATGATATTAGGCTGGCCCACAGAAACCTCCCTTCCTCCTTCCCCAATCCTGCTCTTACCACCTGGATGTTAACCCCCAGGGTATCTCTGGAAGTTGTGTATTGCAGATGACTGAGTCTCTGTCAACCTGGGTTCCTGAATGACTGCATGGAACAGATATACACCATCATTACTCCTACCACCAATGGTACTTTAAGTGAATGAGAAACAACTTTGTATTAACCATTGATTTTTCTCAGGTTCATCTGTGACCGCTGCTAATATTACTGGCCATTCTTGAAAGCTGTTGCACACTTAGGTACAAAGAGAAGGAGTCACGGCGATGGGGAGAGCAGGTGAATGTTCAAGTGGAGAGCTCCTTTTCTTGATTCTAGTCCCACTTTCTGGCCTCTTCGCTGTGTCTCCTTTCCATTAAAATTTGAAGAGAATCATTAAACAGTCTGATCCCAGAATTTGGAACTACTCATATATCAAAAAGGCAAAAAAAAGATTTGAAGCTCTTCTTTACATTCCCCTGACAAAGCTGAGCATTTATCCTAAGCAATAGAAAAGGAAAAATTAAAAAAACTATAAGGGGCTCGGCGCCTGTGGCTCAACCGGCTGAGGCGCCAGCCATGTACACCTGGGGTGGCGGGTTCGAATCCCCAGCCC
>NW_003852446.1:1482423-1489938 GCF_000181295.1 Otolemur garnettii
AAAAAAAAAAAAAAAAAAACTATAAGGCTGAAAGGGCCAAGGAAGTGGAAAGGGGGGTGCATTTGGATAAACTGTCCCAAATTGGCAAATGTAAATACGGTATTATCATCAATCTCTTAGAATCAAGAAACCAAAGCTTCAGGTTTATGTGTACCCATACAATGTCCTTATTTTCTAAATACTATAGAAAAAGTTAAAACATTTATCTTAAAGTGCTAGAGTATATATGTACATTTTAATTACATGATTTGAAAATATTTTAGAAATTCTGCACACATTTTTAAATTTAACAAATATATAAGATAACAGAATTTTAAAGGTCATTTTATTCAAAAACTCTATTTTACAAATAAAGAAATTAAATCCCACAGAAGTTAAGCAATGTTCAAGATCATACTACCAGGTGGTGGCAGATAAGGGACTAAGAATCCTTGTCCTGTTTCTAGGCAATTTTCTTGCCTTCACTGGCAAGACAGTTCGCTGTCTGCCGCTCGTTATCTTTAGGCAAAAACAAACAAATAAATAAACTAAAAAAATCACACTCGCTCACCCTCAAAATATACATTTTTCAATTCTGCCTCCTCTTGTATGCCTGGTATTATAGTGTTTGCATCTCCACTAGCCAACTGAAAGCCTTGTAAGCTCCAAAATTGGGATAATATCTCAAGAATTGCTTTATGGTGTAACCTAATACAATGCTTTGCATAGCGTAGATACTCAAAAACATGTTAATTAAATGGAGTGTCAATATCAAAAGATTTAATAAGGCTCTGTCTCATTACTTCAGTTTTTCTAAAGTATTCCTCCTTTCCATCCCCACCAATAGTGCACTAGGTCAGACCCACAAAGTGGACTTGATGTCTCACTGATCCTCCTTCCTGCCACCTGATCTCATTACAGTTCCTTCTGCAATGAGAAGGCCATGCTGAGTGTTTTTCTAAAACATAAATCCAATGGCAATTAGTGTCTCTGCTTAAAATGCTTCAACTTCTTTATTATTGCATCCAATTTGCACACCTAAATCTGGGCCAAGTACTCACTCAGGACCAAGGACGAAGTAGAAAGCAACTTAGACATGGAAGCTTCCACCAAGTTCTTGTGGCACAATGGTGGGGGAACACAGTTTTCAATAGGCATTCCCCATACAATGGAATAGGTGCTTGAAAGGGGGGGAGGCCAGGATGCTGTGGGAGTGCATAGGAGATGCTTAACCCAGAGTTTTAATGGTAATGATGGGCGGTAGGATCAGAGAAGGTTTCTCAGAGGACACAGCCTTTAGGCCAAGATTGAAAAAGAAAAAAAGGGGGGCATTAGTCCGGAGAAGACAGGGCAGGAGTGTTCCGCCCAGGGAGCACAGCATGTGCAAAGGCAAAGACACAGGTGCTTGACTGTCTTGGGTAATTAAACATCAATGTGGCCAGAGAGTACCTGGGTAAGGACCAGCTTGCAGAAGACAGGAGGGCCAGATCACACAGGCCCTTTCAAACAAGATTAAGAATCTGAACTTTTGGGTGGCACCTGTGGCTCAAAGGAGTAGGGAGTCGGCCCCCTATACCAGAGGTGGCGGGTTCAAACCCAGCCCCAGCCAAAAACTGCAAAAAAACAAAAACAAAAACAAAAACAAAACTGAACTTTTTATAAGGATACTGGAGGGCGGGGATTGAAAATTTTTAAGCAAGGGCAGTGCCATTTTTGGATTTGAGTCCTAGACTTTCAAAGATGATACAAGGAGAAGCAGTCTAAAAATGACTGAAATTGCTAGAGGAGCAAAATCTAGGCTGAACTTCCAGAAAAACCTTCCAGAATTATACTGTCAAACTTGACTGCCAGAGAGTTGCTATCTCTGCTGTGGTTGGTGAGATGGAGTATTAAGACACTGTTTCCATATGACTGGTGGCTACACAACTATCACTTCTCTGCTATGATCTGGAACCCAGAAAGCTACTGGGAGCAGAGTGGATGCCTTGGATCCTACTGCTTTTCACTCGTGTAGCTAGGAACTGAGGACTGGACTCCCTCTACAACTGTTGCTGAAAGCCAAATGCCTCTATAACCCTCCTTGCCAGCAGAAATGGTAGAAGCAATGCCCGCTCTTCATGATATATCACTTCCACCTTCTAAATCTTGCATGGATGTTCCTGATTATTGGAATCTCTATCACAGCCGGAAGCCTAACTGAGGAATATAGATTTTAGTTTTCTGAAAAGAGCACAAGGAGGCTGAAATGGATATCGAATAAGCAGATCCACAGTGTTCACTGCAGAGGTCAAAAATGGTGGCCAAGAGACCAATTTGGAGACTGCTAAATAATCCATGTGAGAGATGAAGGTAGCCTAAATGGGGAATAAAGAGAAAGCAGTAGATTGGAGAGAATATAGGAGGCAGAACTTTTTTTTGAGACAAAGTCTTACTCTGTCACCCTTGGTAAAGTGCCATGGCATCATAGCTCACAGCAACCTCAAATTCCTGGGCCCAAGAGATCCTCCTGCCTCAGCCTTCCAAGTAACTGGGACTACAGGTACTCACCCTAATACCAGGCTATTGTTAGAGAACGGGTCTTGCTCTTGCTCATGCTAGTCTCAAACTCCTGAAATCAAGCAATCCACTCTTGGCCTCCCAGAGTGCTGGAATTACAGGCGTGAGCCAGCTTGCTTGGCCTTAGGAGGCAGGATTAATTGGTGTAGGTAGTTTTGATGTGGCAGCAGGGAGAGTGGGCATCGAGGCAAAGATGACACTGGGGGATGATTCCCTGAGAAAGGGAACCCGGGAAGAAGGTAAACTGGTGACGAAAGAATGAACTCATTTTTCAACCTTCTAAATTAGATATTTGTGGGGCCTTTGAGTGGACAGTGGGAGTTGTTGATACAAGTCTAAAGGCTCAGGGGCTCAGGAGCGAGGTTGGAGCTGGCTAGAGATTTGTGAGTCATCAGCAAAGAGCTGGTAAATAAAGCTGAGTAGGAGGATGAGATCACTCCAGGAGAATGGATGCAATAATAATACTTTTTTTTTTTTAACTATGGAAGGCAGAATTATAATATGGTTTCCATGATGTTCCCTACTTTGTTTCACTTCCGTGATTATGTTAAGTTACCTGGCAAAAGGGAATTTGCAAATATAAATTAAGGTTACTAACCAGTAGACCTTAAGGCAGAGAGATTATGCAAGCGGGCCCAATTCAATCGTACCAGGCTCTTGAAAAGAAGAGAATTTTCTCTGGCTGGTAGAAAAAGAAGTCAGACAGATTGGAAGCCTAAGAAGGATTCAACAAGGAGTTACTTTATTTCTGGGATGTTTTTCTGGTCCCAACAGAAAAACAGGGACCTAAGTCCTATAACCACAAGAAACTCAATTTGCTAACAGCCTGAATGAGCCTGGACAGGGACCCCAAGCTTTAGATGAGAATGGAGTTCCAGATGACACCTTGATTTATGCCTTGTGAAACCTGAGCAAAAGGCATAGTTAACCCATGCCGGGATTCCTGACCAACAGAAACCAAGAAATAATAAATAGATGGTATTTTAAACTGCTAAGTTGTAGTAACCTGTTACACATTAATAGATCATTTATACAAATATCCAGGATGAGGCCACGCATGGTGGCTCACACCTGTAATCTAGCACTTTGGGAGGTAAAGCAGATGGATCACTTGAGGTCAAGAATTTGAGACCAGCCTGGACACCATAGTAAAACCCTGGCTCTACAAAGACGTTAAAAATTAGCCTAGCATGGTGGTAGGCACCTGTAGTCCCAGCTATTCGGATGGCTGAATCAGGAGGATCACTTGAGCCTGGGAGTTTGAGATTGCTGTGAGCTATGATGACACCACTGTACTCCAGTCTGGGCAAGAGAGTGAGAATCTGTCTTAAAAAAAAAAAAAAAGGGCTCGGCGCCTGTGGCTCAACCGGCTAGGGCGCCAGCCACGTACACCTAAGGTGGCGGGTTCGAATCCCCAGCCCGGACCCGCCAAACAACAATGACGGCTGCAACCAAAAAATGGCCGGGCGTTGTGGCGGGCGCCTGTGGTCCCAGCTACTTGGGAGGCGGAGGCAGGAGACTCGCTTGAGCCCAGGAGTTGGAGGTTGCTGTGAGCTGTAATGCCACGGCACTCTACCCAGGGGGACAGCTTGAGGCTCTGTCTCAAAAAAAAAAAAAAAAAAAAAAGAACTACTGCTGAAAGTTATAGAGGAAAGGTGTAATAATACTATAGGGACACTGAGTAGTGAGGAAATGATCCAAGCAAGGGTACAGGTGGAGAAACTTTAAATAAGCAAAAGAACATTGCTGCCATTTTGCTCAGGACAGTGATTGGTAGGGGAGGAAGAAAGGATGTAGGTAAGCATATAGTTTGCTTAAAATAAGCATATCCCCCAAATGTATCAAAATGCTGAGCCTTAATTCCCATGCTGGTAGTCCTGTCTCTGAAGCCTAAACGACAGCCTTGCCTGGGTAAGGGGAAATGTTGGCTAAAACTTTTTGGTAATGAGGGAGTGTCTGTCTGCCATACAGGAGCACATTAAGATCATCTGCTAGGCATAAAGAGGGAGGTGGAGGTGAAGATGAATGAGAAATGTGAAGCAGGTTTCTCCTAGAGACCTTGGACTACCAGACAGAAGCTTCTGGAGCAATATGGGAGGATAACTGAGGGCACTGAGAGTACAGTTGAGATGAGATCTGTGACAAGGTCACTCTGTAATTAGTTGCACTGAGGGAAGGTTGAGATTTGGCAGATAATTGAGACAGAAGAATGAGAGACTGAAGTGACAAGCATAGAATTCAAGCCAGATAAGGAAATGAAATCAGGGAATTGCAGGGCAGGCAGGGCAGGAGGTTTGGGGTCCTGATAGAGCAGAAAGAGAGAAAGTGATGGGGTCAAGGAAGAGGATGACCCTGTGCTTTCAAAATCCAGGTTATATAATGAGAGCAACTGAGCAAGATGTTGGAAGTGTGGGGAGTTGTGTTCGGAGAGAGGTGAATGAGTTGTTTCCGAGGTGGGCAGGGCAAAGGGGTTGGGTGAGGCATGAAACAAATAAGGGTAGAGCGGAAAGGAGGTGATGGTCATTGGGAAAGCAAAATCAAGAAAGGGACTCGTTGAGGTGTTGACTAGTGGATCATCCATGTGGATGTCACGGTCATTCAGGATGTTAGCAAGACCTGATAGAAGAAGTGACAGTGATCCAGTTGCTAAAGATTCCAAGAAAAGAGGGCAAGTATGAAGGCAATAAGAAAAGTAGAATGGGATTTTTTAAAAACAGCTTCGTTGAGATAAAATTCATACACTACCCAATCACTCATTTATAGTGTACAATTCAGTGGTGTTTAGAGTATACACAATCACTCTAAACTCTGTGCCATGTGAGTCATCACCTCACAGCTCTCTGTTTCCCCTAATTCTCGGCATCCACTAATCTGTTTCCTGTCTATGGATTTGCCTGTTCCGGTGCCATTCTGTATAAATGAAATCATACGACATATGGTCCTTTGTGTCTGGCTGCTTTCACGCCACGTAATGTTTTCAAGGTTCATTCATGTTGTAGCATGTATCAATACTTCATTTCAGAGCATGATTTTAATGGACGGAAAGAACCTCGAGAGAGCTTAGGGAGGGATCCAAGGCTGAACACTTCCCTTGGACTCCAAATAATTCATATTCAGCACTGAAATTGCTATGAGTACCTCTTTCTCTTGGGAATATCTAAAATAAGTCAATATTAAATGCTAATGCTTGCTTCTCCTCCCTTCCCCCAGCAAATATAACTGAAAGCCTTGCTTAATTACAAAAATTGAGTCAGTCATTGTTGTTGCTTCATGTTAACTACTTGCCTAAGAAATGCATTCATCTTGTAGAGGAGATAATGAGCAGAACTGCTAATGCCCTAATAAGCTCTAAATTAAGCACACACAATGTTGAACAAAATATAAGAATCAGCAAAAAAAAAAAAAAAAATTCTACTTATTGACCATTAGTGTTAATGAGAATAGCATCAAGTGGCTTTGTTCCTGTTCACTTAGAAAGTAAAAAAACAAGGTAAGCACACAATTAGGAAGGTTAATGTGAGGATTCAGTTTTCATCCTGATAATGGAGTAATTTATCTCCTAGCCTACTGACCTTGGAAGCCCACAATGGCTTCATCTTCTCTAGTCTCTCGCTAATTTTCAACCATGTTGGCAACAGAAACTGTGGAAATGGGATGGGACCTATTAAAACAAACAAAACCGAAGGAGTACATTTACCTCTGGGAAATGTCCATTATGAACAAACTATTGTCTGTATTAAGGGACTAGAGCCTCTCATTAATAACACTGGATATCTTAGTTTGGGCAGCTATAACAGAATACCAGAGGTTAGGTGACTTAAACAACAAATATTCATTCTCACAGTTTTGGAGGTTGGGAAGTTCAAGATCAAGCTTTCAGTAGATCCAGTGTCTATTGAGGGCTCTCTTCTTGGTTTGTGCATGGCCATTTTCTCCTTGTAGCCTCAAAAGGTGGAGAGATAGAGTGAGGGAAAGCAAGCTTTCTGGAGGCTTTTATAAGGGAACTAATTCCATCATGAGAGCTCCTCCTCCAGATATTATCACGTTGGGGATTAAGTTTTCAACATATGACTTTTTGGGAGACATGAACATTAAGTTCATAGCATGGAGGAAGTTATCTAAGGACTAAATTTGCTGTTGAGTGGAGCTGAGGCTCTCTGAGGAACTCAGATTATAAGGGACACATAAAAATGTAGAGGTGGAGGAAGATAGCAATCAAAGACTGAAACCACAAGAACAGCAGAGACCTGTAACAGTAATGCAAAGCAGACTAGCTGGAGATACAAGTCTTGTTGAGGGATATTTGAATTTGAAGGTTCATTACTTCACTGGAATCTGTTTTGTTTCCCCAAAATCCCTCACTCCTTTTGAAAGCAGTACCCTTTTTCTTTGGAGAAATTGTTCTCTCACCTACCACCATCGTTCCCATTTCAACAATGCAAACTAAAAGAATGCAAGTCTTCAGGTTTGGACAAATCATATCTGAGAATGTGAAACACTTTTCAAAAGAGATCTGTAAAATACCACCTGCCATCTATGCAACACAGAAGCGCTTCCTGAAGACAGGAGATGGGTAAACGTCCTGGCTTCCAAAAATGGGGAGAAGGTAGCTGATACAGATCTTAACCCAGGATTTTAATGTTAATCCTCTTTTAAGAATACCACATGGGTGGTGTGTAAGCTTCCAGTGAGAGAAGAGGTGATCCTTAAAGAAATAAACATGAAGCTCAGCGCCTGTGGCTCAAGCGGCCAAGGCGCCAGCCACATACACCTGAGCTGGCGGGTTCTAATCCAGCCTGGGCCCGCCAAACAACAATGATGGCTGCAACCAAAAAATAGCCAGGCATTGTGGTGGGCGCCTGTAGTCCCAGCTACTTGCGAGGTGGAGGCAGGATAATTGCTTGAGCCCAAGAGTTTGAGGTTGCTGTGAGCTGTGATGTCACAGCACTCTACCCAGGGTGACAGCTTGAGGCTCTGTCT
>NW_003852446.1:1490029-1496392 GCF_000181295.1 Otolemur garnettii
GGAGATCAAAGGGATCCTGTGGATATAGAGTTTCTGTATTTTCACATGATATTTTTAAACTTTTCGTGGCATCCTTGTGTGAGAGGTTGAAAAAACTGGCTGGATGATAAGATAATTTAGTAGCATAAGCACTCTATCGTAAGAATGTTGATTTGTGGATCTATCTTTGTCAAATCTGGCAGATTGTGTCAAAGACCTGTATTGAGTGGGATTGTTTTCCCAACATGGTCTTTTTCAACACTTCTTTAAGCAAACTAGATGTGGACTGAGCGGGCCTGGTTATTGGTGTACAGAGAACAAGAAGCTGAAAGGGAGGATCGCTTGAGCTCAGGAATTCAAGACTAGTCTGAGCAAGAGCGAGCCTCATCTCTACTAAAAATAGAAAAATTAGTCGGGCATTGTGGGGGGCGCCTGTAGTCCCAGGTACTTGGAAAGCTGAGGCAGGAGTTTGAGGTTGCTATGAGCTGTGATGACTCCAGGGCACTCTACTCAGGGTGACAGAGATAGACTCTGTCTCAAAAACAAAACAAAAGAGACAAACAAAAAAGAGGCTGGGAGTGAAAGTGAATAAATCAGATGACAAAGCAGGATCCAAACTGGTGTGGGCCCAGAGATGATGTATCAGCCAACTAGTATCTTTTGGAATAAGGCAGGATCAATGCATAAATACATGTATAAATGACCGTGTCTATTACAATGAAATTTAAATAGGATGAGTTTTAATGTTCTCCCCTTGGATCCAAAGTTAAGGATATAGGGAAAACTTGCTAAGTAGCAGCAGTGGAAAAGAAGACTTGAGGATTTTAGTGGCCTAAATTCAGTAAAAGCCAAGGGCATAATGAGGTTACAAAATGGAGGGGGAACCAAAGGTTTCCTGAGCTGTTTCAACAGAAATATAGTATTCTGACTGTTGCACACTTTGATAATCAATCTTACCATACTTTGATTTATTATGTTCAATTCTGAGAAACATATTTCAGGAGGTTACGTAGACCAACTTCAACTCCTTCAGGGGAGTCATACTATATAGTGCTATAAATCATGACATATGAGTGAGGAGAGTTAGCTCAGGAAATAAAATATTCAGAAGCAAAAGGATGGCTGTCCCACGGCATTTAAAGAGATGGAATACAAGATAGACTTTGGTTTAGTTCCAAGAGAAAAACAAGGCTTGATGGGTGAAAGGCACAGTGTGGTAGGTTTCAGACAAAATATAAGCAAGTATTATGTAATAATTAGGTATCTGGAATCACAGTAGGCGAGCTCCCAGTTGTTAGAAGTGTTCAATGAAGGGGCTGGACAGTGAGACCCTTAGGGGGCCTTTCGGTTCAGCCATCCGGCAAAGCTCAGTCCAAATCTGCTGTTGTTTGGGGGGATGCATCTGCTCTAAACAGAAAGGAAGTGTTTCATGAGTTGTGTCAGAAAGTCTTGAAAGAGTCAGGTTCATGGCTAGAAGACCAGTGTCTCGAATTTCCATTGAATCACCCCTGTAACACCTACCACGCAAACATGCAAGGAAGGTGCTCTTTTCTTGAGGCGTCTCTGTGTTTCTCATGAAGATGCCTCATTTCTGTTCACAATTTAACCTTAAATTGAGGTGGTTTTCTTCCCCTCAAGTATCAGTCTTTCCTTCAACCGTTTTTCTTGGCACTTGCGGATATCTCATAACTTAAAAGGGAAGAATGACAACTTTCCATAAGTACTAGAGAAACAGTAACTCCTCACTGTCATTTCCATCATTGCAAATGCACAGTAAATACTATCCTAATTTTCATTTGTTCTTTCTCTGACAAGACTTTGTTTAGAAAGGTGCTTGGCGTTTGCCATAAAAACCTAAAAGAACTTTTCAGGGTCCGGCACGGTGACTTACTCCTACTCTGGGAGGCCGAGGTGGGTGGATTGCTTGAGCTCAGGAGTTCAAGACCAGCCTGAGCAAGAATGAGACCCTGTCTCTACTAAAAATAGAAAAACTAGCTGGAGTAGTGGTGGGTGCCTGTAGTCCCAGCTACTAGGGAAGCTGAGGCATGAGGATTTCTTAAGCCTATGAGTTTGAGGTTGCTATGAGCTATGATGACACCACAGCACTCAACCCCAGGTCAACAGAGTGAGACTCTAAAAATAAATAAATAAAATAAAATAAAGGAAAAGAAAAAGACTTTTCAGGACACCACACAAAACAGTATGCCCTCCAACTCAGGCAGACCTAGGCTTTAAATTTTGACTTTTTCTTATGCCTCAGTCAACTTGCTTTCTCTCTCAGAACCTCTGATTCCTCATCTGTTAAATGAGGTTAAGAACATATATACATGGCTTGGTGCCCATAGCACAGTAGTTATGGTACCAGCCACATACCTTTAGGCTGGTGGGTTCGAACCCAGCCCAGGCCAGCTAAACAACAATGGCAACTGCAACCAAAAATAGCTGGGCATTGTGGTGGGAGCCTGTAGTCTCAGCTACTTGGGAGGCTGAGGCAAGAGAATCATGTGAGCCCCAGAGTTTGAGGTTGCTGTGAGCTGTGACACCACAGCACTCTACCCAGGGCGACAACTTGAGACTCTTGTCTCAAAAAAAAAATATGAAACTCCTTTCCCAGAAAAAAGCCATTGCAGGATTCCTGCCTCTGTAGCCTGCTCTAACCACGCTGAGGGCACTATTTTCTTCCTATACTTTGCAGAAATTGGCCTCCTCTGTTTGATTTGCAGTCATGAGTCTGGATCGCAGTGAGTGGTACACTCTGCTTAATGAATCATTAGTAGAACAGAGAAAAGAGCAGACTCAATTACATGCTGGGTTGGTTAACCAGCTTTTCCCTGAACATAGCCCTACTTCAACCTATGCTGAAACAGGGAGGCTTTTGTATAGCAACGACTCCCTCGCTAGTAGTTCTGTCTGTTGAACTTAAGACCCATATTCTACATTCTTGATTGATTTTAATCTGACTTGGCAGCTTTCTTAAGCACCATAGCCATCTGCAAGCAGAAATAATGAAGCCTTTGTACCAATAGCATAGCTACTGGGCTCCTTGCCTTGTTTTCCCCGTTTCTGTCTTCTTGACCCTGTGTTCCACCACCTGCAGGTATCAAACTCCAAGTGGTGGCCCTTCAGGGTCGGGCTCTGGGCGCTTGTTCAAAAGGTGGTAAGCCCAAGAGGTAGGAGAAAAAGAGAGAGGGGACAGATCAACAGATAAATAGTCAGGTGATGACCTGCCACCCTTGTCTCCTATGTGTCCCGGGCTCTAGCTTCAGAATATTGAAGTTCCCTGAACAAGCTGTGTTCTCTTACATCCTGGTGACTTTGAACATCTGTGGAACCCTTTCTTCAGAAAAATCTCAGTCCTGGCTGGCTGCGGTGGCTCACATCTGTAGTCCCAGCACTCTGCGAGGCCAAGATGGGAGGATCCCTTGAGCTCAGGAGTTTGAGACCAGCCTGAGCAAAAGCAAGACCCCATCTTTACTAAAAATAGAAAAACTGGGCAGGCATCATGGCAGGAGCCTGTAGTCCTAGCTACTCAGGAGGCTGAAGCAAGAGGATCATTTGAGCCCTGGAGCTTGAGTTGGTGTCAGCTAGGCTGACTTCACAGCACTCTAGCCTGGGCAAAAATCTCTGTCCTTTGCCACTCTTCAGTGAAGCTTCCTTGATGTTCCCCACATCATGGCATCTCCTGTGACAAATTGTTGTCTCTCCATGCCTGCTATTCTGGAGGCTTTTACAAGAAAGAGCCGTGTCTTTTCATTTTCTGCATCCTTGCAGTGCCTGGAAAATAGAGATTGCTCAATACCTCTTAGTTGTTGACTGCATGAGTAAGGGGAGAATGGAAGTCCAATCTTGATTTATTACCTAAATATTTGCCGTGCACCTGTGACATGCCAGGGGAGCCAGACAACCCAAAAATAAACACATAAACATGTCAGATAGTGAGAAGTGGCAAGAGATAAGAAGAAGAGAGTAACTACAAGAGACACACCATGAGCAGATAAACAAGTAGGTCAACAGAGATAAATAGCAAGAGAGAGAAATTCCAGAGAGAGGCCCTGGGGTGGCCATTTTGGACAGAGTGGTCAGGGAAGACCTCCCTGGGAAAATGATGTTCAAGCATAGATCTGAAGAAAGTGAAGGAATGAACCAGGTAAACTGGGGAGTCAGCTTTCCAGGTAGTACTAAATTTCAGAGCTTAGTGGGAGAAAGCGTAGACTATTTGGTGTAAGGAATCAGAAAGAAGCTAATATGGCTGGAGTAGATTGCACAAAGAATCAGATTGTGGGAAGTAAGATCAGAAGCAAAGAACAAAAAACCCAGACCAAAGTATGGGTTTGGGTCCAGGTCAACACAATAAACAACCAGAAATGAGACCCTGAGTGTCTGTGGTTGGAAAGTAGGAGAAACACCAGAGGAACAGAGGGAAGGGGTCCTGATTTTGAAAGGAAGACAAGATCCAAATGAATATTCTATTATACTTGATGTTATCTCCAGGTAATGGATTACAGTATTCAAAGAACTATATGCAAGCATACCCACACAGGAAATTAGTGAGCTGTAGGAGCCAGAACAGAGGGAATCACAGAGAACTTCATGTAAGGCCATTAGATTCTCCTGGACTTGTACCTTCACTAATGATGTCAGGCTGGTTGATCAAAGTAATGTGGTAAAAAATAGTGTGTAGAGAGATTTCTGCAAGGCGTTTGGCAAGGTCTTAGTCTCCTTGTGGACAAGATGGACAGATCTGCTTTGCTTGGTCACTCTGTTAGATGACTTTGTTCTTTTTTATTGTAAAACTCTTTCTTTTAATCGTGGTAAAATATGCATATTATGAAATTTGCCATTTTAATGATTTTAATGTGTACAGTTCAGTGGTACGTAGTACGTTCACAATGTTGTGGAACCAACACCATTATCTAGTTCCAGAACTTTCTCATCATTCCAAAAGAAAACCTTGTACCCATTAACAGTTACTTCTCATTCCTTCGTCCCCTTAACCCCTGGCAACTACCAATCTGCCTTTTAGCTCTGATGTGCCTATCCTGGACAGTTCATATAACTGGAATCATACATTATATGACTTCTACATTATATGGCTTCTTTTACTGAGCATAACGTTTTCAAAATTCCTCCATGTTGTAGCCTACAGCAGGACTTCATTCCTTTTTATGGCTGAATAATTTTACATGGTATGGATGAAGCATATTTGTTTATCCATTCATTTGTCAGTGGGCGTTTAGGTTGTTTCCTGCTTTCCAGGTGACTTGCCAATGACCCCAGAGAAGATTTATCCCACTCTCAGATGAACCCTGTCTTTGCAAATGAATACAGCATTAGATCAGGTGGTATTTGCCTCACAGTGAGTGCCAGCATTTACATCCTGGGGCAGGGACTAGCGCTGTGCACAGTCCATAATGCAGGGGTAAAGCAGATTTGTTGAGTAAACTTAGAGGTGGAGGCTCAGTGAAATGCCCGACAGACAATAGCATACATTGTGTGTGTCCTCCTCCCACCCACAAAGTCTTCTCTTTCTATAGAGGAGCATTTGGGAGTGGAGAACCATTGGAAGCACCAAAGATCAGATCCAGAAGGACTCTGCTCCCCTATTCTGATAGAGAATTGGGGAGGGGGGAGGGATGACTGCCTGGGAGTATGTCACTGGGAAGTAGAAGGACATGTGTTAATGGTTAGTGGAATGACCAATCATCCTAGTCTTGGATGTGAACCACGTGGAATTTTCTGCCCTTCTCAGCAGAAAATCTTGAAGTCATTGCTGTTGTGAGTCTTGATGATGAGAGGGACAAGGCCAGTCCAGCAGACTGTTTCTCTTGATGTGGCAACCTGATCAAATTTTCAGATGTCATTAGAATGGAAGGGATACCAAATTCAGAATCAGGATTTTGAAAGGTGGCACCAAGCCAGAAAGATGAGTAAAACTTAGCCAGATGACTTTTATTAGTAATTGCTTTCTATTTTCTTTTCTTTTCTCTTCTTTTGAAAATGTGTCTACATACTCCAAAGTCTGAGTTTAGAGGGGATAAAATGGTGGGTCACCTGTGGGGAAAACACAGAGGCTTTCTAGGCCCGGTAATACACTAATATATGTACCAATCAGATATTAATTTTAAGAACTTGGTTTCTCCTTCAAAGAATAACAAACAGCTAGAAAGAATAAATCCCCACTTAAAAAAAAAAGTCAACATGAAAATAGCTACTCATTGGGCAGCACGTGTGGCTCAGTGAGTAGGGCACCAGCACTATATACCGAGGGTGGTGGGTTCAAACCTGGCCATGGCCAAATTGCAACAAAAAAATAGTGGGTGTTGTGGCAGGCGCCTGTAGTCCCAGCTGCTTGGGAGGCTGAGGCAAGAGAATCACCTAAGCCCA
>NW_003852446.1:1496412-1497277 GCF_000181295.1 Otolemur garnettii
TAGTCCCAGCTGCTTGGGAGGCTGAGGCAAGAGAATCACCTAAGCCCAAAAGTTTGAGGTTGCTGTGAGCTGTGACGCCACAGCACTCTACCAAGAGTGACAAAGTGAGACTCTGTCTCAAAAACAAAAAAGAAAGAAAGAAAAAAATAATTCAGTTCTGAGGGGCAATGAATGATTACTAGAGAGAATTGATGGATGGGGAACAGAAATTAACTGGCAATAGTTCTCTGTGGCATTTGAGTGAGTCTGAGAGATAGACATCATCTTGTAAAAGGGTCTGTCCAGGTGTGGTTACATTCTTGGTCTTCTTTTCTGCAGTAGATAATGAAATAACAGAGAGAGGAAGAAAAAAAGCATTGTTCTCCTTGATGCTTCAGACTTTAGGCAGGACTGCATTAATGCACACAGCTATGATTTAATAAAAAAAATTAAGTAGACTAATTTAAAAAAAAAAGAACTTCAGAGAACAACTTTATCCTCTTTTCTGGAAGACACTGTAGGGGAGTGGGGGAGGCCAGAAGGACCTTGAGGCTTCTTCAGTCAGTCCAGCATGTCAATACACCATATGTTGGGGTATTGGCTTCGGAGCCCAAATAAAACCAAAACATTTGACCCCAAATATGGCTCCCTGGTACAATGAGCATTTGGAATAAAAGGTCCGTAGAAGATGGACAGATGCTAGAAAGGACTTGTCCCTTATCTACGTAATGACTAAACAGACCCACCAAGGAGAACAACTGTTTTTTCTTACTTTCCCTGTTATCTCTTTATTTATTCCAGAAAAGGGGACTGAAGAAGGAAATCCCCACCGGAAGAGACTTCTTTCAGTTTCCAAAGAGAGCCATTTAATCTCTGTTCCCCGTCC
>NW_003852446.1:1497297-1512794 GCF_000181295.1 Otolemur garnettii
TAAAAAAGGCTATCTATGGGTCTGGGTCCCTTTTGGTTATTTGGGCTAATCACAGTAATCTGCCTTGCGAGTTGATTTTTCAGAAGGCAAAGGGGAAATTTTCCTTTGGCCCCTTAAATACCAAATCAGAAAATGAATTATTCTAGAGTCGACATCCCCACTGCAAATGTTTTAAAACCTAAAAGTCTATCAAAATGCTTAGATAATATTTTTCATCTTCAATATCAAGAGAGCGCCAAAGAACAAGCCAATTACTTTCTAAAATATTTATGAAAAAATAAATCATAGAATTCCATTCCATTTTTAACAATGTATTATATTTATGAGTCCACAAATTGTGAATGAAAAATATGGAAAAGGTAATAAAAATGATTTGTTTCCAACTGGGCAGCATGCGTCGGAAAATTTGAATCTGCTCTTGCAAAGTCTTGTTCAGCACATTTTCTCCTGGGGGCCTGGAGGGTTAGCATCATATTTACGGATTTTCAGATAAAGAATGCTTCCTAAGGCTTGAATTTTCATAACTGACTTCAATTTTGACAGTTTTAGCTGGTATCGAAGGATCTAATTTTTAGGCAGAGAAAAAAAAATCTGCTGTACATGGCCTAGGAATATTTGTACGACCTGTCCAGTTCCAATATCCACCCTGGATAACATTTGCATGACTTCAGCTTAAATCTTTTGGCTTTCTGCTGTTCCTTTGGCATGCACACAGGAGTAGGAGAAAGGGAGCCGATAAATAAAACATCCAAGAATATTATCATTTCCAAGTGGTGGAAGGAAACTCATTTAAACATTACAGCAGGCCTAATTTCAAAGTAATGTTTGGTGTTTGAAAACATAAACAAGTATTCCGGGTAATGTGGTAGTGTTTGAACGTAAGTTGACTGATTATTTAAAGCTTTTCAAAAACACAAATTCATATTTTAAAAACATATTTATATCCTAGTGAAGAGGAAAACAGGAATGCTTCTAAAACCCAGGATCAAGTTGAAGTACACTATCTGGAAAAGGATAACATCTTCACGAGCAGCAGCTATCACACTTAAGTCAGCATAGGGCTATTGCATGATTCTAAAATAACTAAGCTGAATCTCAAACAGTGCTCAGGAGGAAGCATCAAAGTTGCCCTCTCTATTTACCTCAGTACCATCCATTTCAAACCTGTTTCTTTCTCTTGAAATTGCTTTCAGACCAAAGTGCTGATATTTGATAAGTTAGAAAACTAAGCACGGATAAGGGCAATACTCCTAATGAACATTTTTGGAATACTGAATAGTAAATAATCACTTCTTTTGGTGAAATCTCTGCCTCAAAGAAGAAATGAATGTATTTAGAGTCTCCCCCCCCAAGTGATTTCCATCCACAATCCGAAACCAAGGATAAAGATGTAAAGTCCCAAAGACAAGTGTTGAAAAGGTCATTATTACATCTTCTCACTTCCCCAAGAAAATGTCATATTAATTTAGTAGCACAAAACAGGTGAATATGGTTTTTTTTTTTCCCACATTCTACCCTTTTGCAATCTGTCCTTAAGCCTGCAAGAGTAATTAGTGTCATGATCTGGAATACTACTGCAGTTCTAATTAATATGTGAACATCTCTATATTATCAGGAATGAAAATGTTAGTCTACAGACCAAGCCCAATCCAATGGTCTCCACATTTCTACTTGGAATATTCTGGTATAAGTGCACTGATGGCTAAAACAAGAATAGTTTGCATATTTTAAAAATCATGAATATACTGAGAAGGTCAAATACGCAGTCAGTCATTAGCAAATCCAGCCTCTTCCTGGGGGCTCCACTGATTCCCAGTTCTACACACCTGCTTCCTTCTCTCACTCTGTTTATTTATTTTTTAAGCAGAGTCTCACTCTGTTGCCTGGGCTAGAATATCATGGCCTCAGCCTAGCTCACGGCAACCTCAAACTCCTGGGTTCAAGTGATCATCCTGCCTCAGCCTCCCGAGTACCTGGGACTGCCTGCGCCTGCCACCATGCCAGCTAATTTTTCTTTTTTTTTTTTGTGAGACAGAGTCTCATTTTGTCACCCTTGGTAGAGTGCTATGGTATCACACTCACAGCAACCTCAAACTCTTGGGCTTAAGGAATTCTCTTGCCTCAGCCTCCCAAGGAGCTGGGATTATAGGCGCCCACCACAACACCTGGCTATTTTTTGGTTGTAGTTGTCATTGTTGTTTGTTTGGCAGGCCCGGGCTGGATTCAAACCCGCCAACTCCAGTGTATGTGGCTGGCACCCTAGCCACTGAGCTACAGAAGCTGAGCCTAATTTTTCTCTTTTTAGTAGAGATGAGGTCTCATTTTGTTGTTCAGGCAATCCTCCCACCGTGGCCTCCCAGAGTACCAGGATTCCACCACGCCCAGCCTTTAAAAAAAAAAAATCCCTGTACAATTCCTTCTCTCTCTTTTTTTTAAGAGACAGAGTCTCACTCTGTTGCCTGGGCTGGAGTGCAGGGCTATTCACAGGCTAGATCATTGTAACTCACTGCCACCTCTACCTGTTAACCTCAAGCCATCCCCTTGCTGGGGCTATGAGCGTGCCTCATCATACCCGACCCTGCTTCCTTCCCTTCAAATTTCTTTGTGTTCCCAAATCCCTACCTCTCCAGTTTACATGCCTTTCTGTTTCCTGAGTCCAGACGGGGCAATCACAAGGTGTGTTTCAGATGTTGCTTCTGTGTTTAGTCTGCCTCCTCCCTCATTCATGAATTAGGGTCAGCGCTTTCCCCAGCTTTGTTTTTATTTTTCTGCAGAAGCAATTTGTCCCTTTTCATACTCTTATCAAGAGTCGCTCAGCTTTGTGCCCTACTTTGTCATGACCACTGTGACCCAAACCTGACACCCAAACATGAATGCATTTGTGTGTTTTAATTAAGGTCAGGGGCCAATTGATAAAGAGAAAAGAATTCTGAAAGATCAAGGCTTCGTTTGGGGATGTTATTACTTAGACATTTTAAGAAATCATCTAGGTTTTCTTGAAGCCCTAACTATTACCTGGTTAGTATGATTCTCTCCTATAGAAACTTAAAATTTGGCAGGGCAAGGTGGCTCATGCCTGTAATCCTAACACTCTGGGAGGCTGAGGCGGGTGGATTACCTGAGCTCACAGGTTCGAGAACAGCCTGAGCCAGAGCAAGACCTTGACAACAAAAAAATAACCAGGTGTTGTGGTGGGTGCCTATAGTCCCAGCTACTTGGAAGGCTGAGGCAAGAGAATCACTTGAGCCCAGGAGTTTGAAGTTGCTGTGAGCTATGGCTCCAGAGCATTCTACTGAGGGCGACAAAGTGAGACTCTGTCTCAAAAAACTAAATTAATTACAAAAACTAAACTTAAAATTTCTAATCTTGTTTTTAAGGAGGTGCTTGAACATCCCTTCAAAAGTGAATAATAGAAGTCCAATCAGCAGTGTGAGGGTTCAGACTGTAGAGAAAAGATGGCCATTCTACTAAGAGCACAACTTTCTGTGAAGAAAAGTGTAAGGTGGCCAGCCCTAACTCAGCACAGATGAGACAAGAATAGCTTAACTCACATTCTTCTGCTGCAGGATTATCCATCTCATTAGGGATTTGGACTCAAGAGAGAGCCGTGCATTTTTGCTCATTCTTATCCTCAAAATAATAATATCCTTTCCTTGAGCCAGTCAATTTTATTTAAAGTTTTCTACAGCTAAGGCTGCTATAAGCTATAATACTCAGCAGAGTCTTTTGTATGTTGCAGAGAAATGTCAAAAGTACATTACTTTTTTGGTGCAGCCCCAATAAGTCCCCCTTTGTATCTCAGTTTTATTTAAATTATAATGGGGCAGAAAAAAAGGTTGAATTTCTCTGTTACCCCTAGCCAGTGACCCATGTCAAATTATTTTTATCTCAGTGAAAAATGTTCCCAGGCCACATATTTTGAACATATAATTGTATATATCACGAAGCATGAATGACCATTCATGTTAAAACTTGGGGGGGGGGGGAAGGACTGACACTGCATTAATTGCTTAAGCATCCCCTCTATAAACAATAGAATTATTTTTAAGATTTGCTTGAGTAGACCATTTTTCCACTAATAGAGTGAGCAGCATACAGGCGTACAGGGGAGAATTAATCTACGGCTGTCTTTATTATGATAACAGTACACTTTTCTCTCCAGAAATTAAAGCCCTCTGCATCTATCCTAAACCCCCCTTGTGGTGGTGTTAAAAGATGTTATCCTCTTTAAGTGATCCAAATGATAGTGTTTGTGAAAGGCTCTGTAAGTAGAAAGTACTATTCATATTTAAATTGGTGTCTTTGTTAGCTTAATGCTTATTTATACCTGAAATGAGACACCTGCGGCTTCTTCTAGTTTGATTTCCCCAAAGCAGGCACTGAGACTAGGATTTGGGTGCAGAAAGTGATCTGGGGAGGTGATCCGGGGAGGTGATCCCAGGAAGCCTGCTGAGGGACTGGGGAGTATTACCCAGGTAAGGAAGGAAATTGCCCCAAAGGGTGAGCTGCTGAGTAATGGCAGCTGGGCAAGTGAAATTCAGAAGAGCCAGCAGCCTCTGAATTGCCCCATTGAAGATGAGGAAGCTGGGTATTTAGCCACTGACTCCTGTCCCTCATTTGGTTAAGGGCTACCCCTGGCGGTGGTAAATCCCCGGTTTTGCCTGGACACCTTGGACACGCATTGAGCCAGCTCCCATGGTGCTAGAGAAAGCGCTTGGGCAAAGATGCAGAGAGACAGGGGTGGTTGCTCCAGGTGAGGAGCTGCCAGCATGTTCAGAACTGTTTTCCCCAGTAGCTGCAGGTGAACCGGGGAGGATCAAGGGCAGGGCATCTGTGGCATGTGCTGAGAGGCCAACCACCGCACCCGGGCTCAGAAGCAAAGCCAATAGCAGGCTTCTGGGATCTGATTTGTGCTGTCTATCTTGGGCCCAGGCTTATCCTAAACAGTTTGCGTGAGTGAAGCATCCTGCATGAAATTACCTTGAGTTTCCTTTAATGCTGTGTGTTGGTGCCACTAGTCACTATTTTTAGATGTCAATATTGAAGTGCTGTTCAGCCTCTGCTATGTTTCATGAAATTTATTGGTCTGGTTTGAGAGGCAGCACATTCTAGTACCATTTGTTCTAAACGTGGGTTTTCATTGCAATCATCCAAAAGGTTTTGAAGGAAAATATTGATGCTAAAGCATTACCCGTTTAAAATAGGATCTCTAAAGGCAAGGCCAAGGTCTTGATCGTGTATGTTTTAACTCTCCAGATCAGGGGTCCTCAAACTTTTTAAACAGGGGGCCAGTTCACTGTCCCTCAGACTGTTTGCAGGGCCAGACTGCGGGCCCCGGGACGAGTCGACTGCTAATAAGCAGGACAGGTAGCGGTGGCAAAAACACCTGGTGGGCTGGATAAATGTCCTCGACGGGCCGCATGTGGCCTGTAGGCCGTAGTTTGAGGACGCCTGCTCCAGATGATTCTTATGTGCAGCCAAAATTGAAATCACCAGGTAATGAGAGAGCACAACTTTGGAAAAACTTTGAGACCAGGCGCAATGGCTCATGCCTGTAATCCTAGCACTCTGAGAGGCCGAGGCAGGTGGACCACCTGAGCTCAGGAGTTTGAGACCAGCCTGAGCAAGAGCAAGACCCCGTCTCTACTAAAAAGAGAAAAAGTACTGGGTGTTTAAGGGAAGACCTATGGTTCAGCCCGCTGTGGTGGGTACCTAGAGTCCCAACTACTGGGGAGGCTGAGGCAAGAGGATCACTTGAGCCCAAGAGTTTGAGGTTGCTGTGAGCTACGACACCATGGCACTCTACCCGCAGAGACAGAGTGAGACTCGGTCTCAAAAAAAAAAAAAGGGAAAACTTTGTAATCAGATGGCCCTGACGGTAGATTTCTGTGACTCCACTAAGCAACCGTGTACTTTTGTATGAGTACACACCTGCTCTGGGATTCAGTTTCCCATTTGTACATGAGAGATACTATATCTATATCACAGACTTCTTTGAGGATTAAATGAATGAAAAACAAAAAGAAGTCTACCCTCATGCCAGGCACACAGTTGGTGCCTAATGTCAATTCTCACCATCCCAGCACTGGCTGGATGGCTCAGTAAAGTACTATTGTGTCTCTATATGTTGGAAAATGAAAAATGAATTTTCATATGTAAGTGGAGCTGTACGAAGAAATGGAGGAGGCAGGATAGGATCGTTCCTCTGGTAGAAGTTAATGGAGAAGAATATAACCAGGGAACAAACAACTGGTTGAAAATGGAAACAAGAAAGCCACTCACTGACTAAAATACAATTGGGAAAAGGCATGAAAGCTGTTCCCTGCCAGGGATAGGTGGATAAGGGTCAGCCCTTACCCTCATGGAGTGCCTGCATGGAGTTTAACTCCCAATTGGGCAAACTTTCAATCGCAGGTAAAATATTTACCGGGAAACCTTTACAACACCCAAACTTGCTCTGGGTTTCTTTGACTACGTTCTAATTAGCATTTAATATTATACTCCAAGTAACTATTTACATATTGACTAGAAGACTGAGTTTCTTTGGGGCCAGACTGTGTTCATTGATCAGCAATAACTGGTACACAGTAGAAGTTCAACAACTATCAAAGTAAACTGAGCCAAAGCAATGGCTGGGTCATTGTGGTGAACCTTCAGATTGCCTCTGCCAACAAGTGACAGCCCTAATCCCTTCCTTTTTGTTTCATGAATGCTGGGTTTGTCCAATTAGAGTCCAATGATGGGTGGAACAAAATTCTACAACCATTTTTCCTCCATAAGAAATGTGGAGCATCTCAAGGTGGCTTTTATCAAAAACATGAGAGAAAACAAGCATTGGCCAGGGTGTGGAGGAAAGGGAACCCTTGTACACTGTTGGTGGCAATGTAGATTGGTACAGCCACTGTGGACAACAGTATGGAGGTTCCTAAAGAAATTAAAAATAGTGGCTCAGTGCCTGTAGCTCAGTAGTTAGGGCGCTGGCCACATAGACTGGGGCTGGTGGGTTTAAACCTGGCCCATGCCTGCTAAACAAAAATGATAACTACAACCAGAAAATAGCCAGGCATTGTGGTGGGCACCTGTTGTCCCAGGTACTTGGGAGGCTGAGGCAAGAGATTCACTTGAGCCCAAGAATTTGAGGTTGCTGTAAGCTGTGACACCATGGCACTCGACCGAAGGTGACAAAGTGAGACTCTGTCTCAAAAAAAAAAAAAAAAAATAGAGCTACCATATGACTCAGCCAACTCTCTTCTGGGTGTATATCCAAAGGCAATGAATCAACACTTTGTGAAGAGATCTGCACCCCCATATTCATGACAGTATTATTCACATTAGCCAAAACATGGAAACGAATGTTCATTGAAAGATAAAGGGCTAAAGAAAGCTCTGCGCCCTCTCCCCCACACCTCGCCCTGTGCATCTCTTCACCTGCATCCTCTGTGACATCCTTTATAATAAACTGGTACGTGTGTTTCCCTGAGGTCTATGAGTCACTCCCACCAATTATTCAAACTCAAAGATGGGGTTGTGGGAACGTCAACTAGAAGCTGGTGGGTCAGAAGTTCTGGAGGCCTGGACTTCTGATTAGTGTCTGAAGTGGGGACAGTTTGGGGAACTGAGCCCTCACCCTGTGGGATCGGATTCTATCTCCAGGTAGGTAGTATCGGAACAGAGTTAGAGGACACCCGGCTGGTGTGCACTGTCTGACGTGTGGGAGAAAACCCCACACACATTTGGTCACAGAAGTCTTGGGTGTGGATGACTGCGGTGTGGCAGGCACCTGTAGTCCCAGCTACTTGGGAGGCTGAGGTAAGAGAATCACTTAAGCCCAAGAATCTCTTGAGGTTGCTGTGAGCTGTGATGCCACAGCACTCTACCCAGGGTGACATAGTGAAACTCTGTCTCAAAAAAAAAAAAAAGAATAAAAAGCAATGACATCAACCCCTAGCACATTCCCTCTGTTTACCACAAGACTGGTGACATGGAATACCCATTTCTGGGTCTGAACCTTTAGGCCTGCCTAAGGCCCATGCCACATTTTCCAGAAGGAGGGTAGGATCAATGCATAAGTCTCAGGGCCTTATGCATAAAACCAGGGCCACCTTGGGAACCTCAGAGACAAGATGGGGATCCCCTTGTCATCAAGAGTCTGCCTCGCTCCTATCTCTGCTTTGCTCTGTAAGTTCCAACCAAAATGTTGAAACCTTCAGTGACATGTAGCACGAGGGGTTGCATCCTCTTGTCATAGACATCTGAAAAGAAGTAATTCCCTTCCCTTAGGACTTATTTTAAAATGTCCAGGGCACACCTCTGACAGAGCAGCCTGGGGTCACATATCCCCTCTTATGAATGGGGGGGGTGTGATGAGACTTGGAGGATGGTATTGTGATTAGCTGCCATTAAAACCACATCGCTGGAGTGGCGAAGACACGCACATCCTCCAGAAGAAAGGCTGATCTCGAAAGGCAGGGTGTAAAATAGTAGATTGTACCACAACAGTAAGTAGTCAACCTTTGAAATCCAAATAACCCTCACCACTGATGCCACTGGCCCTGCTCAGGAGACAATGTCATCCCCGAGCGTCTCAGGGCGCTCTTAAAAATGGTGACTGACAGAGCCGTTTTTCTAGTCCTGTGTGTGACAAATATTGTTCTACTCCTGTCCCTTCGAGAAAACACTTAAGAACAAAGGGTGATTGTATGGCTTATGAAATGTCTAGAAGAGAAAAATTCATGGAGACAGGAAGTAGAATAGTGGTTGCCAGGGCCTGGGGAGCTGGGAGACCTAGGGGCAGCGTGTGATAGCTAAAGGATATAGAGTTTCTATTTGAGGTGATGAAATATTCTAAAATTGTGGTGATTGTTGTAGTCTTAGTCTGTTTGTTTGCTATAACAGAATACCACAGACTGGGTAATTTACAAAAGAATAGAAATTTATTTTGTCAGTTCCGGAGGCTGAAAAAACCAAGATCAAGGTGCCAGCAGGTTGAGTTATCTGGTTAGGGCTGCATCCCTGAGGGGGCAAGAACACTGTGTCCTCACCTGGGAGAAGGGTGAGAGCCAAATGCTTGGGGAAGTCCTTTCTAAGGGCCTTAGTCTCATTCCGGAGGGCTCCTCTCTCACAGCCTAATCACCTCTTTTTCTTTTCTTTTTTTGAGACATAGTCCTACTCTGTCTTGGTGTCATCATAACTCACAGTGACCTCAAACTCTTGGGCTCAAGTGGTCCTCCTGCCTCAGCCTCCCAAGTAACTGGGACTCCTGCCACAACCCTTGGCTAGTTTTTCTATTTTTAATAGAGACATAGGGTCTATCCCCTGCATGGGCTGGTCACGAAGTCTTGAGCTCAAGAAATCCACCTGCGTCAGCCTCCCAGAGTGCTGGGATTACATGCGTGAGCCACCATGCGTGGCCCTAATCACCTCTTCCAGACCTCATCTTAACATGTTGACCATTAATTTTCAACACCTGACTTTTGGAGGGGACACACACAAACCATAACAGTTGCACAACTTCGTGGATATACTAAAGACCACTGAATTTTACACTTTAAGTGGATGAATGATATGGTATGTGAGTTATATCTCAATAAAACTGTTTAAAAGAAAGGAACAGAGAGCTGAATGGTGCCTTTGAAAAGAAGCTTAGAAACTGGAAAACTAAGAAAAGCAGGCAAACACAGACACACAACTGAAGGGACTAGGTGGGGACAAAGTCATTTTTTAACTCAGAGTTACTCCCAGTGTGAGCCCCTGGCTAGAAGCTTCATGTCCTGGGAGCACAGTAGAAATTACTAAAGCAGGATCTCTGGGGATCACAAAAGTTTAGGAAGCACTAATTCAACTCATTGCGGCTTTTAATAAACAATAAACGCCTTCCCTAACAGCATACAAGGTTCTACCGGAAGGACTCTTCAAACTGCATCGGGACAAGATATAAATGCAGCCATAACTGTTTTTTTTAAAATTCTATGTAGACAAAGGGACTTAATTCTGTACTTTGCAGGTAATGATTCTGACATAACTGGGCTTATGAACAACCAATGGCTACTTGCAGTGAAGGTAGTTTATTTGCTGGAAACTGCTGGAGCAGTTAACCAGACTGATGGGCTTCGAAGCTGCAAGCGTTTCCTATATGACCTGCTGGAAAGATCTTGCTATCATTTTTCTCCAGTGAAGATGCTGAAACTGGTGTGAATGCAATGAAAAGCTGAGATGCAGGTGGAAATTCAGAGATAGTTTTGTCATCTTGAAAGCCAATTATTTGCTCCAGTGCCGCATTTCTAGATCCAAGGTTTGGGGACAAATTTATCTCCTCGTGTGAAGCATTGTAAGTGTCGTACACATATTAGAAATAAAAAGAGCAAGAAAAACAGTCTTAAAACTGTGCCTGAAAATATTCTGAAATTATCTTCCTTAAGCCCTGCACATAGCTGCGCTGGGGAGACCGCTTCAGTGAAATTGCACTGTTCCTATCAGCTTCATCTTTGACTCAGGAAGGTAAATGTTGACCTTGGTGAATTACTATTAGGAAGGAAACTTAATGAATCAATGGCAGCATCACCAGTAGCGGAATCTATGCTGCCAGTGCTGGCCCAAACTACCATGCACCTGCTCTGCCATCAATTGAAAGAGAATGTCCATGTGGTGCAAAATTGTGAATGTGTGGTGCAGTGGTTGAAAGAGCTGTTCAAGCTCAGATATTCTTGTAGCTCCAGTAAAACGTCATACTTTAAAACATGACAACCATAACTCAGTAATAAAATTGTACGAGTTTACAATAAAGCTTTATGTGCGGGAGTTCGTTCTAGCATAGAATATTTGGTTCTGGCCTTGGCTTGGGCCATCGGGTACAGGGCTAAAATGTATATTTTGTGCACCCTTGATTTGCAATGGCTAAAACGTCAAAAATAACATTGGATAGCCATGTTCTTAAACAATTCCTTGGTCTGTTCTGCAATTCAGTATCAGCTTCTTTCTTTCTTTCTTTTTTTTTGACTTTTTTTTTTTTTAAGAAGTCAAATACACATAGATCATGAGACTGTATCGGCTTCTTGCTTTCTTGTTCAGGTTTCCCTCTTTTCTTTGCCTTCTCTGGTCTGTCTCTCTCAGGAGCCAAACACCAATCCCTTCTATTTCCTTAGGGGAGCAGTTTGGCCTTCTCTCGCCTCTACCTTCAAACTCAGCTGGGACCTTTTTTCTCCAGTAACTAAGGCCTTAAAGTACTGAATGCTAGTTCAACACCTTCCCCAGACCCTTACAGAGATAAATATTTATACTGGCAAATATGTATCATGTATGTAATATATTTGAACAGTAGAAAAGACTGAAAATTCAACTGAATAAGCAGTAAAAATGAGTGGCGTATAGGGACTTTCTACACTTTATTTATTTATTTGTTGTTGTTGCAGTTGTCATTGTTGTTTAGTAGGCCCAGACTGGGTTCGAACCCACCAGCCCCGGTGTATGTGGCTGGCGCCCTAACCACTGAGCTATAGGCACCGAGCCTCTACACTATCTTTAATGTATACATGTTATATATAGTATTTTATATAATTTAGCCATTGCTATCATTGTAATTTTTGATGTTCATATTGTCCCATTTGTTTTGCGAATGAGAACCCTTTTAGGTTGAATTCTGTGTTCTTTTTTGAAAACTTAGGGTGAAAAACATATAGCATTAGCCAGGAACAGTGGCTCACACCCGTCATCCTAGCACTTTGGAGGCTGAGGCAGGTGGACTGCTTGAGCTCAAGAGTTCAAGACCAGCCTGAGCAAGAGCAAGACCACGTCTTTAAAAATAGCTGGGCATTATAGGGGGCTCCTATAGCTCTAGGTGCTTGGGAAGCTGAGGCAAGACGATTGCTTGAGCCCAACAGTTTGAGGTTGCTGTGAGCTATGACACTACAGCACTCTACCCAGGGTGACAGAGTCAGACTGTCTCAAACAAACAAACAATCCCTACACCCCACATGGCATTAAATGGACCATCTTAACCATATTTTAGGACATAGTTCGGTAGTGTTACGTATATTCACATAGTTGTGTGACAGATCTTAGGAGTGTTTTTCATCTGACAAAACTGAAACTGTATGCCCATTAAACACTATTTCCCTCTTTCCCTTCCCCTCAGTCCTTGGCAGCCACCTTCGTCCTTTCTGTTGTATGATTTTGACTAGATGCTTCACACGTGTGAACTCATACAGTATTTGTTCTTTTGTGACTAGCTTTTGTTTTGCTTAGCACAACATCCTTGGGGGTCACCCATGTTGTAGCATGTGTCAGTATCCCCTTCCTTCCTAAGGCTGCATGGTATGAACTTGCATGAATATACCACACTTTGTTTATCCATTCACCCATCGCTGGACATTTATGTTGTTTCTACTTGTGGCTGTTGTGACTAATGATGCCATGAACAGGCTGTGCTGATATCTCTTGGAGATCCGACTTTGAAAATTTTTGGATATACACCCAGAAATGAGATTGTTGGGTCTTATGGTAATTCTATTCTTTTGTAATTTTTTGAGGACCCTCCATACCGTTTTTCATAATGTCAACACCATTCTTTCCATACCATCTTTATAATTTTTCTGCAAGTCTAAAATTATTCCAAAAAGTTTTTACAATTTTATTTGAAAATAATAACGTGTTGCATAAGCCAAACAATCCTGCCAACACAACCCCCTTCATACCAATACAGAAGAGAGAAAAACACAATTTATTATGGAATATGTGATCGAAACACTACCTAAGCTGGGCGGGGTAGCTCACACCTGTAATCCTAGCACTCTGGGAGGCTGAGGTGGGCCTGGGAGGTTGAGGTGGGTGGATTGCCTGAACTCAGGAGTTCAAGACCAGCCTGAGCAAAGTGAGATCCCCATCTCTATTAAAGATAGAAAAACTAGCTCGGTGTTGTGGCAAGTGCCTATAGCGCCAACTGCTCAGGAGGCTGAGGCAAGAGGATTTCTTGAGCCTAGGAGTTTGAGATTGCTGTGAGCTATGATACCACAGTACTCTAGCTAGGGCACAGAGTGAGACTCTGTCAAAAGATAGAAAGAGAGAGAGAAAGAAGGGAGGGAGGCACGAAGGGAGGAAAGAAAGAAAGAAAGAAGCTCCCAAAACACGTATGTATAGATAGTCCACTCAAAAGACTGGGAAGTGAGGACAAAACCTCACATAATTTATAGAGCAAAACAGAACAAAGAACTTCTCTTACCTCCTAACTGGAGAGACAAAGGACAGTGCCCCCTAGAGGTCTCCCATATGCCGCAGGAGAGTGCCCTCAGCGGGCACATTTATATACTAGACTAGAGCCTATTATAAAAAAATGGAGATTGGGCCTAATTCCTAGAGTTATAGTAACAATTCAGAGTCACTGTGTTGTTATGTCTTAGGAAAAGCTCTAAGAAAAGGTTGGAGGAGGAAGGTCTCTTTGGCCTCTGTAAAGAGAGAAAATCATTTTTAAAAGTGTTGAGAATATTTTATTCTTTCAAAAATATTTTTATTTAGTGATTTTAATGGACAAATAAACATTGTATATGTTTATTGTATGTAACATGCTTTGAAACATACATTGTGAAATGGATAAATTGAGTAATTAGTGTATCCGTTACCCCACACATTTATTTTTTGTGGTGAGAAGAACACTTAATACTTTAGTGATCTTGCAAGAATACAATACATTATTATTGACTATAGTTACCATGTTGTACGTTATTTCTCTTGAACGTACTCTTTTTGCCTAATTGAAACTTTCTACCCTTCAACTAACATCTCCCCAACACTTTCCCCTTAAAACTCTTATACTCGGCTTGGCGCCTGTAGCTCAAGTGGCTAAGGCACCCGCCACATACACCAGAGCTGGCAGGTTCGAATCCAGCCCAGGCCTGCCAAACAAAAATGACATCTACAACCAAAAGACAAAAAAATAGCCGGGCACCTGTAGTCCCAGCTACTTGGAGGGCTGAGGCAGGAGAATTGCTTAAGCCCAGAAGTTAGAGGTTGCTGTGAGCTGTGATGCCACAGCACTCTACCCAGGGTGACAGCTTGAGGCTCTGTCTCAAACAAACAAACAACAACAAAAACCCTTATACTCTCTACTTCTATGAGTTCAACCTTTTTAGATTCCACATATAAGTAAGATAATGTGGTATTCATCTTTCTGTGCCTGGCTTATTTCACTTAACATGATGCCCTGCAGGTTCATCCATGTTGTCATCAATGACATGATTTGATTTCATTTTTAAGGCTGAATAATATTCCATTTTGTATATATGCCATATTTTCTTTATGTGTTCATCTTTTTTTTTTTTTTCAGACAGAGTCTTACTATGTTGCCCTTGGTAGAGTGCCGTGGTGTCACAGCTCACAGCAACCTCAAGTTCTTGGGTTTAAGTGATTCTCTTGCCTCAGCCTCCCAAGTAGCTGGGACTATAGGTGTCCACCACAACACCTGGCTATTTTTTGGTTGCAGTTGTCATTGTTGATTTTAGTTGGCCTGGGTTCAAATCTGCCAGCCTTGGTGTATGTGGCCGACGCCTCACACACTGAGCTACAGGTGCTGCCTGTTTTTTTTTGTTTTTCTGAGACAGAGCCTCACTATGTTGCCCTGGGTAGAGTGCTGTGGTATCATATCTCACAGCAACCTCAAACTCCTGGGTTCGAGCAATTCTCTTGCCTTAGCCTCATGAGTAGCTGGGACTATAGGTGCTTGCCAAAAATACTAACCTGGCTAGTTTTTCTATTTTTAGTAGAGATGGGTCTCACTCTTGCTCAGGCTGGTCTTGAACTCCTAAGCTCAAGCAGTTCACCCCAACCCCGGCCTCCCAGAGTGCTAGGTACAGGCTTGAGCCACTGAGTCTGGCCTCCTTTTGAATTACTTTAATTTGTTGATATAATAAAGTGAGCTTTTCTTTTCAGTAATTCTCTAACATAACATCTTTTCTTTTGCTATGATTTGATAAAAACATATTTAATTGACACATAAAGCTTGTATATATTCAAGGTCTGTTTTGTTTTAAGGATAGTAAAAGCTAAGGGAAAGATTAGTGCTGGCAGGAATTCCAGAGCAGAGCCCTTGGGGAGGAGGTAAGGCTTCAGCTGGAAAGTGGAAAATCTAAGTGGAAAATACACTCAAATTTTAAGAGAACACCATGACCAAACAATTGTCAGGTCAGGCTATGTTTCTCTTTTTCTGGAACTGTGCCTCCCTCTCTGCCCTGTGTATGCTCCCAGTCCTATTCGAAGAGCCCATGAGAGGGTCGTTCAGCTATGATTTGCTCAGGCATAACAGCTAGGATGAGAGGACAGGCAATCTCAGATCTCTGCTTTGCCCCTTTGGCCTCGGCAGGTGTTACCTGGAGCCTGTTAGATTATGTCTAGGGCAGTGTGTTCCAGCCCACAGTCGATTTTGGCCTAAAACAGCATGTACTGTTCAGTCCGTCTTTAAAGAGCTGCTTCACCTTCTCATCAAACTCACATAATGGTGACTAGTAAGAGAA
>NW_003852446.1:1513189-1521168 GCF_000181295.1 Otolemur garnettii
ATCAGGTTCCACCTGGGAGCTACCTGGCTCCAGAGCATGTGCTGTTTTGACTATAACTCACTGAGTGAGAACTGTGTTGTCTTTGTCAGTCTAACAGTTTAATCCTGTTTTCCTCTGTCATGAGTTGGCAATTCATTTATAGTAACTTCTTTATGGCATCAGCACTTCCCTGAAAATAAGGTTGCCAGATTAAACACTGAGGGATAGTTGGGACCTGTTTATACTAAAAAGTTATGTGTCGCTTATCTGAAGCTCACATTTAGTTGGACATCCTCTATTTTTAATTTGCTAAATCGGGCAAGCCCTAACCAAAAATCTGAGAAAAAGACTTTATTATTTCTAGGGAGGATTATTCCCCGCCTCACAGGGTAAAGAGAAGCACATGTGCTAGATTGGGTGCTGAGTAAAGACCTCAAAGATGTCTTCTCAAGTCTTGCCCTTTCCCTAGAAGACATCAGCAATGTGGAAGACATTTTTGGTTGTCCTAACTGCAGGAGGGTTGTGCTGCCACATCTAGTGAGTATAGGCCAGGGATGCTGCCAAACGTCCTATGATACCCTACAACAAAGAATGATCTGGTCCAAAATGGCAGTAATACCAAAGTTAAGAAACTTAAAAACTTACTCATCAACCAGTAAAGAGAACACTAACTTCAACTTGCCTTAAAAATCACTTATTTATGCTAATATAGTATAAATCTAGGAACAATATATATAAATATTTCTTATCTATAAATATTTACATAATACAAATATATATTCTTTATTATATATACCTTATGTGTTTTTATATATTTTTTTTACTTTTTTTTTTTTTGCAGCTTTTGGCTGGGGCTGGGTTTGAACCCATCACCTCCAGTATATGGGGCCAGTGCCCTACTCCTTTGAGCCACAGGCACCACCCACTTTGCATTGCATTTTAGATTTCCTTTGAGACTATCAATCTGTTTCCACACAGAGTTTGGCCTTTTTCTATTTCCCAGGAAAATAATGCCAAAGTTGCTTATTTATGTGGGCCAGTAAACTCACAATTACGGCTGCTGGTGGCAGCAGAAATAGACTCAATTTTTTAAATTACTGTAGCATGTATTATAAGAGACTACTGATATGAGATCTGCATTTTTAGTCAAGTTTATTGCAAAATATTCTTGACTTGTACTAGGAGCAGGGTTAGAAATAAAGTGGCTTTGGGAAGTAGCCTAGATGTTAACTTGAACCATATGGTGGTCAAAACTGGTTGAATGTTGGCGATTTAACCTGGCTTGAGCTGCTGTACACTGTGTGATTAGACAGTGATTAGATTCACTCTAATCCAATCCATACTTCGAATTATAGTATTATAGTTAGAGCCTTCGTTGGCCCCTGGAGTTGTAGCTTTTGATCTGGGTTAGAACTTTTATTGAACAATTAAAGGGACTATTTAATTTTTTGTATTTTTGTTTTTTTCTTTTTTTGAGACAGAGTCTCTCGCTGTTGCCCTGGCTAGAGTACTGTGGCATCATCTTAGCTCAAGGAAACCTCAAACTCTTGGCTCAAGCCATCCTCCTGCCTCAGCCTCCTGGGTAGCTTGGACTATAGGCGCTCCCACAATTTTTCTATTTTTAGTAGACATGGGGTCTCACTCTTGCTCAAGGCTGGTCTCCAACTCCTGACCTCAAGCGATCTTCCTGCTTCACCCTCTCAGAGTGTTGGGATTACAGGAGTGAGCTACTGCACTCAGCCATGATTTTTTGGTTTTAATTACTAATGAAACTTGGGAAGTTTGTCTTTCATCTGTTTGCTATGCCAGCTCTTTTCTCATTTATCTAAGTCCACGAATTTCACTGAAGTTAGCCATAAAGAAGTTAGACCCCCAGGCACACAAAATATGCCCAAGACTTTAGTAGCAAATAAATCAACCAGTAAAGAGAATCCTAAGTTCAATTTGTAGCCTTTAAAAATTTGTATTCAGATTTATCTCAAGGTCCAGAAGTATAAAATGAATAATATATTTTCTGTTTATTTCTTGTCAAGATCCCCTTGAGATAGGGGACATAAGAGAAATGCCAACTGCCTCTTGTTCAAACATCCTCGAAAATAAATATCCGCTATATTTTGGTGTAATAGATTTACAAAAAGAAACTTTTAAAAAAAAAAATACTAAAGACAACATATACTAAAATGATTTGAATTTTACAGATGATACCCTACTAATATTTTTAGTTTGGCACCATCTGTTTATCTGAAATTAAGTTTCTAGCAAACGGTCATGCCAGGAGATGCTGTTTTTATTTTTATGTGCAGCTGAAACATAGAATAATAAAAATCTGCTTGAGTTGAAGAAATATGTTCATAAATGTTTCTTTTTTAATCCGACTTGGCTGAGAAAATGACTTTTTAATCTAGTGGCAGCTGCTTTCATTTGGCTGGTTTTCAGTCTAAATAGTTTATGTTGGAGACAGATCATTTGTTTTATATTTGGCTGCAGTATAACAAACAGTGCCTTTTGAGCTATGAGGAAGACCCAAATATCACAAACATCTCATTCTCCCTATTAGCCTACCTTTCTAATGATTTCTTGTCTCTTTGACTGACATGGCATGCAATAGGTCTGTAAATCAAAAGGACAAGTGGCAAATCAAAATCACCCGGTTGCTGTGTTATTTTTATTTGACTCCAAGGAAGTCACATCCTACACACTAATTGGCATTTGTTTACAGGAGGAGAAAATGATGGCTTTCGAAAATATGACTCAGTGGAACCACTTCTCATCACACTGACTTGCAAATAGAATCACTGCATTCCCTTTGGGAGTCATGGGTGATTCCATCGGGAGCCCAGGATTCTTCCCAACAGAGTGTTAATTAAAGAGAACCACCTCTTGGCACCTCTCTCACTCCAGCTACACTTTAAAATCCTCCAGGCACCTCTTTAATCAACAGCATGTGTTGGATGTCTACTTTTAGCGTGAGGCACTGCAGCTACCACCTTGGTCTCAAAGGCAATGGCAAGGACAGGGTTTTATTACATAACTTTAAAGTCAGGACACCTAAACCTACATTAGAGGTGCCATTAATACCTACCATTGACATAGAATTATTGAAACTTTCTAAGTAAAGTGTGAATTTCGTAGAAGACAGAGATTTTGCATTTCTTTTTTGCACTCTGGCACTTAGCTCACAGGTCTCATTATGTTTATCTAATGAAACTACTTTTCTTACTGGACAGTATTAAATTCATTTTGTGTGCCAACTTCTCCTAATCCTGATAAAAACCAGTGCATTGTTTGGAAACACAGAGGCTGGTCTTCAGTGATTAACTTTGCTCAAAAGTTTTTACTCAAAAAAAAAAAAAAAAAAAAAAAGTTTTTACTCACACACAAAACAGTGAAATACATTTCTAAGAAAGTGCATGTATTAGTCAACTCGGTTGCCATAACAAAGTGCTACAGACTAGGTAGCTTAAACAACAGAAATTTATTTCTCACAATTTTGGAGGCTGGAAGTCCAAGATCCAGGGCTCCTGCAGATTCTGTTCCTCATGAGGACTCCCTTCCTGGTTTACACACAGCTGCCTTCTTGTGCCCTCACATGGGTGGTGGGGTGGGAAGGGTGTATGGAAAGAAATTTAATTCTCTTCAGTTAGGGTCACAGCCCTCTCTAATTAGGGTCCCACATTTATGACCTCATCTAACCTCAATTTCCTCCTTAAGGCCCTAATTTCATGGGGTGGTACCTGTAGCTCAAAGAGTAGGGTGCTGGCCCCATATACCGGGGGTGGTGGGTTCAAACTCAACCCCAGCCAAAAACTTAAAAAAAAAAAAGGGCCCTAATTTCGAATACAGTCAGTTTGGGGTTGGGGCTTCAGCATATAAATTTGGGGGAGGGGGGCGGGCACAATTCAGTCCATAGCAATTGGACTGGACTAAAAGAGACACTTATAATATGAGAACCCTCAACTTCCTACGAAAAAACATGACTTTCGAAAATTGGCCTTACAAATTTAAAGGTTGAAAAATAAGCTAGACTAATCTATGAAGTGCTAACACTCAGATGGTTATTCCCCCAGGGAATAGTGACTTACAGAGGCCCACAGGGGGCTTCTGGGATGCTACAGTGTTCCATTTCCTGTTTGGATGTGACCAATTTGTGAATATTCATCGAGCTGTTCATAGAGAATTTGTGCCCTTTCCTATATGTGTGTTTATAGTTCAATCAAAAGTTAAAGCAGAAATAAACCCGAGTGATGCATTAAATATCAAAGGTAAACTGCAGAGTTATCCTACTGCCTCAGCCCAACAGGCTACTCTGTTTTCTTTTTTTTTTTTTGTCCTTTTTACTTTAAAAAGTCACAAGAGGTGAAAATCTAATGAGTTGGAGTATATGAAGATGACTAGCCTTCTAGTTGAGTGTAATATTATCTTCCCAAAGGCACAGGCAGTACTGCAGACGCAGTGAAAATTTCTGGCTGACATGGCTTGATGCTGTTTTTTCCCAGACTGGTAGCTTAGCAGCTGGAGGCTAAAAAGCCAGGTTTCCAGGGAAAGGAGGAAGGCTTTCTGGGAAAGCGGCAATGTGGAGTCCAGGCCAGGGGCATTGCTGGGGTTCTCTCAAGAGTGGTGGCAGGTTTAAGTGGGTTGTAAGCAAACACTACCATGTTGTTCTGGGAGGGTCCAGCTGCTCTAGGCAGAGACTTTGGATCTGTGTAAGACCCAGAACCAAAGTGTCCCTTAAGACATTTATGATCCTGAATTTTGGAATCCCTTGAAGCTTTATACTCACACACCCAAGGTGGAGCAAATTTTCCTAAAGATAATCACAACTTAGGAATTTGCATCATGTAAAATTTTAGACCCATCTGGGGCTTTGTAGAGACCTTTTTGATTTACAAATAAGTTACTACTCAAATTCTATAATGCCAGGGCTGTACTCCATTGTTCCCAGCTCTTTCATGCAGGACTTTATTGTTTCATATGTGCTTTAACTTCCTACAGAACATTAACAGCAGTAGCCAGTAGTTGAATGTTTTCAAAACCTTTTAAAAATTGTGGAGCTGGCTGTGCCACATTGGCTAATGGAAATTTCATGTTACCAGGAGTACTGGCTTTGTCAACAATTATCTTGGTCATTTTGTACAGTCGACCATGTGTAAAATAGCACATTTACATCTACTTACCCTTTTATGATTGTTAGGCTGTAATTTTAAAAAATCACTGCATAAAATGCTTTTAAAATAAATTTTGAAGCTATTTGCCATTAATACCCTGCCTTGTTTGGAACGTAATGGTTTTCAAATTGTTCAGGTTGTTGAAATGTTCTGATTTTACTGTCAAAACCACAAGGGGGTTTCAGCCTAGGTCCACTTGCTCATTGCCCACAGGTCCGGTTATTGAGACCATGAGGATTGCCAAGGAAGAAGGCAGAGAACAGGGGAAGCTGCATCCAGTCTGTCCCTCTGACTAAGGGAAATCATGGGCTTTTAAAGGAGGGGCCGTGTGCATTGAAGCAGGGTGAGGGGGATGGTGAGTCATCAGGAAGTCTGCCCAGGGGCCTCTCGGATCCCAGCTCCTTTGTCCTCCAGATAGTCCATCATTTCTGGGGAACAACAGCAAAAATTCAAGTAGTTAGTTAAGGGAGAGAATTATATGGCAGTCATGGAAATTTGTTCAATTTGTTCAATGGGCGGCCACTTACAATTTGGTGTTTGTCCATTATGTGTGTGTGTGTTTACTGAGAATAGGTCTATCTCTTGGGGCTTTACTAAATTAATAGACTCTAGACATTAAGACAAACCAAAAATACAGAAGGTGGCGAAGAAAAAAACATGTACACATTTTAAGAAAGGAAAAAACTTTTAAAATTGTAATCCTCATTCATGTTTGACTTCTGCAATTAAAAGAGGCGCTCAGCATGACTTGTATTCATCTTTTGTTATTGGTATATATTTAGTATTGCAATTTTAATACAGTTGTCTCCTTTCTCAAGATGTGTATATCGCCTCTGTATTTCATCCCAAAATAGACTTCTTGACAAATTCCGAGATGACTGTTCAGAGGGCCTGCAGACAGGAATAGCCCAGCAAAGCTGCCTTTTGTAGAGGAGATTTGCATCTGTAGAGAGAATCTGTACTCGTGAATAAATAGGTAGGTTTTCTCTGAGGCTTTCCCGTGTCCAGATTTAGGAAAGATTAAATGAGAGATTGATTCCTTTAAAGAGCTGACAGAAACACGTACCACCACCGGAGACCATGCATTCTTTCCCCAGGCTGCCACCTGTGAGGTGTCATGTGCATAACAAGAGGGACCTTTGCATCTCGCCTTTCCTCGCCTTCCCTCCCTCCTTTCACTTGTCTTGACACTGTAACCTGTCTCGCCACACTCTAAGCCCCTATTCTTTCTGTAGCCTCAAGGTGGTATGAAAGTGTCAACTACCTGGCCATTTCTTTGCATTTCACATTTTCTGTGGCTCTCAGCACAAAATAAATTTCTATGCCTTTAACTCCTGTTAATCTAGTATCAATTTGTTTTGTAGACTCAAATTATGGAAACTTCAGGGGAAAAATTTAAACTTCCCTACGACAGTCATGATTACTATTGTTAGGTAATTGCCCTAGAAAAGCCCCTTCCCCAGAAAGCCCCTTCCTGCTTTCAACACACCAGGACCAGCTGTCTCACTCTTAAAGTCACAGCTCCTTTCAAACACAAGGAGTTGCCCTCTGAACAACAGGGAGTTGCCTGCTAGACATCTCCTTATCTCTCAGTCGCAAAACCTACCTCATCTCCCTGTCCCAATTACCCGCTGAAAAATTCAAACTTATTGCCTGCCCCTAACGGCTCTTCCCGCCAGAGCAGTAACTCCTAATTGGCTATTCTACCATCCCGGCACCATTCTGAGACTTCCCCTAGCTGAACCTATATAAGGGTGCGCTTTTCTTTTAGTCCCGCCTCCTCTTCCTCCTCTTCTCTTCCTCTTCTCTCCCTCCTTTTCTCTCTCTCCTCTTTTCTCTCCTCCTTGGTGCTGCTCTGCAGCATCCCTCCCTCGCCAATAAAGACCTTTCTTACAAGCCTTGGTGGTCTGTGAGATCTCTGCCGGTCGAATGCCACCCTTTCAACTATAGGCTTTAGGTACTGATAAGTTTCCAAGCGTTTGGGGACATAGCACTCTTGGCTTCACCAATAACCATCCCTTGACATTCAAAATGTCAGTAATAATTTTAATTCATCTCAAAAAAAAAAAAAAGAAGAAAGTGTTTTTTGTAACTGAGTCCAAAGTTTGTCCTTAAAAAGAAAAGAAATATTAAGAAAGGCTAACAAATTCTCTCAAATTCAAATTCCTGATGTCTTTGGAAATTGAGTACCTTCAGACTAGAAGCAGACTTTTAGAACTTTCATTGGAAAGTTAACATGTCTATGAGTATTGCTAAATCAGTTATGTGGAACTAGTTTGTTATGGTTTTTTATTTGAAAGATTGTTGATTCTTTCTATGTTCTATTTTCCAGAAGTCAAGAAAACCATTTTCTGTCTTTTGAGCTATTTGGAACTTTTCAAGCAATGTATGTACTTATGAGCAGAATTTGAAACATATATTTTTTTCTCTCTCCTTAATTAAATCTCCAGAATTTGAAAGCCATTTATAAGTATTCTTAATTTCTGACAATACAGTTTTATTTGCATAAGCTCAATAAGATCTGTTTTGTTCTATAGGACGTGATGAAGGCACTGGTGGAATAGCATTTTCAGAGGTGTCCAGATTGTGTTAAGGAATTAAGGTTGACTTTATAAGGCCAATAAAAAAGCCTTTTGGAAAACTGGCCAGATACCCATCAGTAACATTTCCTGATCTGATGAAGGTCATTTGCTGATGGGTCCGGGAATCAAAATGTGTTTGGTGACCTCAAGAGAAGAGGAATTTACGGGTACCTAATGGCACAAATGAAACCTGGGCTCACGAAAGACTTTCAAGAAAGTCCAGCCTGGGCAGCGCCAGTAGCTCAAAGGAGTA
>NW_003852446.1:1521216-1540781 GCF_000181295.1 Otolemur garnettii
AAAAAAAAAAAAAAAAGAAAGTCCAGCCTGAGATTCCTTATAAAAGATTCCAGCAAAGCCAATTTTAAAGGAAAGAAGAGCCTACATGGCTAATAATTAATTATTCTTACTGCACTTTATGCAAATAATCAGACCCAGTGTACTAAAGGTATAGTTTATTTTGGCAACTGAGTTGGTTCTGCTGTAATTTGTCTTCAGTGGAAAGAGAAATCAGAGAGAGAGAAATGATTTAAAAGAAAAAAAGAGGCTCTGGCCCACCTATATCAAATCCCAGCCTTGTCTGTACTGTCAACTCATAAAATGAGATGTAACTCTTTTACTAAGTTAATCTGTTAAATGAGACTAAGAGACTGGCCAAAGAGTATATTATATATGGTTATATTTGCTCTGAAGCCTTAAGACTCAACAAAAGTCACCTGTTGGCTACACTGGAAATTTTGTGCGGTATTAAATGTTATCTGCTGTGTCTATATAGATACATCAGGAAAAATTAAAACCTAAAATGAGAATTTCCCAGTAAATGGTGTAACTGTAACACTGTATCCTACTGTGCCTAATCCATATACTCTGCTGAGTCTGCTGCCAGCAGAAGCCAAGTGGTCCACTTGCTTGGACTTAAAAGATGCCTTTCTCAGTAGAAGGCTGGCTCTGGGAAGCCAGAGGCTATTTGCTTTCCAGCGGGAGAGACCAGACATGAGAACTGCAATCCAGTACACATTGACCAGGTTGCCACAAGAGTTCAAAAATTACCCACAATATTTGGAGAAGCACTGGCTCGTGACCTCCAGAAATTATCGGCTGAGAAATTAGGGTGTGTACTGCTCCAGTATGTTGATGACCTCCTCTTATGGAACCTTATCCTAGAGGCACGGGCTATCTTTTACGACATCTAGAGGTATGTGGCTATAAAATGTCTAAACGAAAGTCCCAGATTTGCCAGCGGCAAGTACATTATCTAGGATTTACTATCCAGCAAAGGGAGAGGAAGCTAGGCATGGAACAGAGGCCGGTCATTAATCACCTCCCACCCCACCAACCAAAAGCAGGTTCGGGAATTCTTAGGTGCAGTCAGCTTTTGTCATCTTTGGATCCCCAACTTTGCCATCTTGGCTAAACCCTTGTATGAGGCAACTAAAGGAGAGGAAGGAGAGCCCTTAGAATGGGGAGGAGAACAGGAACATGCCTTCTCCCAGCTAAAGATGAGGCTGATAAATGCACCTGCATTTGAGGCTACCAGACTTGGCCAAGCCCTTCACTTTGTATATCTCAGAGAGAGAGAAGATGGCTGTGGGTGTGTTAACCCAGCGGGTTGGGTCCTGGCCAAGGCCTGTAGCTTACTTCTCTAAGCAGTTGGATGGAGTGGCAAAAGGATGGCCACCCTGCTTATGGGCTCTAACTGCTACTGCTCTCCCTGTGCAAGAAGCTGATAAACTGACTCTAGGGCAGGATCTCAGAGTGAAAGTACCCCACTCTGTGGTCACTTTGATGAACACAAAGGAACATTTTTGGCTCTCTAATGCAAGAACTCCCTGAACCCAGCCACATTCCTTCCAGTCAGTAGAATAGAGACTGAGCATGACTGTACAGAAGTTATGGATAATGTGTATTCTAGCAGACCTGACTTGCGTGACCAGCCTTGGACAAATGCACACTGGAACTTGTATGTAGACTGAAGCAGTTACATGACGGTGCAAGGTGAGTAGTGGGCTGGGTATGCAGTGGTCACCTTAACAGAGACTGTAGAGGCTAAGCCCCTACCCCAAGGAACATCAACTCAGAAGGCTGAGTTAATTGCCTTGACATAAGCCTTAGAACTAAGTCAAGGAAAAATTGTGAATATCTACACAGACTCTAAGTATGCTTTTATGCTCTCCAAGTACACTGGGCATTGAACACAAAGAAGGGACTATTAAATTCTGGGGAAAAAGACATTAAGTATCAGCAGGAGATACTTCAGTTGCTAGAGGCAGTAGGGAAACCCTGGAAGGTGGCAGTGATGCACTGTCATGGACATCAAGGAAATGCTTCTACCATCACTAAAGGGAACACAGGTTGGTACTGAGGCAAAAGGGGCTGCATCCAAACCGTACCAGGTGTCGTGAGTGGCTCCCCTCATCCTGTGGGTTCCGGAGCTCTCACCTATCTACTCCTGAGAAGGAATAGTTGGCAGCGAAGGGGAGCCAGGAAATGGAGGGAGGATGAATAAAGATGCCAGATGAATGAATGACAGTCCCCCAGCTTCTAGGAGCCACCGTGGTGACAGGAGTCTTTGACGAAGTTGCTGGGCCAGTACCTCTACATCTCCCACCTGGCAGCCCTGGCCAAAACCATCAGTCTACAGCAGGCATCCTCAAACTACGGCCCGCAGGCCACATGCAGCTACCTAGGACATTTATCCAGCCCGCCGGGTATTTTTGCCGCCACTGCCTGTCCTGCTTAGCAGCCAACTTGTCCCGGGGCCCACAGTCTGGCCCTCCAACGGTCTGAGGGACAGTGAACTGGCCCCCTGTTTAAAAAGTTTGAGGACCCCTGGTCTACAATGTGTCACCTGTAACCAGTTCAATGCATGCCAAGGACCGACAGTACCCCCAGGAATCCAGTTGTATGAAGCAACACCCTTCGAGGACTTCCAGGTAGACTTTACTGAAATGCCCAGGTTTAGAGGGAACAAGTACTTGCTGGTGATGGCATACACATACTTGGAATAGGTAAAAGCCTTCCCCACTGGGATACAAAGGACTCCTGAAGTAGTAAAAGTGTTTACCCAGAGAAATTGTCCCATGGTTTAGGTTGCCACTCTGGTTTAAATTTGACAATGGGCTAGCCTTCATAACAGAAATAGTGCAAATAATAGCTAAACCTTTGGATATCACCTGAGAACTATATGTAACTTATAGGCCTCAAAGCTTGAACAGAGTAAAGTGCATGAGCAGGGCCATAGGAACAGGAATCGGTAAACTCTGCCAGAAAGCAAAGCTTAATTGAATATGGGCCTTGCCACTGGTGTTGTTTAAAGAGGCCTCTGTCAATCCTCAGCAATTTCGCAGGGGCTCCTAAAAGAGCTGGGAGAGACTGAATTGAATAGACAAAAACCCTAGAAAGAGTAGCAAGGAAAATCTCCACTTGGGTAATTAACCGTGTCTATTTAGTCTTTTGTGTCTGTACATCCTTTCTCTCTGGAGGATTGAGGGGGTCAAGTCTAGGTCCAGAATCAGAACCTGGTCCCCCTCAAACCAAGGTAGAAAGAACTTCACACCATCATCCTGAGCACACCCATGGGAGCGAAGGTGGAAGGAATCCTCACCTGGAGTCATCACAGCTGGCTGAATAGAGCTTCACTGCCCCTTGGGAAGTAAAGGTCACTTTTAAGATGGTCAACATGCCTGGCTCCAGCCACATACTGAGAGCTGGCTGGTCAACACATGGCTGAAGCCTGAGGAAACTCCTCAAGGGACTTGTCTTAATCGAACTTTGGACTTTGAGAAAAGGGGGGAAGAATGTCACACAGGGAAAAGTAAAAATTCGTATGTATTTTAGCCCACCACCACGGTACTATTAAGGTCTGAGTAGAGAACCCAAGAAGAGTCACAGTCCCTAAAACCTCCGTGCTGAAAAGCAATTAATATCGGCACCTGCAGAAGCAAGCTGATATTGAGACCCCAAATTAAAATATATTGGAGTCTCAAAAGGGGGTAATGAGAGGATACCTGAGAAGGGTGAGGTCTGGGAGAACAAGTCTTCTCAAGGAGACCACAAGGATACACCTGCACGGTCCTCTCCATGGTGACTCAGCTCTTGGGAATTTGTAAACTTAACTTCCTAGAACTTGGAAATTTCCAAGTTCCATGAAGTCCTGTAGTTGTGTAGGGGCTAGAATAGCATCTCCCGCTTGATTCAAACTGGCCAATGAGAAAGGTAGAAGGGTACCTATGGATTGGAACTTTTGACTATCAATAAAAAGGGAAAGACTAAGCCAGTTGGGGAATGTGGAAATTTGGAATTCTTCTATGCTGTAAGCTTCTGGCCAGTGAATAAAGCCTTTCCTCTTATAAACATGGTGTTTGGGTGCTCTTTCTCTCCGTTGGGCCTCATCTTCCTGCAACACAGTGGTTATGGCACTGGCCACATACACAAAGGCTGGCAGGTTTGAACCCGGCACGGGTCAGCTAAACAACAATGACAACTGCAACAGAAAAATAGCCGGGCATTGTGATGGGCACCTGTAGTCCCAGCTCCTTGGGAGTCTGAAGCAAGAGAATTGCTTGAGCCCAAGAGTTTGAGGTTGCTGTGAGCTGGGACACCACAGCACTCTACAGAGGGTGACATAGTGAGACTGTCTCAAAAAAAAAAAAAAAAGGTGGGCTCTGGCTTTTACAGAATTGCAGGCTTTCACAGTAGCTTAGTGAGTAGGGTGCTGGCCACATACACCAGGGCTGGTGGGTTTGAACCTGGCCCGGGCCTGCCAAAGAACAATGACAACTATAACAACAATGACAACTGCTACAACAACAACAACAAATAAATACAATAAAATAAGAGTCATTAGCACAATCAAAAAAAAAAAAAAAGGAAGAAGTGGAAGCAAGCTTCAGCCTCCAGGCCCCAGAAGTTAAGTTTTTATAAATTTCTAAGAGCTGAGTCACCATGGGGAGGACCTCTCAGGTGTATCCTTGGAGTCTCCTTGAGAAGACCTCTGTTCTCTTAGACCTTACTTTTTCCAATTATCCTTTCTCCTTCCCCCCTTTTGAGAGTCCATATATATTTTAATTTGGGGTCTCAATATCAGCTTGCTCCTGTAAGAGCTGGTATTAATTTGCAAGACTAGCTTGAGGGGTAACACGAATCCTATGGAGCAATCTGTCTCCACTACTTTTTGAGCATGACATTTCTTTTGCTGCAGTCCTCACTTGTCTTGGGTCCTTTCTATCATACATTTTCACCTTTCACATTTGATCTCACACTGTTTTTCTGTAAAATAACCGACCTTGGATTTTTAAATAGTAAGCTTTGATAATGGTGCCCTTTGGTGTTCATAAGAGTGACCACTGTTGAGTTTCATCCCAAAGTCAACTTATCAGCCTCTTGTACCAGCATGGTAGTGTCTGGAAGTATTCTTAGGCACAGGGGCCATCCTTTCGAGACCCTGTCAAGTTGCTTAGAGAGATAAGCAACTTGTCTTGCCCAGTATTCTACATTCTGGGTGATCATTCCCTCAGCCGTTCTATTTCTTTCTGATGTGTACAGTTCAAAAGGCTTGGGCAGGTCAGGGAGGCCTAGCACCAGGGCTGCCTGCAGTTTTTCCTTTAGCCTCTTGAAGGCTTTTGGTTAGTTGGATTTCTACTTAATTGCCCCCCCCCCAACTTTGTGGCTTCATATAGTGGTTTAGCCAGTTTATATGTTTCACACAGTTTTTCATAGAAATCCTCAGGGTTTTCATCTGGCATGCATGACCTCAGCCACCTTGCATACATTTGTGGCTTTCTGGCTTTCCTACACTGACAGGGATGAAGTCAAGGTTGGGTCCAGGGTAAGAAAATGAAACCATTTAGCAGTCACCCACAAATATCTACAAGTTGTGGATTTCAAAGCTAAGGTTTGCACAATGAGAACATTTTACAGTCTTAGCCCAATTCTTAAGGTAATACCTAGTTTTAAGAGTCCCTACAGAACTGATCCAAAATTCTGGGCAATTCAAGTGAATATTCAGGTTCCAATTTGTCCTAAGGTATCTGTATAGACACAGCAGATAGTGTTCAATACTGTACAAATTTTTCCAGTGTAGCCAAGGGGCTACCTTTGTTGAGCTTTAAGGCTTCAGAGCATATATAACTACTATATATAATTCTATACTCTTTGGCCAGTCTCTTAGTCCTGTTTAGCAGATCAGTTTAGTTAAACAGCTATATCTCATTTTATGAGCTGGCATTGCAGACAAGGCAGGAATCTAATACAGCTGGGCCACAGTTTTGTTTTTTTTCCCTTTTGAACTGTTTTTCTCTCTAATTTCTCACTTTACTAAAAACAAATTATAGCAGAACGAATTTAATTGACAAATAAACTGTATGTTCAGTATACTGGATCTGATTATTTGCATAAAGCACAGCAAGAATAATTATTAGCCATCTAGGCTTTTCTTCTTTTTAAAATTGGCATCCCTGGAACCTTTTGTAAGGAATATTGGGTTAGACTTGAAAGCCTTCCATGAGCCCAGGTTTCATCTGTGTCATTAGATACCTGTATGCATAGGGTAAATTCCTCTTCTCTTGAGGTCCCAAAGCAAATTATGATTCCTGGACCTGTCAGAAAGTGACATTCTTTATTCACCACAGATCAGGAAATGTTGTTGATGAGGTACCTGGCCACTATTTCCAATGAGCTTTTTAAATTTGCCTTATAAAGTCAAGCTTAATTCCTTAACGCAGTCTGGCCACCTTTTAAAATGCTATTCCAGTCAAAGCCTTGGTAAAATAACCAGTATCTTTCATCGTATCCTATAGAACAAAACAGATTCTTATTGAACTTATGCAAATAACTGTATTGTTAGCAATTAAGAATACTTACAAATGGTTTTCAAATTCTGGAGAAACCAAGGAGAGGGAAAAAATAAATGTTTTAAATTTTGCTCATAAGTACATACATTTCTGAAAGCTACAAATAGCTTAAAAGACAGAAAAGGGTTTTCTTGACTTCTGGAAAACAACACAGAAAGAATCAGCAATGTTTCAAACAAAAAGCCATACCAAATCAGCTCAGTTCTATGTAACAGATTTCTGTTCTGTTTGAAATTAGGTTAGCAATACTCATGGACATGTTAGCTTTCTAATTAAAGTCCTAGAAGTTTGCTTTTAGTCTGATGGTATTTCATCTCCAAAGTCATTGGAAATTTGAATTGGAGAGAACTTGCCAGTTTTTTCTACTACTTACCTTGAAGGACAAACTTTGAACTTTGCCAGTTACAAAAACACTCCCTGAGATGAATTAAACTTATTACAACATACACTAAGTCAGACCAATATTTTATAATATTAGAACATACATGGAAACATAATCTACAGAAAATTAACCACCTTTTCAGATTTGACAATATTCCCTATACATTTTTAACATACCAAATAAGCCTAATATGTCTTTTTCAGGCTTTCAGTGGTCTTAATATTTCAAACAGGCCAAACTTAGGGTTCTGATTTTGGAAAGTTTTTCAAATATTAAAGGCTTAAAACGTTTGTTCAAACAAGATTACAAGCCAAAAGATTCTAAATACATATTTAACTGGATCACATGCAAATTCTTTCACAAATTTCCTTCTATGAACCTTATTCAATTCCTGCACAATTTACAAACATTCTAAACTTTCTGATTTCCCCTGCCTTTCATTTTCTTAAATAATCATTACATTTCAGGACAGAATATACCACACAAGATCCTTTCTTACACAATGCCATTTTTCTGTCTAATTTTTCTCACTTTCAAAAAAACTACTCTTCACAAAACAGAATCACAGTTTACTATGAAGTTAATTATTCACTTGGCAAAACTGATAATTAGAAGGTTTAGAAGACAAGAATATTATTGTTCAACAAAGACTCAGTTTCCCAAATAATCTAAACAACAAAATTATTACATTTTACAAATGAGAGACATTTTATGGAATATAACATCGATACAGGATTTCCCCACTCAGGGCTGGACAGGGAATCTCCATTCTTTAGGCCCAGATGATCTCAGAAGTCAGACCTCCATCTATAGGCACAAACATGCTACCCTTTTCTAGGCAACACCCTCTGGGCTCTAGCAAGGTCATAAACAAAACAGCCTGAAATGTTTTGGGTGTTTCCACACTGAGCAGGGAGTATGCACCTTAATCCTTTCCCAGAGACAAAACCTGTAAAGACCTAATAACCTTCCCCCAGGGGAAGGACTGCATTCATTCATTCACTCCTTAAGTTTGTAAAGGTTTTTTTCCACCTACCAATCCTGGCCAAGATGTAACATACCTCCAGACAAAGGACCCATGCAGAAGACTTCCGACTTGAGTCTTCACCTTTGCCAGAAGCTTTCATGCTTTTTACTCCTACATTCTTTTCTGTCTAATGAAATCCTATCTTACCACTGAGCTGTGGTCTGGGGGTTCATTCTTCAAATCCCTGAGACCAAAGACCTGAAGAAGAAATTCCAGTAACAATATGACTTTAAGGTTTTAACTTACCAAAAAATATTCTGAAACCATAACATAGGCATCATTTCTGATGTCTTTTCATTGTCCTCCTAAGTCTCACATGGCCACATGGCATCAAAGATGGCCACAAAGGACAGGACCTGTGTCCTTTACCAGGTGTAGAGTCAAGACAGAAAGCAAGAAACCAGAACATCCAGTTTCTCTAAGAATAGCCAAGGGGCAAAATTGGAGCAGAAAAGGAAGAAGGGTCCATGTGGGCTAGACTGTGCCCTGCAGCTGCTGGCCTAAGAATGCAGAACATGCCCTTACGCCACACCACAGCCATCTCTCTAGCCATCAGAATTCAGAGGCTTAAAATCGAGAGAACATAAGCTCACAGTCAAATCTAGCAAATTTTGAAATATTACAAAGGTGACAGTTTTGTAATCTTTGAACATTTGAACTTTAATAACAGCTTTAAAACTAATTTTATCTCAAAGGGTACCACAATCACCTGAACAACAAGGCATTTGAGTCATTCCTGCTCACACAAATTTCTCAATCTTCCATCTCCCTGGGGACATAGTTACTGCATAGTCGCCTATAAATCCTTTCTTAAAATGCATCAGCACAGTTTCCAATGGGGTGAGCTTCCCCTTTTGTTTCCCATAACCATATCACAGACGGGGTAAAAATGGGGATATGGAGGGGGCAGTCACACAATCATTTTACCCTGTGAAGGGGGGGGGGTGCTGGAGCTCCGCCTATTGTTACCCATCTCAGTCAGTCTCCAAGCACCCACACACATACAATTCCAACCCCTTTCCTAACCACTTAGCCATAAGTGGTGTTCTCTGGTACTGTGGTTCAGAACCAACACTCCCCTAGGTCCTGTGAGGGGAAGTCAGAACTGTCGCGACCTGTCGGGCTCCTGTGGCCCTGGTCGGGGTTAGCGCAGGAAGGAACCAGGCAAGAAGCAGATTAGAAGTACAAGCTTGTGGAAGGCGGGCTAGCCCTTACTTTCCGGGTAGCCCTGAGCAACCTCCGCACCAGCCTTTTATTGAGCCAGAACGACACAGGTGAGGGGAGTAATTAACAATGACTACGTGCTGAGGGCACGGGCTCTTCTTCCACAAGGAACTCCTGTGGACGAATGGCCCGAGATCCACGCCTCAGCTGCAGATCATCTTGCTGGAATGTCATCTGGCTCTTGGCGTCTCCTACATTTCCCCCCTCTAGTGTACTAAAGACATTTCTGAAGAGGCAAGGGAGAAGGTCTGTCGTTGGTTGTTTCTGCCGTTCTCCTCATCGAGGAGCTTTCTGCTGAGTAAAAGAAACAAAGGGCACATAAGCATAACAAAAAGACACCATCAGAGCTAATTCGGACATAAAGGAAACTCATTTTAGCCAAACTAGGCATGGGGGGAAACTTGTCCCCTATGTGCTAATCACCACTCAACTATGTGCTATCAGCTGACCCATAGGGCTCATGACACTTCCATGAGAAGTATTAAGCATCACCCAAACCTTAGGTAGAGAAAGGGCTGCAAACTCAGACCCTTTCCAAAAGCAATATAACTTTAAGAAAGATCAGGTGCCCAATGAAATAGAAACGAACCCAACAAGTGAACCTTGTTCACTTTGCCCCCAACAGGTGAACCTTGTTCACTTGCCGATACCAGAATAACCTTTACCTTTTTAGCCTGTTGTTCGAGGTCTTTGTTGTCCTAGGTTTAGACGATGCCTCCTAAGCTTGCCTGGGGCTTAATATACAGCCCAAAATAATGAAATCCTATATCAATCCTCCCACTCTGCATAGATGCTTCCGCTGCCTCATCAGGGAAAAGGGGCGCTGACCGCTCTTAACTGCTTCCTGCTGGGGCTGGGCGGCGACTTGGGAGAGGCAGCTCGAGTTCCCGCGGAGGAGATTGATCCAGGATTTCTCCACTATGAAATCGCCTAAGCTAAGGTCCTGTAGAAGAAAGGTTAGTGAAAACAAACTTGTTGAAGGTGCTGGTAAAGTTTCCTGCTCGTGTCGAGGCTTAATCCAGCGGGCTGGTAGCCACTGCTTTTCTTGATGTTCTGTAATAATATGGGCAAAGCCTCGACCCCAGTGCAGTACGTAACCTGGCTTCCACTCTGTCATCAGGTTTTTTTATAAAAGATAGGTTGTTGTACTGGAGAGGCTGGTGCATGAATGAGAGATGTCCAATGGCGTTCTGCAGCTGTCTTTTCATCATTGCTGAGATTAATTAAGAGCAAAAAGAGCTTTAGTGAGCAGAAACCTAGGACTATTATTTAAGGGGAGGAAATGAACTGACCCCTTCTTTTAAAGCGGTAGTCAGTAAATTAGCCTTGTAGGATTTCGTTCCTATGTCAGCACATGCCCGTATATACTCCTCTAAGGGAGCGTTTTGTGCTCTCAAAGGTCGCAGGGCCTTTTGACACTCCGAGGTGGAATTTTCAAACGCTAAAGTTTGGAAAAGCATGTCTCTCAGCTCTGGCTGGGCAACAGCCTTATCGACTGCAGTTTTTAGTCGGGCTAGAAAGTCAGTATAAGGTTCATTTCCCGACTGCATTATTTTAATGAAAGATTTAGAGCCTTTGCCCAGGCCCTAAGACAACACAGTCTTGTCTGGACTACGGCTAGGTCATTGTATTGAAGCTGATTGGGAATCCCCAGCCACTTCCCAGACCCAGGGAGCTGTTCAGATGTTATTGGGATGCCTCTCTGTTGGTTCTGGTGACTCATTAGGTCAGCCTCCTCCTTCCACCAGGTTTTAAACTGTAAATACTGTCCAGATTCAAGAACAGTTCTGGCTATCATATCCCAGTCATAGGGAATGAGCCGCTGTTCCTGTGCAAGCCCCTGCAACAGACCTCTGGAAATTGGGGACTGCATATCATACTGTGCTACGGCCTATTTCAAATCTTTAAGAACGGAAAAGGTGATCATATGGTGGTCAAAACGCTGGCCCCCTTGAGGGTGTTGCAGATCAGGAGGAATATCAGTGACCGTAACCGGAAAAAGCCCCAAAGTATTTTCCCACTCAGAATCACCAGTATTATGCCCTTCTAATACAGCCTGCATAACAGAAGTCACAGGTGGTTCGTTTACAAAGGGAGGTGCTGAGGGCAAAACAAGGTGCTCTGAGTTAGCATTTCTGACAGTGAGACTATCTGATCTCCCAATTGTTTAATTTGTTCAGCCATAGTGCTCATAGCGGTGATTACTTGCTCATTCATATCATATGCTCTCGCTTCCCAATTTTTCTTAGGTCCAGTTTCCCACTGAACCTCCCTATCCTTGCTTTCAGATACTGATTGAACATCACTTTCTTCCTCAGTTTCTACTAACTGCGACTTCCCAAACAGAAAGTTACCCATGTCTTTGCTTATTTTATCAGACACCTTACTTATTCTGAGAGTGGTTTCTTAATTTCTAAATTGGCCACAGGGCCCACTTTCCCTGACAGGTGTTTCCCTTCAGACTTCCTTCCACTGTCTACCAAAGGCCTCACCTACATCCAGGTGTTGTCTCCTTTGGTCCGCGTCCCTGGTGTCCTGTTGTGTCCTGCTATATCCTGCCAACTATGCCAAAATGTCGCAACCCGTTGGGCTCCTGTGGCCCTGGTCTCGGTTAGCGCAGGAAGGAACCAGGCGAGAAGCGAATTAGAAGTACGAGCTTGTGGAAGGCTGGCTAGCCCTTACTTTCCGGGTAGCCCTGAGCAACCTCCGCACCAGCCTTTTATTGAGCCAGAACAACAATGACTACATGCTGAGGGCGCGAGCTCTTCTTCCACAAGGAATTCCTGTGGAGGAATGGCCCGAGGTCCACGCCTCAGCTGCAGATCATCTTTCTTGGATGTCATCTGGCTCTTGGCGTCTCCTACACAGAACCCCACCCTAGGTGTCTGTTTCCGTCACACCATACCCACACTCTCTCATACACCTCTCACCAGTCCTGCAGGTGACCTAACACCCAGGGGTTGATCAGAACCCCCTTCTACCCAACTTTAGTGAGCTTCAACTGGTCCTCCCTTACATTAGATGTCTCCCAATGCAGGTGCCAGTTCCTGCCTTCCAGTTCTCCCAGTGTTTGACTCCTCAAAGACCTGCCAAGGAGGTCCTTTCTCCACCCAGTACAGGCCTCCACACAGGGAGGCCAAGCTGCACCCTGGTGTGCTCAGTGGTTCACATCACCCAGGCTGATCAGGGGCCCCTCATGGGTGTCCAAGGGTTGGCAGCAACAACCAGGTGCCTCTGAGCCTGTTTTCTCCTTGGGTGGTCTCACTTCCCAGTCAGGGAACCAGAAGTGTTGCTGGAAGACGAGGCCCACTGGAGAGAAAGAGCACCCAAACACCATGTTTATAAGATGAAGGGCTTTAATTCAGCTGGTGGAGAGAGGCACTAAAGAATTCAAAATGGCCATGCTCCTTGACTGGCTCAGTCTTCTTTTATCCCCAGTCAAAAAGTTCCAGCTCACGGGTACCTTTCTCATTGGTCAGTTTGAATCCAGCTGGAGAAGCGGGCTTTGGCCTTTACAGAATTGCGGGGCTTTCACAGAAGTGGGAGTAAGCTTCAGCCTCTAGGTCCCAGAAGTTAAGTTTTTACAAATTCCTAAGAACTGAGTCACCACAGGGAGGACCTTGCAGGAGTATTCTTGGGGTCTCCTGGAGAAGACCTCTGTTCTCTTAGAACTTACTTTTTCCAGGTATCCTCTCTCTACAGTACACCTCAAAAATACTATGACATTTTAGTAAAAAGCTGCATTTTTATGACACAGAAATTGGATAGTTTGCCCAGTGTCACACAGGCCATCGGCAGGAGATAGAGGATTTCATCCCAGACTTGCCTGACCCCAAAGCCTTTGTTCTTTCTACTCTATCACATCACTTTCACACAGCCATTGTAACCCACGGATTATTTTCCTCAGGTCACATTCCAACCCCACTCTTTGGCAATACGGTTTCTGCAGAATTTCCTAATCCAATCTCAAATTATGATATTAATGTTTAGGTTTGGGTGGAATGGTACAAGGAAATGAGCCTACCTCCTCTCCTGCTCGGGGTTACTGTTTACACAAGGATGAGAAACAGGGCTCTCTGTTGGGTAACTGAAAATTGCTGGCTGCCTTCGTATAAAGGCAGTTTCCAAAAGGGACCGGAACAGGAGCATATTGAAACTTGCCCTCTGAAACCTTATTTTGTTCCAAGCAATTCCTAGAAAGAAAATACAGTAATTTAATACAGCAATGTTAAATGGTGATAGTAGCAAGAACAGGGCACCATCTGGTACATTTGAATAATTGTCAAGGTTGGCTTTTCTTTAAATGCTGCGGATTGCTCAGTCCACCATATTAAATTACTAGAGTTAGAAGTCATCTGGTGGTGATGTCTTGGTATTACAAGAGTGTACTTGCATATTAAATTCCTCAACTTGGGCTCCGTTTGGGAATTAAAATGTAACATTTGATCTTCATCTATATTTAATCTCCCGTTGTCAGTTACAGCCCCCTTTAGAGATTTGTTTCATAAGCTTCTGATTCTGACACTGCCATCTAGAATAGTGGCTTCTGGGCGGCACCTGTGGCTCAGTGAGTAGGGTGCCAGCCCCATATACTGAGGGTGGCGGGTTTGAACTTGGCCCAGGCCAAACTGCAACAAAAAAATAGCTGGGCGTGGTGGCAGGAGCCTGTAGTCCCAGCTACTTGGGAGACTGAGGCAAGAGAATTGCCTAAGCCCAAGAACTGGAGGTTGCTGTGAGCTGTGAAGCCGCAGCACTCTACCGAGGGTGACAAAGTGAGACTCTGTCTCTAAAAATAAATAAATAAAATAAAGAAAGAAAGGGAGAAATTAGAGTTAAAAAAAAATAGAATAGTGGTTTCCCAGGCAGGGTATGCAAACCACTCAAATAATAAAGTTTAAAAATTTTAATTCACGTGTATGTTGATGTAGATAACACTGAACTATAGAGGTAGAACATGTATACAATTTATGAATAAATACATATAAACATGGGCAAGGGTACACAATTCAACATTACACATTTGAAATGTTGGCTCAAAAAAGTTTAGAAACTTCTTGAAGCACTATCTTGAAAAGACAAAAGTTTACAAACTTTTCATTTAATTGTCAGTGGAGAAGAAGCCGTACTCTGTAAATTTATTTATTTATTTATTTATTTAAGCAGAGTCTCTCTCTGTTGCCCTGGGTAAAGTGTCATGGCATCATCATAGCTCACAGAAATCTCCAACTCAGGCTCAAGCAATTCTCCTGCCTCAGCCTCTCGAGTAGCTGGGACTACAGGCACCTGCCACAATGCCCAGCTAGTTTTTTTTTTTTTTATTTTTAGTAGAGACAGGGGTCTCACTGTTGTTCAGACTGGTCTTGAACTCCTGAGCTCAAGCAATCTACTTGTGTCAGCCTTCCAGAGTGTTAGGATTACAGCCATGATCTATCGTGCCGAGCCTGTAAAATAATTTAGAGGCTTATTTCTGAGCCAAGTTTGAGGACCATGACCTAGAGCCATGCCCAAGAAGCCTTGAGCAAGTGGACTAGCTGTGATGGGGTTACAGTTTGCTTTTATACATTTCAAAGAGGCAAGAACTACTGGTAAAGTGTTAAGTTAATACGTGGAAGGCATACATTGGTTTGGCTTGAGAAGATAGGACATCTCAAAGCAGAGGTGCCTATAGGTTATAATTTAAAGATTTTTCAGTTGACAATTGGTTGAAAGAGTTAGGCTTTGTCTAATAGAACAGGAGTTAGACAAAAGGAATGTTTGAATTAAGATAAGGGTCTATTAATCAGACACACTACAGGACTTGTACCTAGCCCCAAGTGGTTTATTGTCTAAATTAGAGACCTACAGGTGAGTCTTGCAGAGCCTTAGCCTGTTAATTAGTCACAAAGGACAACTCTAAGAAGGGAGGAGACATGATGAGGCATGTCTGATCTTTCTCATGGCTAGCAACTCAGTTTTAGGAGATCCCCTTGGCCAAGAGGGGGATCCAGTCAGTCAGTTGTTGTGGGGGAGCCTTCAGATTTTATTTCAGTTCACACAATAGAGTACTTCTCCCTAGCAGCTTTGTGTTAACTGCTCATTTGATAAGAGTGCCTTCATTGGCTGGGTGTGGTGGCTTGCATCTGTAATTCTAGCATTCCAAGAAGCTGAGGCAGGTGTGACAGTGCATATAGGGAGAACAAGATGGAGTCAGTCAGGCCAGGGCCAAGACTACACAGCTGGTCTGGCCAGATTAGGTTCTAGGTGACCTTCACCTCATGTCTTCTCTCCTCCTCATTGTTTTGTAAATCGGCTTTAACCTAAAAGTGTGTATCTCGAGTAGTTGAGGGCAATCGATTTAGGAGATTAACTTCTGAATTAGAAATGTTGTTTTGGATCATGGGTTATGTCAGTCATGGATTATCACAATTACTGTTGTTTAAGTTAAGTGTTAATTACTGTTAAGGGTTAGCACGGTTCTTGATTTCAACTTTTATGAATAAAACTGTGAGTTTGGGAATGGAAGAACAGAACAGTTTTGGAGAGGCCACTCTCACTGTTTTCCAGAATCCTGGCCTTGTGACAAATGAAGTTTGGTGGACCTATTCTGGTCTCTGCATATTAGCTGACAGTGACAGGTGGTGGGACTCTCTGCGTTTGGTAACAGACGATAGTAACGGTAGTGATTTTTCAGGGGGCGATGATAGTGATGTGGCTGGTGATGATGACAATGATGGTGATGATGATAGTGGCCAAAGAAAGAGATTAAGGACAAGAAAGCCTTATTTATGATTTAGATGAAAGCCAAACGGGCATTGAAGGCTTCTCCTCCCTGCTATCTGGTAATGTGACATCTTTCCTTCGTAGTGATGCTCTTCCCTGCTTGTTTATCTTGTTCCCAATATAGGTTAAAAATACATTTTAGTCAGCCTCAGCATGTAGTATAAATCTCAGCTTCCTAGGATTCAAGGCTTGGGAGCAGGAGGTTTTTCTAGGCCCCTTCCACCCCTCTGTGTTTCAGTCCTCAGTGCTCGGCAAGCTGTGAACGCTGAGTCATCATTCCCATATGGTGGGATTCCCTCCCCACCCCTCCCCTCCACCCACATGCGTGCCCCACCATCTGCCGCCACTTTCAAGGTTATGGAGGAAGAGATGACATGGGAGGGAAAGGAAAACAAACTTTTATAAGTAAAGTAGAAATTTTAAAAAGTAACCCCCCAAGAAAGAAAAAAGCTGAGGAAAGTAGAAAAAAGATATATTTTTCTTATTACAAAAGCAGTTTGTATTCATTACAGAAAACTCTGAAATGGAATCACAAAAAATGAGACCAAACCAGACCAAACCAAAACAGTCTCCCTCAGAGCATCATTAATCACTCTAACCATCACTGTGTATGTTTTTCCAAACCTGCATCTTGGATCTATGTTGCTAGCTATCAAACATAATGGGATCATTACCACATTTTGTTTTTTTTAGAGACACAGTTTCACTTTGTTGCCCTCGGTAGAGTGCCATGGTGTTACAGCTCACAGCAAGCTCCAGCTCTTGGGCTTGGCTTAGGTGATTCTCTTGCCTCAGCCTCCTGAGTAGCTGGGACTACAGGCGCTCGCCACAATGCCAGGCTACTTTTCTGTTGCACTTTGGCTGGGGCTGGGGCCGGGTTTGAACCTGCCACCCTTGGTATATGGGGCTGGCACCCTACGCACTGAGCCACAGGCGCCACCCCTCATTATCACATAATTTTGTGACCTGTTTCTTTTTTAAGCAAATCATGAATACCTTTCCATGTCAGTAAATATACCCTTATGCTAACGTTTTTAATATTTAATGAATATTTTCTATGCAAGGCATCATTCCAATTGCTGCAGTTCATATATAAAAATAGGTAAGATAGTCTCTGGCCTAATGTGGATATCAAATTATATTCCCCATTATCTAATATTTAGGTCATTTCTATCTATTTGCTTTTACAAATAATGCTGTGCAGGATATCCTTGTAGCTAAGTCTCTGCAGATACTCATAATTTTGTTTCTTTTTAAAAATTTATTTTATTTTTTAGTTGGGCGTGGTGGCTCACCCCTGTAATCCTAGCACTCTGAGAGTGGGTTGCTTGAGCTCAGGAGTTGGAGACCCGCCTGAGGAAGAGTGAAACTCTGTCTCTACTAAAAATAGAGAAACTAGCCATCTAGATTGTTTATCACAGCTTAATTTACAATTGCCAAAATACAGAAACTACCTAAATGCCCACCAACCCAGGAATAGATTAACAAACTGTGGTATATGTATACCATGGAATACTATTCAGCCATTAAAAAGATGGGGACTTTACATCTTTTGTATTAACTGGATGGAGTTGAAACACATTCTTCTTAGTAAAGTATCACAGGAATGGAGGAGTAAGAGTTCAATGTACTCAATTCTCATATGAAGCCAGTAGATGAGCTAATACACCCTCACCTAAGAGAAAAAGTCAAATCAATTCAAAGTGGGGGATGGAGGAATGGGGAAGGGGAGAAGGGGGTGGGTGTGCTCTCACTTAATGGGCACAATGTTAGGAGGTATGGCACATCTCTTGGGGGTGGGACATAATTATAAAAGGGACTCTACCTAATGCATGCAAACATTGTAACCTAACTCTTTGTACCCTCAAATTAACCTGGAACAATAAAAATAAAATAATTTAAAAATTAAAAAAAGGAAAAACTAGTTGGGCGTTGTGGTGGGCTCTTGTAGTTCCAGCTACTCACTCTGGAGCCTGAAGCAAAAGGATCACTTGAGCCCAAGAGTTTGAGGTTGCCGTGAGCTATGACAGCAGAGCACTCTATCCAGGTGAAAGAATAAGACTGTCTCAAAATAAATTAGTTAATTAATTAATTTTTATTTTATTTTCTATTTTTTTAAGAGACAGGATCTCTCTCTGTTACCCAGGCTGGAGTGCAGTGGTACAATCATAGCTCATGGCAGTCTCAAATTCCTGGGCTCAAGGAATTCTCCTGAGCTTTTCAAGTAACTGCGACTACAGGTGCACATCACTATGCCAGCTAAGTTTCTAATTCTCACTATGTTCCCCAGGGTGGTCTTGAACTTTTGGCCTTACATGATCCTCTTGCCCCAGCCTCCCAAAGTGTTGAGATTACAGGTGTGAGCCACTGTGCCCAACCAACTCATAATTTAGAAGGATTGTGCTGGCTACTCTGTTTTTGCTCTCTGAGCCTACTCTCTATCCTTCTCTGCCTTGCTCTGTGGGCTCATTTGCCCTATTGCAATGGGAAAGTCACACAAGACATTGGTGGAGGGTACTAGAGAAGGGTGGGTGATACTCTGACTCTCACCCTGCCTCTATTGTCATTAACTGAATTCTTCTACTGATGGCTGCAGGGCCTGGGCAGTCCTCTCCCAGAGCTCAGTTCTCAGGAAGTTGCTAACCCCAGAGTAATGCACCATTCCTTGTTAGTTTCCTTTAACCTTGCCCTTGCCCTCAGAGAGAGTTCTCCATTAAGCCTGTCTCATTTACCCCATGTGAATGTGTCATCTGTTTCCTGGCAGGACTCTGGATGGTAAAATCATCCTCCTGTTCCCAGCACATTCTAACTGCTCCCTTGCATTGGGAACCCGGGATAGATTGTATAGAAAGGTCCAGGGCACCCTTTTCTTCTTTGATTTAAGGCCTGGACACCCATGACTATTGAATAGTCATCTCTCATTTCTTACTCCTGGACCCCTCTGTACTCTGATGGGGATTGCTCAACCAACTACTGAAGCACGTCCGTCAGGGGCACAGGAAATGACCAGGACAGCCCTTCAGACTTCCTGCCCAGAGCTTTGACCCCAGATATGTGTGGCTTTTACCTCATTCTTTTTCTTTTTTCACTGAGGCATTTTATTTTTCAGTATATATTACAGCCCTAGAAAAAGAATCCCAGGACTTTCCCTCCTGTGTGTTTTCTTCTTGCTTCCGCGTGGTCCATCACGCCAACTGAAGTTATCAGTACAATGAAACCAAACTGGCAGAATGGGAGCAGATTATTCTGCTATTTTTCTAGATCTTCGAGTTGCACATCGAACCTGGAGCTGATCACTCTACACTTGTTTAACCTGCCCATGAGGTTCACGACAATATTCCCAGCTCTCTGATCATTGGTGATTTCAAATTCGCCAATGTAACCATGCTTTGGAGAACAGCCTCATAAGAATCTGGCGTTTACCTCTCTATTCGGCATTGTTGATGTTCTTAAGAGCATCAGCCAGGACATTCACACGCACCACTATGAAGGAAGAGAAAGATGGCAGAAAGAGCTTTTACCTTATTCTTGATGCCCAGACCCTTCCCTGGGGTCCGAGACATTAGGGAGAGGTTATGTGGCCATTTCTTTTCTTTTCTTTCTTTCTTTTTTTTTTTTTTTT
>NW_003852446.1:1541394-1548207 GCF_000181295.1 Otolemur garnettii
GGGGATTCGAACCCGCCACCTTAGGTGTACGTGGCTGGCGCCTTAGCCGGTTGAGCTATAGGCGCCGAGCCCAGAAATGTTTTCTTAAAGTCTGCATCTAGTTTTACTTTCTTTGTCTTTTAAATTTTCACATGACATGATCACTTTCTTCCAAGGTTCTTCACACTTGTTTTTTTTTTTTTTTCCTCTTTGAGGGGTTTAGCTCTGTTGCTCAGCTTAAAGTGCAGGGGCATCAGCCTAGCTCACAGCAATGTCCAACTCCTGGGCTGGACTGATCCTTCTGCCTCAGCCACCCACAGGACTACAGGCAGGTACCACCATGGCCAGCTAATTTTTCTATTTTTCATAGAGATGGGGTCTTGCTCTTGTTCAGGCAGGTCTTGAACTCCTGGCCTCAGGTGATTCTCCCAACTGCGCCTCTCAAAGTGCTGGGATTACTCGCAGCTATAATTTGGTCCCAATTGTTCAGAATGAAATGTCTGTCCCGTTTCTTTTGTCTACCTCTGATCAACGAAATCATTAGCAAGACTAGTCAAGAATGATCAAATGGTCCTTTTTAGCGAGGTGAGACTTTCCCAGGTCCATGTCCTTGGGGTTCCCATCTTACTGGTATGCTCTAGGTTGCTGCTCTTTAATGCATTTCTGCCTTTGGGAATTTTGATTCCTGGAGGAGCTTGGCCTCGGAGTCAGAAAGATCTGCAGTTCAATCTAATCACTTACTGACTGTGGGGCTCTAAGGTCTCCATCTTTACTGAATTGCAAGCTTCCCGACCTAGCTCACAAGACTGTGAGAAGTAAGCGAGATGATTATGGAAATAATTGAACATAGTACGTGGAACTGTGACTGTTCTGTGACTTTATCCCCTCCCTCCCCACATCCTGTCGTCACTCCTCTCCCTGCTTCCTCCTCCCCAGTTCTCTCCCCCTTCCTTCCCTTCTCCATTTTCCTCTTTCCCTCCTCACTCCCCATATCTCTTCTCTTCTTTCTCTGACTGTGAGTCTCATATGAAGATAAGAGGGATTAAAAACCAAGTCAGGAACATGTCAGATGATTCCATTTCTCCTTGAAAACAGAGATCATCCATGTGAGGTCATTGTACTACGAAGGAAAACTCCCAATCATAAATCCTGGCCCCAGGAGGCTTTTCTAATACTCCCCACTTAGTTCATGAACTCTCACCTTGGAGCATCAAGGACACAAAGAATAGTAGGAAGTTGCTGATAATGTTCATTATTTTCCCAGTCTTTGAAAAATGCCTGTCTAATGTTCCAGGCTGAAGACTTGTCCTGGTGAATCAAAAGATAAACTCTCAAAGTGGTTACATAATATGTCAAACAGTCTTATCTGGTGGAAGGGAGCCAGGGAGCTAACCTGAGCCAGTTCAGTAATTCTGAGGTGTTTGAAGTGGAAATGGGAAGTGATCTTGGCTTTTAGGAAACTGCTGTATCAACAGATAGGGGGTGGGTGCTCTAAAGGCAAGCTGGAGAAATGCACTGTGGGCTTTTTGTACCAAAACATAGTCTTTACTTGGTTTCTCTTCTCAATTCTTACAAATCTTTAACTTATCAAGGAAAATAGACTAGTCTTAAGATCTTTCAAGAATTTGTCCCGGAATATTATGACAGAAAACATATTATCTTTAAATTTTAATACATAGTTATATATATATAATAATAAATATAACATAATATATGTAAGTTGTGAAGAATATTGAAATATGAACACACAGGGGCTGGAGCATTAATATCTGGGTTCTCCTCCAGGATTTCTGCCTCTTCCACCAAAAATAACTGCTGTCTTGATTTTACATTCCCCTCCTTTTTTTTTTTTTTTGTTTGAGACAGAGTCTCCAGCTATTGCCCTTGATAGAGTGCTATGGCATCACAGCTCACAGCAACCTTCAACTCTTGAGCTTAAGCGATTCTCTTGCCTCAGCCTCTCAAGTAGCTGGGACTACAGGCGCCCGCCACAACGCCTGGCTATTTTTTGTTGCAGTTGCTGCAGTTATTGTTGTTTAGCTGGCCCAGGCCGGATTTGAACCTGCCACCCTTGGTGTATGTGGCTGGAGCTGTAATCACTGTGCTACAGGCACTGAGCCAACATTCCCCTCCTTTAAAAATAAAATATTTTCTTTTACCACATATCGATGCATTTCTAAACAATTTGTTTAGTTTTGCTTGTTTTTCAGCTTTACACAAATGGCAGTATAAGGTATATAGTGTTTTTTTTTCCTTCAAGTTTCTAACCTCCATCAGTTTGTCCACATCGTTGTCTGTGGTAGATGTTCGTTCATTTTCACTAGTGCTCTTATATTCCATTGGGTAAATTACACAATTCATTTATCCATAGTCCTGTCTAGGAACATTCTGGTTGTTCGTTGTTTCTGGGTATTTGCAGAATAGTCTTCTTAGAGTAGATGCGAAATATACTAATAAGAGAGTCAGTGAGTGGTGTCATGTACCCGCCGCCCCAGCTATTCTGGAGGCTAAGACAGGAGGATCCCTTGAGCCTAGCCCTTGAAGTGAGCTCTGATGCCACCTGTGAATAGCCAATGTCCTCCAGCCTGGGCAACATAATGAGAACTCATCCCTTAAAAAAGCAAACAAGAAAAAGAAATTTAGTATTCCTTTGTCAAACTATCATAAACAGTAGATTAATTCGTCTAGTGTCCCTTGGCTGTTTTTCTGTTTCATCATTCTCATTTATCACCTAAAGAAACTTCGATGCTAGAAGAAAAGAAATGATTTACTCAATTCTCTGTTTTCAATGCTGCTATTTTCACTGCCATCAACTCCAAGAATGAGTTAGGTCCTCATTTGACTCTTCTTGTCCAAAAGAAAAGAACACCTCGCATCCTGGTACCAGAATTAGAAAGATATTTATTGTGAACTCATGAATTTATGATCAAGAAGGCAGCGTGTTACAGGGAAAATAATAGAAGCCTGGGAGGCAGGAAGATTGGGGTTTTAAAATGCTGCCATTAGCACTCGTACTAGGGGTAATGTTCTGCAAATGACTTCATTCTCCTAATCCCCATTTCCTCATCTGCCAAATGGATACAGTGATGCCTTTCTCAAAAGATGACCTGTAATCCTTGTACTTTGGGAGACTAACATGGGAGGATTGCTTGAGTTTGGGAGTTCAGATCAGCCTGGGCAACATAGTGAGACCCTGTCTGTACAAAACATAAAAAAATATTAACTGGGCATAGTGGTATGTATCTGAAGTCCCAGCTACTCAGGAGGCTGAGGGCAGAAAGAGCTCTCTGAGGCAGGAAGATTACAGTGAGACCTGATTATGCTACTGCGCTATAGCCGGGGAGTGAGGCCCTGTTTAAAAAAAAATGACACACTGATTATATCAAGGCCCAGTCATCAATCACATCATAAAATAAGGAACAGAGGAGGCTCACAGCCTGGGCAATGGAATTCACGATCCCACCCTAAGACCAAAAGTAGAAAGCAGTCAATTCCAGCTTGGGCAGTTCTGACCCTCCCTCAGATGGCTGTGGCTCAGAACCCATAGTCGTGAGGTCCTTTGGTGATCTGGTGGTCATATAACGTCTTGGCTGTGCTTAGGATATCAGGTTTTTCTTCCAAATCTTTGCAGGTTATTTTGACAGTGCTTTCACGCTGGGCTAATAGCATAAAATTCCTTTGTACTTGCTGTTTGGCTGGTGAAGGAAACCAGAATGTGTCATCCCCAAACAAGCCTCTTTGACATAAATATTTCTGAGCTAAAAGCAATTAAGCAGCAGCAAACAGCGGAAGAGCTTTCTCTCCTTCTGCATCCTCCTCCCTCCCACTTCCTACCTAAAGACAGGATATAAATTCTCCCTCACTGGAGACAACTTGCATCAGCTCAGAGACGGCACCAGAGGAATCTGCAAACAGATCTTGCTCCATTAGTTTACTCCCATATTATTTACCTTCCCACAGTTTCCCGCCTCGGGAAGTCGAAAACTGTTTTTTGTCTTGTCACTTCTCTAAAATGTGTCGTTCCTGGGTGAAGGTCTTATATAAGCCAGAGTTCTGAGCCACCCCTTGGACTTCCCTTTCACTGAGGTTTCGCCCCTGCGATGTGCACTGCTCCAGTGGAGACTCGCTTCTCTCTTGTTAATCCATACAGGGGTCTGCCCCAGCTATGAATTTACGGGGATTGAGGAGAAATGATATTCTCTCCCTGACACTGGCAAAGAAGCAAAATTAAATGATCACGTGTCTAAGAATTAAGGAGAGCATGCTGGATCTGGGGGGAGAAACATTTAAGTTAATTAATGTGAATTTATGGTGAGGTCATTACATAAAGCATTCAAACTCAGATACTGGGCTGGATTCCCATGAGGACTGTGACCCTGTCTGTCTTGTTCTCCCCCCTCACCCCAATGCCCAGCAGAATGTCTGTAATTATACACGTCACTAAATATTTGGGAAATGAATGAATAGGGAAAGGACTACCTCTTTTTGTCGCCCAAATGGAATGCAGTGCTGTATCATAGCTCAGCCCGTATCATAGCTCAGCCCAAGCAACCCTCCTGCCTCAGCCTCCTGAGTAGCTGGGACTACAGGTACATGCCACCACACTCTGCCAAGTTTTGCAGCAGTGTTTTGTAGAGACAAGGTCTTACTGTGTTGCTGGTCTCCTCGGCCTCTCCAAGTGCTGGGATTATAGGCGTGAGTCACCATACCCAGCCTCTTTTGTCTTTTCTTATTGCTAAACCACATTTTCTGTTATAAATCTTGAATAATGGAGACTTGGGATATCATGAGATTTTCTTAACAAGTAAGCCTTTTTAGTTTGCTATAGTTTATTTTTTGTTTATTTTTTATTTTGAGCATTTATTTTCGAAATGCAGATAATCCTAGGAGTAATTTTTTGGGATATATTTAAGGTATAAAACTTAATGATTTTATATGTGGATATAGTCTAGAATAATCACCACAATCAAGAAAATTCACGTATTCATTACCTCCCGTAGTTACTTTTTTGTGGTGGGAACACTACGCTCTCAGCACATTTCAAGTATGCAGTACATTATTGGTACCTATCATCACCATGCTGTACTTTAGATGTCCAGAACTTACTCAGCTTGCACAACTGAGACTTCGTCCTTGTTGACCAACATCTCCCCATAGCCTCCTCCTCCCAGCCTTTGATACCCACTGTTCTACTCTCTACTTTATGAGTTTAACTATTTTAGATTCCACACGTAAGGGAGATCATCTAGTATTTGTCTTTCTGTGTCTGGCTTATTTCATTTAGCATAAGGCCCCTCCAAGTCCATCCACGTTGTTAATGGCTGTATTTCTTTCTTTTTAAAGAGTGAATAATGTTCCGTTGTATATGTAGGCTACATTTTCTTTATCCATTCATCTACTGATGGACACTTAGGTTGATTCCATATCTTGGCTTTTGTGAATCATGCTGCAAGGAACATAGGAGGGCAGGTATGTCTTCGAGGTCCTGATTTCAATTCCTTTGGATAAATACCCAGAAGTGAGATTACTGGGTCATATGGTAGTTCTGTTTTTAAGTTTTTGAAGAAACTCCCTTCATACTGTTTTCCATAGTAGCGTACCAATTTAAACTTTTTTTTTTGTTATTGAGTTTTATGAGTTCCTTATATATTTGGGGTATTAACCCTTATCATGTATATGGTTTGCAAGTATTCTTTCATTCTGTAGGTTTTCTTCTTATTCTGATGATTGTTTACTGTGCAGAAGCTTTTTAATTTGATGTAATCCCACTTGCTTATTTATTTATTTATGTATTTTGTGGAGACAGAGTCTTACTTTATCGCCCTCAGTAGAGTACCATGGTGTCACACAGCTCAAAGCAACCTCCAGCTCTTGGGCTTAGGCGATTCTCTTGCCTCAGCCTCCCAAGTAGCTGGGACTACAAGTGCCTGCCACAATACCCGGCTATTTTTTTGTTGCAGTTTGGTCAGGGCCGGGTTTGAACCCACCACCTTCGGTATATGGGGCCGGTGCCCTACCCACTGAGCCACAGGTGCTGCCCCCACTTGTTTATTTTTAATTTTGTTTCCTGTACTTTTGGTGTCACATCCAAAAAAATCATTGCCAAGATCGGTGCCAAGGAGCTATTCCCCTATGTTTTCTTCTGGAAGTTTTATAGTTTTAGGTCTTACATTTAAGTCTTTAATTCATTTTGAGTTGATTTTTACATATGATATAAAGGTTCAGTTATATATATATATATATATTTTTTTTTTTTGAGACACAGTCTTACTTTGTTGCCCTGGGTAGAATGCCATGGCATCATAACTCATACCAACCTCAAACTCTTGGGCTCAAGATATCCTCTTGCCTCAGCCTCCTGAATAGCTGAGATTATTAGGCACTCACCACAATACTTGGCTCTTTTTTTTTTTTTTTTAGAGACAAGGTCTCCCTCTTTTTCAGGCTGGTCTCAAACTCCTGAGCTCAAGCAATTCACCTGCCTCGACCTCCCAGAGTGCTAACATTACAGGCATGAGCCACTGTGCCCAGCTCCAGTTTTTTTCTTTTATGTGAATATCAGTTTTCCACCACAATTTATTGAAGAAACTATCTTTTCCCCATTGTATATTCATGGTTACCTTGTCCAAGATTAGTTAACCATGTATGGGTGAGTATATTTCTGGGCTGTCTATTCTGTTTCATTGGTCTATGTGTCTATTTTTATGACAGTACCATTCTGGGCTTTTCTTTGTTGTAAGATTTTTTACTGATTCAATCTCCTTACTTATTATTTTATAGCATGGTTTACTGAATATTTTAAGCCTACTATTGAGACCTACTTCTCAGCAAGGG
>NW_003852446.1:1548620-1566205 GCF_000181295.1 Otolemur garnettii
ATGCCACAGGACTCTAGCCTAGGGAACTGAGTGAAACTCTGTCTCAAAAATAAAGTTACTGTTCTTAAATACTGCTCATTGACAATGCACCCAGTCACCCAAGAGCTCTCATGCCAGGCACATAAAAAGAATAAACTAAGCCCAAAGTCAGAAGAAAAAAGGAAATGCAGGTATACATATCTTCCCACCTTGACTCCCCAGAGTGCTAGGCTTATAGGCATGAGACATTGTGCCTAGTCTAAACCACTAGTATTCTGAAAGGAGTTTTTTTTCCTTTGCTGAGAAGTAGGTCTCAATAGTGGGTGTCAAGAGCTCTGATGGATATGTACAAGGAAATTAATGTTTTTTTCATGACTGCACAGCATCCATTCCACAGCCCATGCAGTAAGGAGTAATTCAACTGTCAAGCTTTATTACTTAAGTAATACATTTCATGCTAGGTGCCATGGCTCACACCTGTAATCCTAGCACTCTGGGAGGCTGAGGCAGGTGGAGTGAGCTCTGAGTTTGAGACTAGCCTGAGCAAGAGTGAGACCCTGTCTCTATTAAAAATAGAAAAACGGGTGGTGCCTGTGGCTCAAAGGAGTAGGGCGCTGGCCCCATATGCCGGAGGTGGTGGGTTCAAACCCAGCTCCAGCCAAAAACTGCAAAAAAAAAAAGTAAAAAAACTAGCCAGGCATCAACACTGAGGCAAGACCCTCCACCAGCAAAAAGATTACAATGTCCTGAAGGCTCAGATGATTGTTAGCAATTCTTAACAATAAAGTATTTTTATATTAAGGTATGTACATTTTTTTTTTGAGACAAAGTCTTACTATGTCACCCTTGGTAGAGTGCCATGATGTCACAGCTCACAGCAACCTCCGACTCTTGGGTTTTAAGAGATTCTCTTGCCTCAGCCTCCCAAGTAGCCATGAGTACAGGTACCCACCACAATGCGCAGCTATTTTTGATTGCATTTGTTTATCTATTGTTTAGCTGTCCCGTGCTGGGTTCGAACCTGTCACCCTTGATGTATGTGGCTGGTGCTGTAATACTGTGCTACAGGTGCTGAGCCAAGGTATGTACATTTTAAAACACATAATGCTATTGCTTACTTAATAGACTATAGTATAATGTAAATGTAACTTTTATATGCCTTGGGAAACCAAAAGAATTTATGTGACTATGTGATAATTGGTTTATTGCAATGGTTGAAATTGAACCCTCAATATCTCTGAGGTATACCTGCATTTCCTTTTTTCTTCTGACTTTGGGCTTAGTTTATTCTTTTTTTTTTTTTTTTCAAGTTCCTTGAGGTGTTAGATTGTTTATTGGAGAGCTTTTTTTTCTTACATAGGTGTTTATTGCTATAAACTTAGAACTGTTTTTGCTACATCCCATAAGTTTTAGTATGTTGTATTTCCATTTTCTTTTTGAGACAGAATCTCACTTTGTTGCCCCTGGCTAGAGTGCCATGGTGTCATAACTCACAGCAACCTTAAATTCTTGGGCTCAAGTGATTCTCTTGCCTTAGCCTCCTGAGTAGCTGGGACTACAGGCACCCATCACAATGTCTGGCTAGATTTTTAGAGATGGGCTCTCACTCTGGCTCAGGCTGGTCTTGAACTCCTGAGCTCAGGGAATCTACCCACCTTGGCTTCCCAGAGTGCCAGGATTACAAGCATGAGCCACTGCACACAGCTGTATTTCCACTTTTATTTGTGCCAAGATATTTTTTTATTTTTTCTGTGGCCCATTGGTTGTTCAGGAGTGTATTGTTTAATTTCTACTTATTTGTGAAATTCTCAATTGTCCTCCAGTTATTGATTTCTAGTTTCATATCAGTATGTCAAACAACATAATTGATAGGCTATAGACCTAAAATTTCTTGAGACTTGTTTTGTGGCCTAAAGTCTGATCTATTCTGGAGAATGTTCCATGTGTATTTGAGAAGAATGTGTATTCTGTTGTTGTGGGATGAAATGTTCTGTATACGTCTGTTAGATCCATTTGGTCTATAGTGTTGTTCAAGTCTACTGTTTCTTTATTGATTTTCTGTCTGGATGATCTATTCAATGTGGAATGTGGGGTGTTGAAGTCTCCAAGGAGTAAACTTGTGATATTAAAGAGCCAATGGATAAAGTGAATTTAGCTAAGCCTGTGGCTTGTCTATCAACTTGAGGGCTCAGGCAGGGGACATGAGAAAGGGAATAGGACATTACAAAGAACTTCTTTAATTGGAATTAGTTGAACCCAAAGCTTTTCTACTGATAGCTTGGTGATATTCATAGGCAGAAGCAGGAGGGGAGAAAGATTTATTCTTGAAACCTAGACAAGTATGAGAGAAGGGAAGCTTGAGTGGGTCCCTGTGTAACCTAAAGGGGAACTGGAGGAAGACACACCCCACCCTGCATGAAGAAGTGGTAGGCCCAGCAAATAAACCTTGTCTACGTGCCCTTTATCTAGGGGTAGGTAAATAGAGTTATGGTATCTTTCCATGTAGGTCACAGAGGTTTGCAGGTGAGGAGTAATAGCCTTCATTCATTCATTCATTCATTCACTCACTAGTTCACTCATTCATTCAACAAACATGTAGTGAGTGCCTTCATCATGCCAGGCACTCTTCTAGTTCTTGGGATACATGAGTGGAAAAAAAAAACACAAAGATCCCTGCCCTCATGGAGTTTATATTTTAGTAGGAAGAGACAGGTAATAAATAAAAATAAGTAAGCAAATCATATAACTGTTTAAAAGTGTTACTATGCTGAGCACAGTGGCATGCACCTATAATCCCAGCAGTTTGGGAGGCTAAAGCAGGAGGATCACTTGAGCCCAGAAGTTTGAGGCTATCCAGGCAACATAGTGAGACCTACATCTCTAAAGAAAGAAAAAAGGTATTAGCAACAGAAAAATAAGACTGTGGAACACAGTATAGGACACTGGGTGTGAGAGGGAAAAGGGGAAGCCATGGGAGAATTTTGGGCAGAGAAAGCAACATGATCTTACGTTGTAGAAATGTCCATCCCTTTGGCTGCTAGTGTGTGTGTGTGTGTGGCAGGGGCAAGTTTAGGCAGGTAGACACATTAGGGGGCTGTTATAGTTATCCAGACAAAAGGCAAGGTACTTAAACCAGGGTGGTACCAGTAAAGTGGTAAGACATCAAATTCTGGATATATTTTGAAAATAAAGTGATCAGTGTTCCTTGATGGATTGAATATGTGGTGATGGAAAATGAGAGGACTTGAGAAAGTGTCAAGATATTTTGTCTGAGCAATTGGAAGACAGGTGTTGTTGTTCCCTGAGATGGGGGAGGTTTCTCATAGGAAAGATTTTGGGGGGAAAGATTTGTGAATGTTGAGTTCGAGATGTCCGTTGCATGAAATTGCTGAATATACAGTTGAATATGGGAGCCAGGAGTTTGGAGAGAAGTCTGAGCTGGAGATATAATTGGTGGGGAGAAGTTAAAGACACTCCAGATGGAATTTAAAGTCTTGAGACAGGATGAGATCATGCAGGGAGTGACAGAAAAGAGAGCCACTATTGCTCCCAGGAAAAGACGGGGGATCCAGTGAAACACTGAGAAGGTCCAACAGTAAGATGAGAAAACCAAGAGAGGGTAGGGTCCTGGAAACCAAGCGAAGAACAGGTATGAAGGAGGTGGGTTTATGGATTGTGCAAAACGCTACTGCTGGGTCACAGTCAGAGGAGACTTGGCTATGGATTCAGCAATGTGAAGATCATTAATGAGCTATGGCAAGCAGGGTCAGTAGAGTGATAAGGTCAAGGGCATAATTGAAGTGGGTTTAAGGGAGAATGGGAGGAGAGGAATTGAAGATGGCAGGAATAGAGAATTATTTCGAAGGAAGTACTACCTTCCCAGAAAGTTATTTGGCAGTGCATTGAAAATGAATAAGTAATTTTAATTATTAAAATTAAATAATGAACATTAAAAAATAAAATACTATCATTTTTAATCAATGAAACATAGTATTTCATTGATTCAGAATAACAGGATTCTGCCTGACCCAAAATCACTTTTTAGGGAAAAAATCAGAGATTTGCCCAAAGGCCTGTATCTTTTTTTTTTTTTTTTTTGAGACAGAGTGTCACTTTGTCACTCTTGGTAGAGTGCCATGGCATCTTAGCTCGCAGAAATCTCAAACTCTTGGGCTCAAGAGATCCTCTTGCCTCAGCCTCCCAAGCAGCTGGGACTACAGGCATTTGCCACAATGCCCAGCTAATTTTTCTATTTTTAGTGGAGACAGAGGTCTTGCCGTTGCTCAGGCTGGTCTCCAACTCCTGAGCTCAAGTGGTCCTCCCATTTTGGCCTCCCAGAGTGCTAAGATTATAGGCATGAGCCACCACTCCTGACCCAAAAGTCTATATCTTTAAATGAAGGATACATATCATAGCATCATTTATTGATCTAAAAAAAATAGAAACTACCTAAATGTCCAATAGGAGAGAGGTTAAAATCAACGATGGTACTTCCAGTTTATAAAACAAGCCATTAAAATCATTTTTTTCATGGACTATTAGGTAATGATTACTAGTGAAATAGGTAATGATTACTAGGGATATTAAGTGAAAAATGAAGCAGGCTATAAAACCAAGTAACAGGGTTATCTTAATGACATGGACAAAAGAATTACATCTGTACACTATATTTCTCCAGGCCTTTCCTCTCTGCTTATACAAATACAGTTAGAACAAAACTAAGTCGAATATTATTGGCTTTAGTTCCCACTCATGTCTAGGAAGTCAGACCCTCTAGAGATTCTGAGAGTTCCTCAGGGGATTTTCTGTTGGCCTTGGGAACTGTCATTCCTGCTGGGTGCTGAGTGGTGGAGCCTGGGCCCTTGAACCAGACTATTCTAAATCTGTCACTTACTGCCTGCCTGGGCTTGGACAACTTACCTCCCCCTTTGCTGCCTTCATTTCCTCATCTCAAAATGGGGATAGATTGCTCCAGTTATCTTTTGCTATGGAACAGATCACCATTTAGTGGCTGTTACATCAATTTTGCTCACAAATCTGCAGTTTGGACAAGAGTCAGTGGGGACAGCTTGTCTTTGTTCTACTTGGCATTAGCTGGGGTAGCTGGAAGGCTGGGGGCTAGAGTCATCCAGACGGTCACTTGCTCAATTATCTGCTGGTTGATGCTGCTGGCTCTTGGGAGCCCTCAGCTGGGGCGGTGGCTGGAACAACCTGCTCTTGCCTCTGCATGTGGCTCAGGCTTCCTCATGGCCCAGTAGCTGCGTTCCCAGCGCAAGAGAGCCACGTGAAAGCTGCCTGCCAGGATCATCCAGGAGGGTTTTAAAAAATATCTGGCTTTCACCCCTAGAAATTCTGATTTCATTGGTCTGGGTTGGATCCAGATATTGGTACTTTTATAAGCACTGCAGTGATATTGTGTGGCCAGCATTAAGAACTACTGCTCTCATGGAGATTACATGAAATAGGAGATTTGGCTTCCCAGCTGACTGCTACCAGCAGTGGATTTTATTCATCATCTGTTGGGCTCCAGAGGTTCCAGTCATGTCGCATGACATTCAAAGGACTGCCAAAGAAATAAAATCAGGAAAATGCCCCAAACGTTAGGAGAAATCAGTACAATCACCACGGGGCTCCACAGCTACCCTCCGGCTGCTTCAGAGCCAGAGCAGATGAGACTGGAGCCTGCGTGTTTTACTGGGGGTATTCTAGCAAATTGGCAAGGGTGAGTTGAAGAACTAGACTGGGGTTCCTAATTGCCTTATCCTTGAGGTGGCAGTTAGATGAGTCAACTGCCAAGTGGAGTTTTCCCATTATTCCTGCAGGTATTAATCCGTGCATCTGAGAAAGCCTTTGTTTTATTATGTGAGCAGGGGCTAAAAGAAGTAGGTAAAGATCGGTGTTAGCCAGGGCTCCTCCTAGGTGTTCCCAGTAGAGGCCAGGAGGAATTAAGATCCTGTTACTTTTTAACCTGACACAAGATGTCACCATTGCTCCTGTGCTTTTAGCAGTAACAGTATCAAGTTAAACAGCACTGAGTTTGACTCCCTGATGACACAAGTAGTATTTCCTCCCTCCCAGGGAGAAGAGTGAGAGCACACAGCCAATGAGGTTCATTAACCTGTAGTTCATTCCATGCGTTCAGGTTAAAGTATTTGTTGTATAAACACTTATTTGATTTTTCCGCTTCCTACCAGCTACGGATCAAAAGTAATACCTCTCTGTGAACATTTCACAAAGAGACTTTGGTGAAGGTGACCGTAAAACAAGATCAGCTGACATTTTTATAGGATAACTGGGAAACTGCATATCGTGTTTTCGTTTGGCTTCGCCAGTGCGGACACTGTTGAAGTGATCTCCCGTCACCATGCTTAGTTGGGTGCCAAAGTAGAAAAAGGGCACAGACATCAGTCCAGGGGCCCAATGGCTGAGAAGCAGAGTGAGTAAAAGGGCACTGGGGCACGAAAACATCATTGAAATGTTGCCAAGATGGAGAAGAGAGTATTTACAGAATTTCTCTCACGCAGAGCACTACGCGTGGTGGGAAGGAATATTTTGCAAAGTTGGTTGGAGGTGGGGATGGTGAACTCAAATTATAGCTGAGTCAAGTGTGGGTTTTGGGGGATGGCATTGCATTATTGGGAATGTTTAGAGAGGCTGGACCACCAACGGCATCCTTATGCTCTGCCATTCCCCTAAATGCCCTTCCCTCTCTATAAATACTGAACGGTACCTCGTAGGTTTCTACACCAAAGTACTAATATCAACGGACTGAAGTTTGTGGAATTAGAGGGATTAATTTCCTTATTTTCCAATGTTTCTTTAATAAGCATATAACTAGAAAAACAACCTTGAAAACAATATGATTCCAGAGATTTGCAGTGAAGAGAGATGTGTGTGGGTTATTAGTTAAGAAAATACTATTATCATCTACTTTCTATACTATTATCATCTACTTTCTAGTCAATCTAGACTAAGATGTAGCATAAGCTTTGGATAGATCAGGGTCTTGGGACGAAGTACACGGCACATTCAAATTAGATAGTTTGAAGAGAATTTTTTTTTTCAGATAGAGTGAGATAGAGTCGCACTCTGTCACCCTGAGTAGAGTGCCCTGGCATTATCATAGCTCATAGCAACCTCAGTCTCTTGGGCTCAAGAGATCCTGTCGGGCAGCACCTATGGCTCAAAGGAGTAGGGCGCAGGACCCATATACTGGAGGTGGTGGGTTCAAGCCCAGCCCCAGCCAAAAAAAAAAGGGGGGATCCTTTTGCTTCAGCTTCCCAAGTATCTGGGACTACAGGAGCCTTCCATGATGCCCAGATAGTTTTTCTATAATTTTTTAGTAGAGATGAGGTCTCCCTCTTGCTCAAGCTGGTCTCAAACTCCTGAGCTCAAACAATCCACCTGCCTAGGCCTCCCAGAGTGCTAAGATTACAGGTGTGGGCCACCGAGCCCAGCTGAAGAGAATTTAATATAAGGACTGTCTTCAAAGACATGGGCAATGTATGGTAAACCATAAAGGAGAATGCAGAACCCAAGGATAAGGATAGATCAGTGGAACTCTTACCACCTCTAGTTCTGGAGGGCAAAAAGAGTGGGAGCTTTGTGGATCACCCAGCAAGAATGGTGATCTTCAGTGGAGGGATGTAGACCCCCTGTAATGCCATCACATGGAGGGAGCTGGGACATTAATGACCTTATCTAAATCTTTCTCACTCCAGATTCCTGTGATTAGCCATTTTAGCTAAGACCATTTATGTGGTCCGTATGAGTCAGCTTCCAGAATACTGATTAGACATGAGCAGGCAGAGTGGATCTGAAGGGGACAGTGGGAGATGTACAACAATGCTTTTTCCTTTTTTTGATTAAAAAAAAAAAAGCTCTACATTTTACTCAGCTCTTCTTGGACTTGGAAATAAAACAGATCACCTACAACATATTCTTTCTGTACATAAGTAGGAATTTAGTTTAAGGGGGCTCACCAGTACTCCAGAGGGAGATCAGGAGTGTGGTGGTTAGAACCGCTCACATTCTAGTTCTGCTACTTACACACTAGGTGACCTTGGAAAGATACTTAATTTATTTGAGTCTTTGTTTCTTTATCTGTGACTAGAGATGATAATATAAATTTGGGCTTGGCACGTGTAGCACAGTGGTTATGGTGCCAGCCACATACACCAAAGTTGGTGGGTTCTAACCCAGCCTGGGCCAGCTAAAACAATGACAACTGCAACAAAAATAGCTGGGTGTTGTGATGGGCACCTATAGTCCCAGCTACTTGGGAGGCTGAGGCAAGAGGATCTCTTAAGCCCAAGAGTTGGAGGTTGCCGTGAGCTGTGACACTACAGCACTCTACCGAGGGCGACATAGTAAAACTCTGTCTCAAAAATAAAATAAAATAAAAAGACAATATAAATTTAATGGATTTATTTTAAGGACTAAATGATACACTGTATATAATGTGCTGAACACATACCTCGTGCTTAGTAAGGGCTGAATAAATACGTTTATTAGCAAGGACTCAATAGAAATTTAGTTTTAGTGGAAGCAATGTGTACTTGGCTGTACCTCATTATAAGAGGGGGCTTGGATATTTCAGCAGGGATCCCCATATGTTAGCATCCGTAGGTGTTTTCTTTTCTTTTTTTTATTTCTTTCATTTTTTATTTTATTTATTTATTTATTTATTGTAGTTTTTGGCCAGGGCCTGGTTTGAACCTGCCTCCCCTGGTATATGGGGTCGGCGCCCTACTCCTTGAGCCACAGGTGCTGCCCATCCATAGGTGTTTTCTCAGGGATCATTCTCTTACCTGGAAAATAAATGAGCAGTTGCTGCTGCTCTCAGAGCCACATGCAGGAAGAGGTTGGGAGGATCTCACTATTTGGGATATAATAACCTTGAATGAATTCCTCTGATTTTAGTATAGCACCCCAGCCCCCAGCTATGGCTTTTTCCCAGTCTTCTGAAAAGACTCAGAGGTCCCTGGTGTCTCCAATTCCTGAGCATCCCTGGGATTTTGTAGCTCAAACTGGCTTTTTTTCGTCACCACAACCTGACCCTGAATCCTTATAGAAACTTTATGCTTATATCAGTTACCACTCAGCCATCTGCTTCCCAGCTTTCAAATTTGTATGGCGGTCTCTCATTTGCTGCCATTCCACTTTCTCATTCTTTTTGACCTTGTGGCCCTTCTTTAAAAAAAAAAAAAATCCTCTTTCCTGCCTATTTAGAAGGTGATCCTCCAATCACCTTTTTGTTTTGCATCTAAAACTGAATGAGTGCTCAGGAGAAATGATAAGTAGCTCAAGGCTGTTGAGTTTCTCAGGGTCATTATTCCCCAAGCAGTCACCCGCTAGAGATTTTAGGAAGCCCCATTTCCCCCTTATAAACTTACTTTCTTCTTTGCTGCGTTGCTGCTTCCTCAGACAGCTGGCCCATTGCACGTAGAGCATTACAGATCTCCACAATGCACTTCAGAATCTAGTTCCTTTATTCCTGAGTAGAGTGGAGTTTTGCATATGATTAGAGTTGAAATAAATAAATATTTTAGACTCTATTTATAGAAGGCAGTGACATGTCTCCAACGGTATAAATAGAACAATGGGTGTTGACAAGAGTTTCTGTAACCATGGATACCCAGAAATTATTCCTGAATCATACTCATTGTTTATTTGTATCTGAAGTTTAGCGAACAGGGCTCTTGCTGCTAACTTAGGAATTTTCCAATGAAAGCATACCTCTCATTTTTATCCTCTTCTCATAAGTCAGGCTCCATCTTTCAAGTTCAAGTTCAAGTTCAGCCATACACATTTGAGAGGACTGAACCAATCACTCTTCTTAGATAATGGCTACAAATTTACAATGCGAATAATAAAAATGGCAGTAATGATGACGACAGTGTTGTAATAAAAACCCACTATTCTGACAGAGTAGTTTAGAAATCAATGGACGCTCGCTCCACCAGCAATCGATGATCCTTCCAGTTTGGCTACTTGGATGTAACATTTGGGGGAATATCTACAGAAGGCATTGATCCACATAGCTTTACATGCTTAAGGATTGTTTGTAACATTTATGTATTCCACAACGGCTCTCTCCAGAGTAAGTAGCACTATATTACCAGTTCGGTGAATATTCCATTTGCTATACTTAATTAAACTGGTTGGCCACTCAGCAGTTCACTTGATTTCATACTCTGTTTCTTCATTTGTAAAATAGAACACCATAGGCATTTCAAGGATAACTTAAATTCTTTTTTAAAGCTTCTGAATTTTTAACAAACTACATATTTTTCTTAGATATTTTCTCTCCTCTAGGGTCCTGATGTCCCCTGGATTAACCATACTCCATTTAGAATGATCCATTTCAATATAGCTAAAATCTATCATATCACTAAGTCTCAAATAACTGAAATGCATCTCTGAAAAATATTCTGGAAAGTTTTTCTGATGCCAGGAGGCAGATTTGAATTATTCTTGCTGTTCGAATACATGTTAAAGCCACTGATTTTTTTTCTTTTTTCTTTTTTTGCATTTTTGGCTGGGGCCGGGCTTGAACCCGCCACCTGCGGTAAATGGGGCTGGCACCCTACTCCTTGAGCCACAGGCGCCACCCAGCCACTGATTTTTTTTTTTATCCAGCTTTCTTCTTTTTACTATTCCCATAGTTCTATAGAATGTGTGTGTAATGTTTAATATGTTAAATTAATGTAATAAAAATGAAATCTTCAAAATATTTAGGTTCACTTAAAGAATTAGTATAAAACTACAGGGTCGGGGAGGTAGTCCATGACCCCTTCCAGATGCAAAATCATATTGGATTAGATTTCCTAGTGGTTTTGTGGTTTCCCTGGAGCAAGTGAGGTACCATGGGAACAGTGACTACAATGGAGTTATGTCATTTCAAGGAGCAAAGGGAGCAAACAGTCTTCACTGGGGAGAACTTCCAATGGGGATAGGGAGTGTTGGACCAATTGTTCAAAATATGAATGGGAAATGGAATGTGCAAATTCAACTTGGCACCAGAAACTTTCTTGGAAACCACCATCTAGGTTGGGATGGATCTTCATGGTGCCTTGCAAAGGCTCAGTAAATAAATTTTTAGCAAGTTATCGGTAAAAGCTTAGTTTAGTGGAAATGATATGTACATGGGTGGGCTTGTTAGTTGGTGGGCATCTGTGAACAAAGACATTCCTCTTGTCCTGAGCCACCTGGGAGTTTGTATCTGGTCCTGGATCACATCTACCATGAAGAAGCATTGCTTAGGTGAATGCTCCTACAATTCCTTCTAGAGCATAGCACTGGCTTTCACTGGTAATTGTACCCATCAAACATTTGCCTTTTCCATCAAAGAATAAAAGGTAATGTTCCTGATCTTGTTTATTCTGTGTTCTGTATTAAAAAAAAAATCACTCTGGAAGGTGACTGACTTCAAATCACCAGCTAATGTGAAATTCATAAGAATTTTATTATGATAGAAAAATATTAAATTGGACATACAGAATAGCTTCTTTATTCTCACTGGTATTCTCATAGCAAAAGATAAACATTCCTTTTTCCTCCAAGGAAAACATGTAGCAACTTTACCCCAGAAACCTCCGTTCTAATTGTGTGAGACAGACTCAATCTCTAGCATTGTCATTCCATTAGGGAATTTGCAGTAAATCTTAATGATACATGCAAATACACCAATCTAATGGTCCATTATAAAAGAAATGACTGGCTGTGATCACTTGTTTCCAGCAATTTATATGATTTCTCACCTCCTGCTGGTAAAAGGTTCCAGTAGGCAGGGAACTCGATGCGGGGTGTTTTTTGTTTGTTTTTTGTTATTATTATTTTTTTTAACAGCAAGGCATATTAGAGTGAAAAGAGAAGACTCAGAAAAAAGTATTGTTCTTTTCTTGTGTGTGCATTAAAATTTTTATAGATTTTCATAACCTGGCATAATTCTGGGCTTTTGATTTGAAAACCACCTACAAGTAGTTACGCGTGGGTGTTTTTGTTATTCCCCTTGTGTTTGCATTCTTTTTGATCCCCTCCTCAGCAGAGCTATCTCTATGCTATGAGTGTAGAAAAACAGAGGGGAAATGGATAAAATCCAGTGTGAGAGAGAAAAAAAAAAATTGAATGGGTTTCATTCTTTTAAGAGATCAATGGGTTTCCCCCTCCCTTGAGAAATCTTAACTCTTCCCTGCTAGATATGGCTTGATATGCATATATGAAACCAGAGTTTGAGAGTCGCTTATGACACCAGATTATAAGTTCCTGGGCAGGGTCCACGTCTTATTCATCTGTGCAGTCTCCAGACCTGTCACAGCGTAGAACTCCAATTAAACTCAGTTTTTTGAATTGAATCCAATAAGCCAAACCAGTTGCCCAAACTCTTATCACAACTTTTATCGCTTAATACCTGTTAACATAAACAGGCAGGATGGCTTTATTGGCAGAAAGTAACAGACAGATGTGCAAAGACATGTACACTGGGTGGGGGCTGGCAGACACATGCAACAGTGACCAGATTTCATAATGGTTCCAGTGTACCATATAAGGGGACCACTGAGGGAAAGCTCTGGGAGTCTATTGGTTAGGTCATGGTAATAAAGGTAGTTTGGAAAACACCTAACACTACCTGCCCCAGCTATTTAGGGTCCTTGCAGTTCATCTAATTCCATATAGCATTTGGGGAAAAAAAAATCTGGGGAAAGCACAGATCCACATAACTGCAACAAAACAAGGGCTAGAGCGTGTCTGCTTTCCTCTCTGTCTGACAACTGGCTCTTTCACTTGCCCCCGAAACATGGCAGAAGAAGGTTGTCTCTATTATTTCTGAATTTACATCACCTTTGTTTAAGTGAACAGTGGAACCTGATTTGTGACTTTGATGACAAAGATCTGCTCAGCTTGGCTCAATCCCTGACTCAATATTTGAGGGCTAGGGAGTGGATTAGATGGTAATAAATGTGACTGCCAAAGACCACTCTTGGCTGGGAGGGCAGTCCTCAGAGAAGGGAACTAGTGGGCTAGGCAGATAGCTTAGAAGGCCACTAATAGAATGAAAAAGAAAAAAAAAAGGAAAATTTCCTTTTGCCCAGAGGGGAAAGTACAACATGAATAGGTATATAGATGAAGCAACCAGTAAACGATATATGCAAATTTATGGACAGCAACTGAACTGGATCAATAGCTCTCATAAATATTCATTCATCTGCCAGCACAGGAAAAAGGTTTTTAATTAAAACCTTTCTAGAACCAAGCCCCAGGAATGGTTGTGACAAAGAATACCTGTCCAGTATTTATTCTTCTCTTCCTCTATGAAAACAGTTGGGGAAATTTCTTGCACAGCTAAAAGAGTACATTTCCTGGCTTCTTGTGTAGCAAGGTGTCACCAATGAATTGTATGCTGCATTTGTCTGCAAATAGTGAGTCGTCTCAGGAAACATTTTTTCCAAAAAGGGGCACATAGCTAGCAAATGTCCTATGTGGTTTCTATTCCTTATCCTGGCTGGAACACAGTTGTGATGACTAGATCCTCAGCATCCATTTTGGGACACGAGGTAACCTTGAGGATTATAGTCATACTCTAAGAATGATAGAATATAAATATAGGAGGTGTCTAGGTCCTAGACACCTGACATCACAGTCCTATCATTACTATCACCGCACTGCTAAACCACAGACTTACTTATATGAGAGGAAAATAAACCTCCCTTTTGGTTAAACCATTTTTTATCTCTAGTCTCTATGACTAGCAGCTGAAGGTAAATCCACACCAGGTTAAGAAGTCTCTCTGCTCAACTGAAAGCATTATGTGATTGATTGATGGTGACTGATAAAAACAAAATTCATGACATGAGCCATCACTGAAACTAGTTTGTTCTGATTCTGACTAATCTCCATAGTGGCTAAAATCTATTAAAACAAACTCATATGCAGATAAGATAGATAAATCCGTATTGCCTTTTTACAAAGCCTTCCATAGAGGTTATTAGAGTATGTCTTGAAGAATCACAGGGAGCAATATTGGTTGATGGCCTCAGTTGCCAGGCTGTGAAATTCATCTCCACATTTGAGGCAAGGCCCTGTTTCCCAAGAGCTGCTCCCACATAATGACAGAAGAGTGTGCCAGGAATACTATGGCAGGTTTGTTCTGGAGGGAAATGGAATTCCTCTACTGCCTGACTTTGGCTTGAGGATACCCTGGTGGCCTTGCCAAACCATCCTTGGACTACATGGCAGGACACTTCCATCCTACTATTTCTCACTGTCTTCTTTCACTCATGGTCAGATTTGTATGGTAGCCTAATGACTCTAGTCTTTCTGGCTTATTCTTCCATTTTCTCTCACAGGCATTTCTCTTAATAAAATCTTTGCATGATTAATACCATCTTGGCATCGACTTCTATTATACGAGGACCTGGACCAACACACTCATTTGAAGCAGAGTTTGTTATAAGTAAAAAGACTGCAAGTAACAAGACTACTACACTTCAACATTTTCTATTTGTTTATTATTTTTATTTTTCAACGTTTTCTCCATTCCTGCAGCCTATCTATTTTCAGAGTCCAATTTATGCAAATATAGATGATTCTTGGCCAAAAATATCATGGAATGTCAGGCTCTCACTTCTCCTTTTCTCTTCTCACTTTAAAATAAAAAAAAAAAATGGATGGCTCAGCACCTGTAGCTCAGTGGCTAGGGTGCCAGCCACATATACCAGAGCTGGCAGGTTTGAACCCAGCCTGGGCCTGCCAAAAACAATGACAACTACAACCAAAAAAATAGCCGGGTGTTGTGGTGGGCGCCTGTAGTCCCAGCTACTTGGGAGGCTGAGGCAAGAGAATCGCTTAAGCCCAGGAGTTTGAGGTTGCTGTGAGCTGTGATGCCACAGCACTCTACTGAGGGTGACATAGTGAGACTCTGTCTCCCCCCCCCCCCAAAAAATGGGAAAAATGTAGCAAATTTCTAGTGGAAATGTTTGGTAGTGTGCTGTGTCCAAGATACTAAGAAGAATGAGGCAGGAGATCATGTAGTTTCTCTTCTGCTAGATCATAATTTGGTTAGAGATATAAGAAGGTAAAGGAGGGGGTTGTGCTTTACTGGGTGTTCAAGAAATGAGACTGAACAACCTTTCCCATCTTCAACATGTGGGAGGAAAGAGGGTGAAGAGTTACATGGGAGGTGTTTATGGGCCAGGCCCCAAAGTGGGAAACATCACTTCCTGCCTATATCCATTGGCCAGGAACCTGTCACATGGGAGGCTGGGAAATGTAGTCAGCCCAGAAGCCAAGGAGGAAATGGGGAACAGATAGCCCCTTCCTTCCCCAGCCACTTAGAAGAGGAAACATAAGAAACAATTAGGTTTTGGTTTCCTCAACAAAAGTAGTTTCTTTTTACAAGGACAGTCCTACATAGTGCTTTCTTTTTATCAATACTCTGCCTGCATCACTTCATTAAAATGTATCAATTTTTAAGGGGATATGGGTGTAATAAAATATTTTATGGTAGTTAAACTGTCTTAACATCACTTAATTTACTTGGAGATTTGTTATGCCATCAAGTATTCTCAGACTACTTGGAACAGATTGCAAAGCTGCCTGATCAAAATTCTCATTTCTTATTTATAGGCAGATTATAGTTCAGATCCAGATGTTGAATGGGGGAGCAGGTAGGGAATTTTGTCTTGTGTTTCATAGGCATGGCAAGTGAAAAGATGAATAGTATTTTCTTTTTAGAAGCACAAACAAATGGCCAGCCTTGGCTATGAATTGGACCCTGAATAAAATATATATTTAGGATCAAATCAAATTTCTATAAGTTCGAATACAAAAGGCTATTTTGTAAATTCAAAATAAAACTATTTAAATATGGTAATGATTCTTTGTATTAAACATTACCCAAAGATGTAAATTTTAGTTTTAGCAGTGCATTAAACTAAATCAACACTTTACTTTGAATATTTCTGATTTTGAGGGTGGGATGGGTTGGGGGAGGGGACAGGATTAGGTATAAAATTTTCTCCACAACACTGTCAGCATGTATTTTTCTAACTTGTATTAGCTATTTGGCAATCCCAGCTGCATGATACCAATTGTATATCCCAATTTCTCAAAATTTCTAACTACTGCATCAGACCACACAAAGTCAGAATTTAATTAAAAATGGCACCTGCAAAAGGAAACAGAGTAACCAAAAACATCACTTTTTAGTTTCTTTCCATAATATCTCCAGTTAAAGAAAATTCACTTCCCAGTAACACTTTATGAATTTGGCACTTTAAATTCAGAAAGAATCTTAAAGGTCAACTAGTACAACCTTTTCATTTCACAGTTGAGAGAACTGAATCTCAAAAAAAGCCGAAGATTATATAGCTAATTAGTTGCACAGCAAGATTTAAAAACCAAGTTCATCCTTCCATCCATTCATCCATCTATTCATTCATTCATCCAGCCATCTACCTACCCAACCAACAAATATTTATTGAATGCCCACTGCGAAGACACTTGCTTGATGTTGAGGGTACAGTAATGGACAAAAGGAGACAAGGTTTCTGTTCTTCTGGAAGAGATAAACATCAATTGAATGGTTTTATCAATATATTGCCATGAAAGAGAACTGCACTATGTTTTGAGGGCATAAAATAGGAGCTGACCTTGTCTAGTAGGTCATGAATTTTAAACTGGGAGCCAGCATTTGAGTGTGAACATGATTCAAGATGGCGTTGAAAGATAGACAGGGGCTATGTTCAACAAAGAGACCATCTCTCATTCCTGTTGAGTTTTTATAATGACTTGAAGTTTGAACATGAGCTATCATTTTGCTACAAAGAAGGGCCAAAGGATCATCATGAAAGCCCATGGTGCCATCATCATGGAAGGCTAAGAAGATACCAGTGAGAAATCAGATCCTTGGTGGAACTGCATGAGCTGCAAAGTCAAGTCTCACCTGAATAAAGAAATAATTGTGTGTGTGGGGGGCACTGAGTTGTGGTTTTTATTTGAGTGAGTTTAAATTGGATTTCTTGTCACTTGTAACAAAAAATATCTCTCTCAAATAGGGAGTCAGCCAAATTAAAATGGCAACCACTGTGTACTTGATGTGATATTTGTCATTTGGTTCATAATTAATGAACATTCACTAAATTAAATGCTCATTTCCATCACTGTGTGGACGTATGGAATGCCTTCTAGGTCTATCTCAATCCTACTCATCCTCAAAGCTCAGGTTAGCCTACCTATCCCCCAAGAAGTTTGTCCTCTTCTCAACTGCTTCCCTTCTTGTGTGTCCATTGATAGTATGACTCAATCTATGTGATCTTGTATTTTTTTTACATGTACATGTGTTTATTAGGTTCTCACTTTTTGCCTTCACAAAATTAAAAAAGCTTAACATTTAATAACAATGTTTAAGATAAAGACTAGAAACAAAAACCTTGTAAAGAATGAATGAAGACAAATACATTCAGAAAAGAAATCAGATGATTGCTGCATCAAAATATTAGGCAATAATAACAATAATGCAAAGAAAGTAAAATTCAAATTGTCAAATAAGAGTATGTCTATTATAGAATGCTTTGACTCTGAGGTTCAGTATGGAGTCATCAGTT
>NW_003852446.1:1566857-1573612 GCF_000181295.1 Otolemur garnettii
TCCATGGTATACATATACCACAGCTTGCCAATCCATTCCTGGGTTGAAGGACATTTAGGCTGTTTCCACATTTTAGTGATTGTAAATTGGGCTGTGATAAACAGCCTATTACAAGTGTCTTTATAATAAAAGATTTTTTTTCCTCCTGGATAGATGCCCAGTAATGGGATTGCAAGGTCAAACAGGAGGTCTAGGTTGAGTTCTTTGAGGTTTCTCCATACTTCCTTCCAAAAAGGTTGTATCAGTTTGCAGTCCCACCAGCAGTGTACAAGTGTTCCTTTCTCTCCACATCTGCGCCAGTATCTGCAGTTTTGAGCTTTTGTGATATAGGCCATTCTTGCTGGGGTTAGATGATATTTCAGGGTGGTTTTAATTTGCATTTCTCTAATAATTAGGGATGATGAACATTTTTTCATGTGTTTGCTAGCCATTCGTCTGTCGTCTTTAGAGAAGATTCTATTCATCTCTCTTCTCCATTGATGTATGGAACTGTTGGTTTTTTTCTTGTGGATTAATTGAAGTTTTGTATAGATCCTGGTTATTAAGCTTTTGTCTGATTCAAAATATGCAAATATCTTTTCCCATTGTGTAGGTTGTCTATTTGCTTTGGTTGTTGTCTCCTTGGCTGTACAGAAGCTTTTCAGTTTAATTAAATCCCATTTGTTTATTATTGTTGTTGTTGCTATTGCCATGGCAGTCTTCCTCATAAAGACTGATATCTTCCAGTGTTTTTCCTATTTTTTCTTTAAGGATTTTTATCATTTCATGCCTTAAATTTAAGTCCTTTATCCATCTTGAATCAATTTTTGTGAGTGGAGAAAGGTGCGGGTCCAATTTCAGTCTGTTACATGTGGATATCCAGTTCTCCCAGCACCATTTATTGAATAGGGAGTCTTTCCCCCAGTGGATGCTCTTGTATGGTTTAGATTAGGTGGCTGTAAGTTGTTGGTTTCATTTCCTGGTTTTCTGTTCTATTCCAAATGTCTATATCTCTATTTTTGTGCCAGTACCATGCTGTCTTAACCACTATGGCCTTGTAGTACAGCCTAAAATCTGGTACGGTAGTACACCCGGCTTTGTTTTTATTACTAAGAGCTGCCTTAGCTATATGGGTTTTTTTCTGGTTCCATACAAAATGCAGAATCATTTTCCAAGTCTTGAAAGTAGGATGTTGGTATTTTAATAGGGATGGCATTGAATCGGTAAATTGCTCTGGGAAGTATAGACATTTTAACAATGTTGATTCTTCCTGGCTATGAGCATGGTAGGTTCTTCCATTTGTTAATGTCCTCTGCTATCTCCTTTCTTAGGGTTTCATAAATTTCTTTATAGAGGTCCTTCACCTCTTTTGTTAGGCATATTCCTAAGTATTTCATTTTCTTTGGGGCTATGATGAAGGGAGTTGAGTCCTTCATTCACTGCTCATCTTGGCTGTTGTTGGTGTATACAAAGGCAACTGACAGTGGACATTGATTTTATATCCTTAGACATTACTGTATTTTTTGGTGACTTCCAGGAGTCTTGTGGTTGAGTCTTTAGGGTTCTCTAAGTATAAGATCATATCATCAGCAAAAAGGGAGAGTTTGAGCTCCTCTGCTCCCATTTGGATGCCCTTTATTTTCTTGTCTTGTCTCATTGTATTGGCTAGAACTTCCAGCACTATGTTGAATAGTAATGGTGACAGAGGACAGCCTTGTCTGGTTCCAGTTCTAAGAGGAAAAGCTTTCAGTTTTACTCCATTCAGTAAAATATTAGCTGTGGGTTTGTCATAGATAGCTTCGATCAGTTTCAGAAATGCGCCACCTATGCCTATACTCCTTAGTGTTCTAATTAGAAAAGGATGCTGGATTTTATTGAATGCTTTTTCAGCATCTTTTGAGAGGATCATACAGTCTTAGGTTTTGCTTCTGTTGATATGGTGAATAACATTTGTGGACTTGCGTATATTAAATATGTGATCTTATATTTTAATATGTTTCACCTACATCTTTTTCTCGTTTGTATCTTTTCAAGTATCATTTCTCAAATTTTGAGATGCATACAGATCAACTGTGGATTTGTTAAAAGAGCAGGTTATCTCATGTATCGTAGGTGCACATGTGAGGAAACACTGCATATAACATACCACATAATATAGGTGCTGACTCTGGGTGCAGTAGCTCATGCCTGTAATCAATCCTAGTACTCTGGGAGGCCTGAACTCATGGGTTCAAGACCAGACTGAGCAAGAGCAAGACCCCGTCTCTAAAAATGGCCGGGCACTGTGGCAGGCACCTATAGTCCCTGCTACTTGGGGGGCTGAGGCAAGAGAATCACTTGAGCCCAAGAGTTTGAGGGTGCTGTCAGCTGTGACGCCACAGCACTCTAATGAGGGTGACGAAGTGAGACTGTCTCAAAATATATATATATATATATATTATATATAGGTGCTCAGTGTATATTTGTATATTTCATACGTTAAATTGAATTAAAAATCCAGAAGGGATTTAGGGATTATCAAAAAAGTTTTTCCTATAAAGCTCTAAGAATGGGCATCTTTTTCAACTTGTCCCCAGTGACCTCATAACTATGCTGAGTATCCAAGGCTGAGCTACCACATGCTTAAGAGGCAGCCAAACTTTTTGATGACCCTAGCTAAAACTGGCAAGAGAAAGCAAGTCTCATTCTTCAATTCTGCATGAATAAGAATCACAGTGCTGGGATTTTTTTGATTAATAATGGATATTTCACCCGTTCTTTGTTCATTTTTCATTTCTGCTCAAGTGCCTTCAATTCCTTCACCGTTGAGGTCTAGTCTGTTCCCACTAATTTTGGGGTTTTGTTTCAATGGGAAGCACCCTGGTCTAAAGGTAAGCAGTGATGCTTCCCCTGAGGCCACAGCTTTGTGTGGGCTAGAAGATATTCATTTCTTCTTCTCCCCCTCTGCCTCACCCCTACCTCTTATACACGTACAGAGCCTTTCTCCTGCATCTGCTGTGGAGAAAGAAGTTTTCTGGCTTCTTTCTTGTACTTGTTTCTTTAACATACACACACCCACACACACGTGTGTGCACACAAGTACACTAGATTTTCCTCAATTTATATGTGAATATAGGCAAGTTTCACAAAATACAGGAGAAGTTAAAAGGCTATAAGAATTCTCATAAGCCCTGATCATAGTGGTCTTTTAAAAAAATAATAATGGTGTGTCTTAATTGCCCTGTCTTTAGCTTGTTGATTTTTTTTTTTTTTGAGACAGTCTCACTCTGTCACCCTGGGTAGAGAGCTGTCACATTATCATAGCTCACAGCAACCTCAAACTCTTGAGATCAAGAGATCCTCTTGCCTCAGACTCAGAGTGGCTAAGACTATAGGCACCCATCACTATGCTCAACTAGTTTTTTTTTTTTTCCTGTTTTCTGTTTTTTAAGTAGAGACAGGGTTTCACTCTTGCTCAGGTTGGTCTTGAGCTCCTGAGCCCACTACTCAGGTATATGCAGGAATTGTGCTTGGTTCCTTGATAAAGAGGGTTATTTGGCTAGAGGGCCTTATCTTTGGTAGCACAATAGGAAGGGGAACTAACTTGCGGTCAAGCCATTCAAAGCCCTCTCTTGATTTTACCAGATGTCAAGGTAGTACTGCCAAATGTAAGTCTCGCTGCCTGACACCCAAGAACCAAACAACAGAGACAAGTGTTAGTGAAGGAAAGTTGGTTTATTCAAGTGCTGGCAGCCCAAGGAGATGGTGGACTGTTGTCTCGAAGACTATCTCATCTCTTCTGCTTACCAAGCAATTTATAAAGGGAAGGTGTAAAGGCAATTGGTGGCAGAAAGCCAGCTTTGTGCAAATCATCATGACTTGCTTGATGGTTATCGGCAAATAATAGGTCATCTGGTGGTTCTTGTCATCAGTAGTCTGCAGTTGGCCTATTGTAGACTCTTGATCTGTTTATCCTCAAGGTTCTTTTCTAATCTTGTGCCCCATAGCTGTGTAAGCAAGCAGCAGGTTAATTCTGATCTTTTAAGATAGAGCAAGTCAAAAGGAAGCAAAATGGCTTCCCTTCAGCTAGCCTAGCAATACGGTCTGAATGGTCCTTGGGGTGTGCTTACAGTAGCACATATTAATTTGAGACCTTACACCACAGGGTCTCTGTTCCTTTCCAAAAATCTAAGCAGGGCTAGTCTAGCTCTTTCTGGCTCCTGGCATATCACCTTAATTTTACTTCGGGATGAAGGCCCAAGTAATTTTCTTTCTTTTCAGGTTTTGTATCTTTGCTTTATCTCTGTAATTTTTCCTGGTCGGATTAGAGTTTATTGAAGGTTCTTTGGTTTTGCACTTGTCATAAATTCAACTGATTAAGTAAAACAGTTAAAATGGGTTCAGTGTTTATACACTTAATTTTTAAGCTTAAAGAGCTATTCTCTTAGGTTGGGTTCCTTAGAAGGCTGTAGGCAGGAAGAACCCATGAGGGAGGGAGCAGGATAGGATGGGGGGGGGAAGCTGAGTTAGGAAATGGTTTTACTTCTTTAGAGAGAAGCTCTGGAATATAAACCATGTCTTGAGGGGAGGGATCTCTTTTGTACCCCCCTATCAGTCAGTCATTGGCTGTGGGCCATGGGATAGGGTAACTTCCTGTAGGAGATGGCTGCCATCATCCCAGGACAATTCTGCAGAGGAGGACAGCTGGGGCATTGGTGCCCTGGCTGGGTAAGTGGGATCTGGGCAGGGCATCAATTGCATCTGCTACATATTCTTCACCTTGTTTAACTTCAGCAATCTAAAAGGCAGAATATTATTATTATTTTATTTTTTATTTTTACATATACATGTGATTATTAGGCTTCCACTGTTTGCCTTCACAGAATTAAAAAGGCTTAAAACTTACCAACAGTAACAATGTTAAAGAAAAGGACTAGAAACAAAAACCTCGTAAAGAATGAATGAGGATAAATACATTCAGAAAAGAAATCAGAGTCAAAGCATTCTATCATAGTCATACTCTTATTTGACAATGTGAATGTTACATTCTTTGCATTACTATTATTATTGCTTAACACTTTGTTGCAGCAATTGTCTGATTTATTATGATTATTATCACTATTTTTTCAGATGGGGAAACTGAGGCATGGAAAAAGCATGGCTAAAGTGAAGTCAGCGTTCCAACCCAGATACCCTGGCACCCGTTTTTTTAGAGCATTACAGGGGAAGCATGCTTGACAATTCCAAGGTCTCTTGTAGCTCTTCATTTTATGCTTTTCATTTAATTCAGTTCATGAAATATGCATTGATCACCAATATTGTGAAGTGTCGTCTCCAGGGAGTGTTTTACTGAAGGGCCTGCATTACGCTGTGTCCCTCTCCACCAGAGGATTTGATGTGGAAAAACCCTTGGGCCCATTTTGTCCAACACTTCAAATTACGTAATTAACTATGCATACTTTTTGGATTCAGTCTCAAACTGTCTGATGAGTTTGTTCTTCTTAAATCATCCATGCGAAGTAATCCGCTCATAAAATATGTCTTTTAATGAGGAAATGTGACAATGGATCTTCATTTAAGTCAATAATTAAGGAATATCATGGATAGGAACATTATCTCAGCTTTCAGCATTTTTTCCCTTATGAGCATTTTTTATCTTCAAGCAAATAGCTTGAAGGAGGGAAGCAGATGATTAAAGATTTTCTAGATAAGACTGGACATTTAGTCTTTTCTGGTTTTTAGTGCCAAAAGGAGGTTGCTCTGAACCAAGGGCCATCTATAAAAGAGGGTGATCTATCTTCTTGTAAGTTTACCTCATTGTTTAAGAAAAAGAGATGGGCATTCGTCAGCCGTGATCCCTTGGGAGAAGAGGAAGACTGCTGGATAGGTTAAGTTTGAACCTAAGAATTTCTAAATTTAAATTTTATATATTAAAAAAGTAGATAATACATTACATAGTTTAAAATTCAAAAAGGTGTTATAGCAAAGAGTCTCTCTCCCTTATCCTACAGGTACCCAGTTCCCTTTCTGAAAGGCAACCAATGTTGTCAGTTCCTTCATTATCTTTTCAGAATTTTTTTTTTGGAGATAGAACCTTAAGCTGTTGCCCTGGGTAGAGTGCTGTGGCATCACAGCTCACAGCAACCTCCAACTCCTGGGCTTGAGCAATTCTCTTGCCTCAGTCTCCCAAGTAGCTGGGACTATAGTTGCCCACCACAACGCCTGGCTATTTTTTGGTTGTAGTTGCCATTGTTGTTTGGTGGGCCCGGGCTGGATTTGAACCTGCCAGCTCTGGTGTATGTGGCTGGCACCTTAGCCTCTTGAGCTATAGGCACCAAGCCTCTTTTCAGAAATTTTTGTGACTATTGAAGCAAGTACGTTTAAACATTTCCCAAGATCTTTGAAAATTCTATGCCATGGGTAGAAGCAGGAAAACTCATGTATTAGTTGTCTAGGTCTACAGTAACAGATTACCACAAACTAGGTGGCTTAAATCAACAGAAATTTATCCACTAAGACTTCTATAAGGTAGAAGTCCAAATTCAAGGTGTCCATAGGTCATACTCTCTTAGGTCTTTAGGGAAGACTCTTTCCTTGCCACGTTTCCCAACTTCTGATAGTTGCTGGCAATCTTTGGCCTTCCTTGCCTCGTAGACCCATCAGCCAATATCTGCCTTTGTGGTCATGGGGTGTTCTCCCTGGGTGTGTCTGTGTCCAGATTTTCTTCTTCCTATACTGACCTCAGGCATTGGGTCGGAGCTCATCTTAATATAGCATGGCCTCATTTTAACTTGATT